>NC_143060.1:58822100-59122800 GCF_052426305.1 Pelodiscus sinensis
AGCATGCAAGATCTTGGAAAAAAATTTGAAGGAGAAAGTAGTTAGAGACATTGAGGCTAATGGCAATTGGGACAAATTACAACATGGTTTTACAAAAGGTAGATTGTGCCAAACCAACCTGATCTCCTTTTTTGAGAAAGTAACAGATTTTTTAGATGAAGGAAATGCAGTGGATCTAATCTACCTCGACTTTAGTAAGGCATTTGATACAGTACCACATGGGGAATTATTGGTTAAATTGGAAAAGATAGGGATTAATATGAAAGTTGAGAGGTGGATAAGCAACTGGTAAAAGGGGAGACTACAGCGGGTCATATTGAAAGGTGTACTGTCAGGTTGGAGGAAGGTTACTAGTGGAGTTCCTCAGGAATCAGTTTTGGGGCCAATTTTCTTTAATCTTTTTATCGCTGACCTTGGCACCAAAAGTGGAAGTGTCCTGATAAAATTTGCGGATGACACAAAGTTGGGAGCTATTGCCAATTCAGAAAAGGATCGGGATATCATACAGGAAGATCTGGGTGACCTTGTAAATTGGAGTGATAGCAATAGGATGAAATTTAATAGTGAGAAGTGTAAGGTTATGCATTTAGGGATTAATAACAAGAATTTTAGTTATAAGCTGGGGACACATCAGTTGGAAGTAACGGAGGAGGAGAAGGACCTCGGAGTCCTGGTTGATTATAGGATGACTATGAGCCTCCATTGTGACATGGCTGTGAAAAAGGCTAATACGGTCTTGGGATGTATTAGCCGAGGTATTTCCAGTAGGGATAAGGAGGTGTTAGTGCCATTATACAAGGCCCCATTTGGAATACTGTGTGCAGTTCTGGTCTCCCATGTTTAAGAAGGATGAATTCAAACTGGAACAGGTACAAAGAAGGGCCACTAGGATGATCCAAGGAATGGAAAACCTGTTTTATGAAAGGAGACTCAAGAAGCTTGGCTTGCTTACCTTAACCAAAAGAAGGCTCAGGGGGGACATGACTGCACTCTTTAAATATATTAGAGGGATAAATACCAGGGAGGGGGAGGAATTATTTAAGCTTAATACCAATGTGGACACAAGAACAAATGGATATAAGTTGGCTAGGAGGAAGTTTAGACTTGAGATTAGACGAAGGTTTCTAACCATTAGAGGAGTGAGGTTCAGGAACGGCCTTCCAAGGGAAGTAGTGGGGGCAAAAGATCTATCTGGCTTTAAGATTAAACTAGATGGCTTTGTCTACATTGGCAGCCCTTTCCGGAAAAGGAATGCTAATGAGACACTTCGGAATTGCAAATCCGCGGGGGATTTAAATATCCCCCGCGGCATTTGCATTTACATGGCTGCCGCTTTTTTCCGGCTTGGGATTTTTGCTGGAGAAAAGCGCCAGTGTAGATTCGATTTTCCGGAAAATAGGCCCTTTTCCTGGAGATCCCTTATTCCTACTTTCATGATCTTGGTAATTAATTGACCATTCATTATCAGTGGTAAATAGATCAATGGAGGGATGATAGGAGTTACTATAGAGAACTTTCTGGGTGCCTGGCTGGTGAGTCTTGTTCAGGGTTTAGCTGATCGCCATATTTGGGGTCAGGAAGGAATTTTCCTCCAGGGTAGATTGGCAGAGGCTCTGGAGGTTTTCCGCCTTCCTCTGTAGCATGGGGCACAGATCATAGCTGAAGGATTCTCTGCATCTTGGGGTCTTCAAAGTATCTGAGATATACGTGAGAAGATTATTCTAGGAGGGGGTGGGTGAGATTCTGTAGCCTGCACTGTGCAGGGGGTCAGACTAGATGATCATAATGGTCCCTTCTAACCTTAAAGTCTATGGCTACGTCTAGACCGGCCACAAATTCCAGAAAAGGGATGCAAATCAGGTAAGTCAGCATAGGGAAATCCGCGGGGGATTTAAATATCCCCCGCAGATTTAAATAAACAAGTAGGAATAAGAGATCCTCCGGAAAAGGGCTTTATTCCGGAGGATCGCGCCAGTCTAGACGCTTTTTTTCCGGCTTTTCCCCAAGCCGGAAAAAAGCGGCAGACATGTTTATTTAAATCCACGGGGGATATTTAAATCCCCCGCGGATTTCCCTATGCTGACTTACCTGATTTGCATCCCTTTTCCGGAATTTGTGGCCAGTCTAGACGTAGCCTATGAGTCTATCAATCAGTAGATAAGGACCCTTATCATTTTCTGTAATTCTTCCATGGATGTGTCTTCCTCTAGTTCTTCTATTCTATAATGTATGGCAAACTCCGACATGTCTCTGTACAAAAGACAACTTGCTGATTCAGTCCCATTGTCCAAGTCTACACTACAAAATGATGTTATACGGGCAGATAGCCACTCCAATGATTAGATCACTTGTGTGCACACACTTGGCTCTTTGCATCAGCAATGCGTCTCCTTAGCAGGGGTGCTGCTGTGGCCAGTTTATGTGCATTTGTTCTCGTGCCCACACTGGTGCTTAACTCATAACTCCCCTCCTTCCCCCGTATTTATCCCTCTGATGTATTTAAGGAGGGCAACTGCATCTCCCATCAACTGTTGTTTGATTAGGCTCAACAAGCCAAGCTCTTTTAGCCTCTGCTCTGATCATCCTAGCGGCTCGGCACTGCACCAGTCCCAGTTTGCACTAATCCCTCTTAAATCCGGGAAACCAGAATTGCACACAATAGTGCAGTTGAGGTCTCCCCAGTATAATGACATGAACACTTTGCTAGGGCTATTGGAAATACCTTGCCTGATGCATCCTAGCATTACATGAGCCTTTTTCATGGTTGCCTCAAGCTGGCAGCTTGTAGTCATAGAATCATAGAGCTGGAAGAGACCTCGGGAGATCATCAAGTGCAGCACCCTGCCCAAGGCAGGACCAATCCCAACCTAATCAACCCAGTCAGGGCTTTGTTAAGCCGAGACTTAAAAACCTTTAGAGATGGAGATTTCACCACCTCTCTAGGTAACCCATTCCACCTAGTGAAATAGTTTTTCCTAATATCCAACATAGACCTCTCTCACTGTAAATTGAGACCACTGCTCCTTGTTCTGCCAACAGTCACTACTGTGAACAGCCTTTCTCCATCCTCTTTGGAACCTCCCTTCAGGAAGCTGAAGGCTGCTATCAAATCCCCCCTCACTCTTCTCTTGTGCAGACTAAACAAACCCAAATCCCTCAGGATATGTCTACACATCAAAGTTAATTCGAACTAACATCCATTAGTTCGAATTAACTTTAATAGGGGCTACACATACAAACCGCTAGTTCGAATTTAAATCGAACTAGCAGAGCGCTTAATTCGAACTAGGTAAACCTCATTCTATGAGGACTAACGCCTAGTTTGAACTAAGAAGTTCGAATTAAGGGCTGTGTAGACACTTAATTCAAACTAGTTGGAGGCTTGCCCTTCCCAGGTTGCCCTGGTGGCCACTTTGGGCCAAACCAGGGAAACTCTTCCGACCCCTCCCGGCCCCAGAGCCCTTAAAGGGGTACGGTCTGGCTACGGTGCTTGTGCCAGTTGCAAGCCTGCCAGCACCCAGCCAGCAGACCCTACACGTGGCACGGCATGAGCCAGCCACCTGCTGCCACCCAGCCCTCCGCCTCTTCCCAGAACCAGGCTGGCAACTTCATCATCTTGTATCCTGTCCTCGGTGTTCTGAAAAGGGGATATCGTGGGCCAGATGCAGCAGTCTGCAGCGGTACCTCTGTGGTTCCACCAGGTGCCTCCCCACTTCTCAGGATTCAGTTTCTCCCAGGCTGGTCCATGCCCTGTACAGGGATCCCTTCTTCCCGAGCATTCTCCCCCCAAAGTTTCTTTTTCTGCCGTCCTACCACAGAGACCCAGCACTGCCTTGGGCAGCCAGGACTCTCAGGCCCTCTAAGGAGGGATCCCTGTGTAGCTCCTTAGGAAGGTTCATTGAGCTTTGAAGACAGCAAAGCGTCTCTTAGGCCTGGGCCCTCAGCCCTACACATCGGTCTCCCCTGCAGGTACCTGAGTCCTTCCTGCTCTGCTGTCTGTCCCCGACAGCCCTCACAGTCTAATTACAGAGCCCCCAGTATCCCCAGCACCAGCCCCTCCCCTGTCCATTGTCTTCACTCCAGAAGACAATGGCTGGGTCGCTCTCCTCTCCCCATAGTTCTCCCCTTGCTGGAACCAGCTGGGTCTGTTGCCCGGGTCTCCCCTCTGCTGCCCGTTGTCTGTCTGGACAGGACCAGTTGTGTCCTCTGCACAGGGTTGGTCCGTCACTAGGGCTGTACAGTTCTGGGCTGGTACCAGCCAGGCCTTATCAGAGAGTGAGGCCCCTTTGTAATGTGGTTACCAGGGGAACCAGGGTCACGGTAACAGCTGAACTGTATGCTTTCCAGGCCTGGCCTGAGACTTTCAGATTTGAGTTTGTCAGTTCTCAGCAAGATACCATGAGCTGCCTCAATTTACCCTACAGTTCAGCATGTCCACACTCCCAAGCCCATTATTTTGAAATCTGTGCTCCCGCTTTCCTCGGAGAATAAGCTTATTTCAAACTAGTTACTGTGGGAGTTATGATTTCAAGTTTAGTTATTTTGAAATAATTTCCTTGTGCAAACAGGCCCTGGAACTCTCTGATCACTCCTGTTTCTGTAGCCTTCTCAGGGGCTGTGTCTAGACTGGCAAGTTTTTCCGCAAAATCAGGTGATTTTGCAGAAAAACTTGCCAGCTGTCTACACTGGCCGCTTGAATTTCCGGAAAAGCACTGACGATCTCATGTAAGATCATCAGTGCTTTTCCGGAAATACTATGCTGCTCCCGTTTGGGCAAAAGTGTTTTTTAAAAAGACTTTTCCGCAAAAGGGCCAGTATAAACAGCACAGTAGTGTTTTCTGCAAGAAAGCCCCGATCGCGAAAATGACGATTGGGGCTTTTTTGCGGAAAACGGCGTCGAGATTGGCCACGGACGCTTTTCCACAAAAAGTGCTTTTGCGGAAAAGCATCCTGCCAATCTAGATGCGCTTTTCCAAAAATGCTTTTAACGGAAAAGTTTTCCATTAAAAGCATTTCCGGAAAATCATGCCAGTGTAGACGTAGCCCCTAGGTTGTATATAGTTACCCAGTTGTTGGTTGTTAGGTTTCTTTCTCTAGGGCTTTTTCCCTTTACCAAGTCTTCTTTCCCCTTCCCCCTCTTCCACTTTTCCGGAATAAGCTGCGAGCTGTCTACACTGGCCCCTTGAATTTCCGGAAAAGCATTGACAATCTACTGTAAGAAATCAGCTGCTTTTCCGGAAAAACTATGCTGCTCCCGCTTGGGCAAAAGTCCTTTTTCTGGAAAACTGTTCCGGAAAAGGGCCAGTGTAGACAGCCCAGTAGTGTTTTCCGGAAAAAAAGCCCTGATCGCAAAAATGACAATTGGGGCTTTTTTCCGGAAAAGCGCATCTACATTAGCACGGACGCTTTTCCGGAAAAAGGGCTTTTCCGGAAAAGCATCCTGCCAATGTAGACGCTCTTTTTCCGGAAATACTTATAACGGAAAACTGTTCTGTTTTAAGCATTTCCGGAAATTCATGCCAGTGTAGACACAGCCATGGAGTGGATCTAGACTGGCAAGATTTATTAAAGATGCCAGCTGTCTACACTGGCCGCTTGAATTTGCACAAGAGCACTGACTTTGTAATGTACAAAATCAGTGCTTCTTGTGCAAATACTTTCACGCTCCCCCTCGGGAAAAAGCCCTCTTGCACAAGAATACTTGCACAAGAAGGCCAGTGTAGACAGAGAAGAACTGTTTTGCGCAAAAAAAGCCCCGATGGCTAAAATGGCGATCGGGGCTTTCTTGTGCAAAATCGCGTCTAGACTGGCCACGGATGCTTTTGCGCAAAAGTGCTTTTTGCACAAAAGCATCCGTGCCAATCTAGATGCGCATTTGCGGAAAAACTTTTCTGTGAAAAGTATTTCCGCAAAATCATGCCAGTCTAGACGCAGCCATGGTGCACTGGTGTTCTTCCTGCTCCTTCTCTGTGATGAGCACCACCTTGTCTCTAGTTCAGAGGTGGCCATGTTCTCACAGCTCAAACTCAGAGCACTGTTCTACCAAGCACTGTCTCTGTGCCCTTCTCTGTTCCCCAGCTCTAAGAACCCCCAACTAACCACTTCCTCCCCTAATAAAACCCTTCCCTGTACAGTGGAGATGTGCCAAACAGGGGCGTTGATAGCCCTGGAATGTCTGGGTTTGTGGTGAATGTAAAGAAATTACTTGAGTTCCAGCATCTCTTTCCTTACAACTTAAATCCTGCTGGAAACCCCTCTCCCCCATCACTCACTATGGGCCAAGTTTCATGACTAAGCTACTTTCTTCAGCCTGGGGTGTGGAAGAGGCTGAGCCACAGGGGCAGCAGCACAGTTGTTAGTTAGGGGAGGGTCTCACAATCTGAAATGCAGGATGGATTTTAGTCCCCATTGACATTTAAGTGCACGTGTTATAGATGTGACTTTTGTCCAGGGCTGGGCCCAGCAGGTATTTCTCTCCTGCCCACCCAGTGGATTAGCAAAGACAGCAGAGGCAGAGCCGGCAGTGTGTGTTCAGCTGGCCCCCACCTCACTCTGCTCCATCCCTTCAAACTGCTTTCAGGGTTCTCCTGCTAGATGTGCGGGGGCGGGGAGAGCTGAAGTCTGGGTGTCCCCCACATCCCCATTTCTGCAGAACAGGACTTGTAGAGGGGGTGCAGAGCTGCTCCAGTCTGAAGCATGAGAGTGGCAGGAGGAGGAGGGAGGAGATAACAGCAAAACAGATTTCCCTTAAAGAGACAGAGCACGGCTTCTCAAAAACTTGGCCAGCACATGCACATGCTGTGTCTGTGACACAATTTGAGTGAGTGTGGCACAAAGTCTCTCTCTTACACACACACACACACACACACACACACACACACACACATACACACACACACCCTTTCTTCCTGTAGCCCAAGCCCAACCCCTTCCTTCTGAGACCCTGCACTTTCTGGGGGTCTAGAACCGGCCTGCAACCACATACTAAAATTTGTGAACTGGGCCCCCCATGAAAACTTATTTCCCACCCCTGTGCCGTTTTCTGTTACCTTGTTTTGCCTTTTTCAACACCACTTCAAAGGGTATGTCTACACGACAAAGTTAGTTCGAACAAACGGACGTTAGTTCGAACTAACTTTCATAGCCGCTACACTAGCGCTCCATTAGTTCGAATTTAATTCGAACTAACGGAGCGCTTAGTTCGAACTAGGTAATCCTCATTCCACGAGGATTAAGCCTAGTTCGAATTTACTAGTTCGAATTAAGGGCTGTGTAGACCCTTAATTCGAACTAGTGGGAGGCTAGCCCTTCCCAGCTTGCCCTGGTGGCCACTCTGGCCAACACCAGGCAAACTCTACTGCCCCCCTCCTGGCCCCGGAGCCCTTAAAGGGCCACGGGCTAGCTACACAGTTTGTGCCAGTTGCAAGGCTGCCAGCACCCGTGCCAGCACACCCAGCAGCTGACACCCATGAGCCAGCCACCCGATGACACCCAGCCCTCCCCCTCTTCCGCCCGCATGGTCTAGTGCGGAGATCGTGGACCTCATCGAGGTTTGGGGGGAAGCCTCCAATGTCCACGATCTCCGCACTAGCCACAGGAACGCGACTGTCTATGGCCGCATGGCTGCCAGCCTGGCTGCCAGGGGCCACCAGCGCAGCCGGGAGCAGGTGCTCTGCAAGATCAAGGACCTGCAGCAGTCCTACTCCCGGGCCTGCCTACCAGGGGCCGACCCGGAGGCGTGCCCCCACTTTCTGGCTCTGGACCGCCTCCTGGGGGCTCATGCCGTCCCTGCCCCCCGGGACGTGATAGACCCCGGGGCAGAGGGACCTCTCCCAGACACGGAGGAGGAGGAGGAGGAGGAGGAGGGCTCCGAGAGCCAGGAGCCTGCTGGCAGCCTGCCCAGGACCCGGGACCCCCGAGGCACCCCACAGAGCCGCTCGCCTGTGTCGTCCGAGGCCGGGGAGGCGTCCACATGTGAGTACCATCATGCTCCCCTTATGTGTATGGGGGGCTGGGGCGAGAGGGAGCCCAGGGACCGTGCACGTGGGCCTTGCCCACCACAGAGCAGCAGCTGGGGATCCTGCAGGGGCCCAGGCCTTGCAGAGGGGAGCTGGGTTTCACACACCTGGGCCCCTGGGGTAATTGACCACTGGTCTTGTTTCACCACAGCCACAGCACCTGGGCCTGCAGGGCGCACCACCCCGCCTGCAGCAGCCATCTGCACCCGGGCCAGCAGGAGAGCCAGGAACCAGGAGGACTACCAGAGGTGGCACCTCCGGTTCATGGAGCAACAGCTCCGTATCCAGGAGCACTGGGTCCAGGAGGACCTGAGGCTGCGCCGGAGGAGCTTGGAGGCACTGGAGGAGCAGGGCCGTGCCCTGCGAGGCCACCTCCAGAGCCTGCTCGACCGCTTCCCAATTCCTCCTGCTCCGGCTCCCCCTTCTGCTTCCCCTGCTCCCCCTCCTGCTCCCGCTCCTGCTTCCTCCACACCCCGTGTCCCTCCTGCCCCCCCCTCCACAACCATTCCCCACCGACGCCCCTGGACCCGCAGTGTTGCGAGGCAGGAGAGGCAGCCGGACCCCCACCCCTGAGCTTTCCTTTCCCTTCCCTTCCTCCCTTCCCTCCCCTTCCAGCTCCCTCCTCCCAGGTTTCCCCCTCCCCTCTCCCACCCTCCTTCCTCCCTCCCCCCACCCCAGTTATGTGAAATAAAAAGACTTTTTGATTGAAAAACAGGTGTCTTTATTTGACAGTAGGTAGGGAGGGGAAAGGGGAAGGAGGGGGGGGAGGGTGGAAGAAGGCCCTAGTGGGGCATGCAGGGAGAGGTCAGTCCTCCTCCTCCACATAGAAGCTCTCCCGCAGGGCTTCCCGGATCCGGACGGCCCCCCGCTGGGCTTCCCGGACAGCGGCGGTGCGGGGCTGACCGTAGTGGCCAGCCATGCGGTCAGCCTCAGCCATCCAGGCTGGCAGGAAAGACTCCCCCTTTCTCTCACATAAATTGTGGAGCACACAACATGCTGCCACCACGGGAGGGATGTTGTGCTCGGCGAGGTCCAGGTCAAAAAGGGGGCGTGATGCAGAAAAGTTTGAGAACCACTGACCTAGCAGCTGCTTCCAGGAGCCATGCAGAGCCAGGGCAGGTATGTAGCGGCCTTAGCACTGGTCTACTAATGGTCTGGTTGGCATGCTGCCTGGAGAAACCAGGCTCCCTTTTTGGCCGGGCGTTTCATTCCAAAACCCAACTCCTGGCAACCTACTTAAAGCATCAGTTCAGGAGGTTGCAGCCACATTTCAGGAGATGACAAGCCTCTCTTTCCTCATGGTGAGGTGGGTGGAGCATCCTGAACTGCAGGAGAGAGGACTCCAGAAATGGTTTTCTATTGCAACTTGGTGTGGGGGCTCACATGATGGAAGAGGTTTAGATAGCAACACAGAGGAGGCATTTTTTAACATCACTGTGATCTTGAGTGATCCTTTAAATTCTCACAGCTTCGCTCAGAGCATGGGGTCACAAAACAGAAACCAAGAACAGTTAACGTTATGCAGCAGCACAATGACAACCATCTGGAAAGGACTTACACCCGTCCACCTCAGAACACCTATATATATTAATCTTTATAAATAGAGGATTCTACACCAGGAACTGTAGAAAAACATCTGTCATGATTATGAGGGTTAGCCAGCAGCCTGGGGATTAACTACACCTAGCCAGGTGGAGTGACCAATAGGAATGTAGGAGGGACTTTCAAACTGGGACAAAGGAATTTGGGTTTTTTTTCCTTTCTCCTTTTGTCTCTCTGGGTGTGTTCTCTGCAGCTACAGAGAGCGACAAGCATGTCTCTCTCTCTCCAAGACACCATTCTTCATTTTCTGTAAGTAGGGTAAAGTTTAGGTAGTTTCATTAGGCTTTATTGTTTTAAGGGTTGGGTATGGGATCTGATATCTGGCACTGCTTAAGGGATGTTTGGCTTTTCTTTTTAACTAAGTTCTAGCCCATGGTGTAATTCCTCCACGAGTATATTTTGTTACCTTTCCATCTGATCCTTATGCTTGAAACAGGAATATTGTTGTAATAATAAAAGTTTTCTCTATTCTTTTTATTAACCTGGCATCGGTTACTTGTGTGTCCTGATTTTTATAATAGGGATGAGATTTCCTAAATAATCTTTCCCCTAATCTCATTACTAATATTTGGGTGGTGGCAGCGGAAGTTTTATTCCAAAAATCTACGTTTTTAAGATTTTGGGGGAAGTTTTATACAAAAGCCTGGTAGATAAGGCTTGGGGGTACTCTTGCTGGCCCCCACTTCTGCATTTATCATGCCAGAGTGGGCAAGGAGCCATAACAACATCATTCAAGGAAATTTTGTAATTTTCCTTTGCAAATTAGTATCAACTCAGCGCGCCATGGAATCCAGTTCACCACTTCACAGAGCTTTCATAGCTACAAACCCCTGTGAGAATGGACTGGAGTTTACCAGACCTTCTTTAGAAGTCTCTGTTTTTCTGACATTCTGCTTCAAACCCCTTTTTCCGCCTTCCCCAAAACTAGAGATTGGGTGGGTGAAGTCAGTGAGATCCAATTTGCGTTGCCGCTCAAGATGGCGAGAAGGTGACCACGTTAATGTCTCTAGATGCTTCAAGGTGAAAGCTAAATTGTGAGGCAGGTTCTGCGGCTGCTGCTGTCAGAGTCACTCAGCGGGGAGGGGAGGCCGTCAGAGTTCATCCCTCGAGGACGACGCATCGAGAGATGGCTGGGGGGCCAAGGCATCTTTGTTCTGGGAATTGCTGTGGATCTGGCCCTGTTGCTGGGACTTCCAGGAACGGGCTCTGTCCCAGTCAGTTGACACAGTCTCATTGTCCCAGATCGTGGATGTCTCTGTGTCACTGAGGTAACCCGGTTGCCCTGTGTAATGGGTGGGATAAACAAGCAAGGGCTCTGCTGAGAAGGCTTTCAAGTCTCTGGGTTCATAATATTCCTTGTATTTAACTCTAGAGAGCGTGGGGTTAAAAAAAAAATCCAGCAGCGATTAGTGTTATGCAGCAGCACAAGGACAACTATCTGGAAAGGATCGCACACATGCAGCTCAGAACACACCTGTATAAATACAAAGATTCTACACTGGGAATTGTGGAAAGACGTTTCTGGTGTAGAAAACAAATTCCTGTGGCAGAAATAATTCACCCAGCCCCACCGTGCTTGCTTTGCCTTTCCATGACTTATGAGCTAATCTGCTGAGCTAGGACCAGTCGGTAGAGTTAGATGCTCATCATCTGGGCAAAATAACTGAAAGCTTGAGGTGAACTGAGCAGTGAGGATAGTATTAGTCCTTCTGGAAAAGATATTTTTATGCAAGAAAAGAAAGGATCCTAAAGAATCACAAAGAAATTCAGAAACCACACACTTCGCTCCCAACTGGAAAGCAGCCAACTTTACAACGGGACTGCCATGGCTCCGTCCCCACTCTGGGACGATAAATGCAGGAATAGGAGCCAGGAAAACTACCCGAAACCCTTATCTACCAGGCTTTGGCATAAAACTTCCCCCCAAAATCTGAAAGTGTAGAGACATCAGATCCCATTTCCCAAACCATAAAACAATAAAACCTAATGGATTTATCTAAACTTTACCTTACTCACAGAAAGTGAAGAATGGTTTCAATAACTGGAGAGGAACTGCCCCAGCGACAAAGGAGGGGAAAACCCAAAAATTCCTTTGTCCAACTTTGAAATTCCTACCTACGTTTCTATTGGCTGCCTGCCACCTGGTTTAGGTAAGGGACATAGTTAACCGCTTAATCCCCAGGATGCTGGCTCATGATCATGACAGAGAAATGCACTTATTTGAACAGCATATTTGCATAACAGTGTTTGGAAGCGTATCAGGCCCATCTGGAAATTCTCCTGGGACTGTAGACCCACGGTGGCAGAGATTCCTGGGAGTTGGCGTTTGCTATGCCAATGAAAAATTAATTCTTCATTTCTGATTTGCACTGGTTGGGTGGGATTTTTAGACGAGTTCAGGGTTGGCCTAACTCAGCAGGCACTGAAGTCAGTGGTAAAACTCCCCTTGTCTCCCATGGGAGCAGAGGTAGCCGAGAGATAACAGAGGTTACGTCCATGCCAACAGTTTTCTCACAATCTCCACCAGGCATCGGTTCCAGCACAGCTCTGCCAGGGCTCGCAAACTGGTTACTGATGTTTCAAGTGCCACAACTTCCAATCCCCTCTAAACCTGTTCAGGGAAACCCAGTGGTTACGATCACTAAGCCTGTATACAGGACAAGATGACAATTCCCAAAAGGGACCCTGCAGTACCTGTTGGAAATAGAGACCAATGATGCTGCACCCCAAGTTCTTGTAGGGAGATGTCAGACTGGGTAACTGGCCTCTTTGGAAACACGATTAGAGGGAATTTGAAGACAGCATTTAAAAACAAGGTGAGCTTTCTTACAAAACAAGGAGATCCACCTTCAAAGAGATTCTGCCTGTGTTTGGAGACCAACCCCACTTTCTGGGGCTCCCAGAGAAATCCCTACAGAGCTCTCCCCATGAAGAGGGAGACAGTGTTGATATGTCCAGCTGGGAACTGGTTACAAAAATGTGACTTCTCCCTGCCACACGCACCTGTGCAAGGAAAATCCTGGATTCTGCAACACAGGGCAGTAGTGGATTATGAATACGCCCTAAAAGCCCTGAATTGCAAAGAGACCTTCCCGGGTACTATGCCAAGTAAAGTATTCCAAAGCTGGCACTATCTAAACCTGTGGTAGGGACAATAATTTTCACCGTGGAGGTTCACTTCAGGAATTTTGATATGTGGTCACAGGCTGGTATGCCAGAGGGGAATCCCATTAAATTAAAGTACCGGGGCCTATCCTCACAAAAAAGCACTGGTTATGAATATACTAATAATATTGGAATTTACTAATATATTTGCATGTACTAAAACAGCAGAAAGAATTAAATCGATTGGAAGAAAAATAAGCCTACAAGTGAAACATGTTTGTGAATATTTAGAATGTTAAAAATCTGACTGGAGAAGTTGGGATGCATCAAAATTAAGAGAACGTCTTTTAGCATTTGATTTTGTATCATTTCACTGCTTTCAGCTATTTTGAGAACAGTCCCCCTGCTGGGGCTCTTGGACGTTTCAAAAGCAGAATCACAGCAGAAGCAGCCGAAGTGGAAACTGTTTCAGTCCCTGCTTCCTCTCTTTCCCACCTACGGCCTAGGGATGGGGCGCATGTGAAGTGTCTCACCTCCTGCCCCCACACTGCACGGAAGAACTACTTAGAGTCAACCGCCAGCTGAGCAGCCGCTAGTGGTAGACTTTAAGATGTCAGCTGGAAACCCTGCCCCACCTGGGTGACCCCTGAACCTGAGGGACAGAGAGCCATCTCGCCGTCGATCCACGCGGCAATAGCCGAGGCTGCCCGTGTGCTGTGCCTGGGAGCAGATTACATCCATCCTCTCCAACACCTGGTTTTGTGACCGTCCAATCCCGCTCCACACGTTCGTGTCTGCAGACTCGGCCATGAGAGATCGGAGTTTCAGTGCCGGGTTTGACCTGTGAGGAAACGGACTTACTCTGCCCAGAGGCGAGGGACAGCTGTCCGTGCGAAATGCACTGGGACCCACAGGGCTCTGTTCTACGTAAACAGGGAGAGGAGGAGGGAGAAAAGAAATACATATTCATCGTTGCTACGGCCTGTGTATTTTCATTCACATGTTGTGGCATTTGGGAAGAGGAAAAATTGGGGCAGGCTAATAAGTGTTGCACACATTTGTCTCCCGGTCCAGCTGAGGTGCTAGATGGTTTTCATGTGAAAGCAGGAGCCATGAATTTAATAGATGATGGACAGGATCGGGTATCCTTCCTTAGAGCTTCCCACTAGCTCCTGCTACGTTCCCAAGGATCCCCTTGCCATTCCACACTGCTGCCTCTTTATCAGCCTGGAGCTGGGCTGCAAGGGTTTAAAAAACATCTCCGCTTACAGACCGGCTACCTAGCACCCTGTGCTGCTGCCTCAGAGAAAGAGGCAGCAGCTCCCATGTAGAAGGGGCCCAAGCTTCCAGACCTGGTGTGAGCTGGGACTGATTCAGACTGCTGCCCAGCCTGCTAAAAAATTTGCTGGCAGGACTGGGGAATACATGTTGTCTCTAGCATTAACCTACAAGCTTTTGCTTATTGATTAGTTGGCTACACTATTATATCCCCAATGGATAATAAAATGAACAATAGTTAAGCTCTACTTAGTCACTTTTCTGGCATCAGTGATTGGCCTTAATTTTGCTTAGTATTTCTTATGTCATGTCAGCATTTTTATTTGGGCTTCAAAGATAATTAATAAATGTTGGACTCCACAATTCATAGCAAATGTCAAAGGTTGTATCTCCATGTGTAACCTCATATGAAATCCTTAGCACCCCTATAAAATCTATGGACACAATTGTCATGAAGAGTGCATAGGTTAGATTGCATTTTCCGTATGCATGTCTATCCATCGTCAGTGCTGCACTGGAACAGTTGCAATGGTACAGTCAGTCCTTCCATCAGCATCCTTTTGTGCAAACTGCCTCACCAATCCTTGGCAAACTTAAGAACTAGCCACTATGGTACATTGCAAAGTTTACATTCTCATATAGAGGTAGCCTTTAATATCGTATGTGAGTCTATGTACAAAACTAAGTACAGAAGCTACAGCTACTTCCAAAGACACTTTACAGTGCTTTTTTAAAAAAGCACCGAAAAGAATGGTAAACATTTATGGCACTTCAATTTTAAATATTTTCAACTTGGGCTGAACTACACCCTAAAATCTGTTACTGAGAAGTGAGGTAATGCACATTCAGCTAGGTCCCATACAGATTTCAGCGCATCGCTTTTCCTGTATTGAAAAACCATTTTCTGAATTGAAAACTGTAATTTGGAAGAAATTTGGACCGAAACTCTCAATTTTTTAAGAGAGAACTGGAAAATAACACGGCTTAGCCAAAGCAGCCTTTGCCTGCAACCCCACCTCTTTCTCCCCTCCCCACTACAGAGTGCCTGCGCTGGACGGGCTGGAGCAGCTCCTGCTGGCGGTGGGCCAGAGTACCCTGTGGGAGCAGCCTCTGTTTATGGGTTGCCCAGCCCAAGGAAACAGCCTCTGTCTGTAGTTCCCCCATGCCCTGGAGGGCTGGAGCAGCCCCTTGCCTGGGGCAGGTAGGGAGCTGCTCCAAAGCCCCCAGTGGTTAAACATTCACACCCCTAATGAATAGTATCAGCAGAACATGTAATAGGTTTAGATTTTTCTAAATGTTTCAATCCACACAGCCCTGGTGCTGTAAATGTTCATGTGACTAGTTTTCCTCCTGGGCTACGTCTATTTGGTACTAGGCACTGTGAGATGACAAAGATTCTGGCTGGGTGCATGAGCGTGTACAAGCATTTAAATGTGAGGGCGGTTGCAGAGGCACGTTAAATACAGGACTGTGAAGAAATATGCTGGACCCTCACTGTAACAAAGCTGTGTGAATCAAACGACTTGGTTGTCGTAGCTAGGGATTCATTACAGCCCGTCGGAGGAGGAGGCCAGCATCGTCACCCAGCAGGCCCCCTCCAGCAGTCCCTCCAAGGCTCCAGCAGTCCCTCCCCTGGGGAAGGATCCATCGGTGAGTCTTGCACTTTGCACTCACAAGGGCGAGGGGGCGGGATGTGCCACGTCTGCCAGATGTGCTCCCAGGCACTGTGTGGGGATTCATCTCACTCCCTGTCAAACACCAGTGATTAGCCCAAAGCCTCACAGTATCCACCAGCAGGGAGTTCCACAGGTGAACGCAACACAAGTGCCCTCCCGCCCTCCACTGGGCCAGGACACAAACTGGTGGTTACAAGACATGGAAGAGGATCCTCCTCCATGGGCGGTGGGAGCAGGGGGGAACCGAGTGGGCCCAAGCCACACTACTGTGGGATCAGCTGGGCTCAGGGGTGGAGGGCATGAGGTGTGGGGACAGTGGCTGGCTTGCCAGACTGACCCATCCTTTCTTCTCTTCCCTGCATTGGGACCAAGCACAAGCCGGGGACCCTCCAGTCCGGCAGCAGCGGCACCCCCAGATACCCAACCTCACAGGCACAGGCTCCGCCACCGGGACCAGCTCCTTCGCCGGCACGTACAGGTGGTCGAGCGAATCGAGGCCTCAATTTGTGAGCGTGTCCAGGGGGACCTTCAGTGGCGCCAGGAGGCCTGGGCCGCCTTCCAGGCCCAGTGCATGTGCATGGCTGACTCCATGGCAACCCTCACAGCGCACATGGCACATGCCATACATTATGGAATGGCCTTACCTCATGCCCCCCCTCCCTCCCCTAGCACTGCCCATGCCCCCTCCTGCCCCTGCAATGCCCCCTCCTCCAATGCCCCTGCAATGCCCCCTCCTCCTGTCGCCCCTCCAATGCCCCCTCCTGCCCCTGAAATGCCCCCTCCTCCTGTTGCCCCTCCAATGCCCCCTCCTGCCCCTGAAATGCCCCCTCCTCCTGTCGCCCTTCCAATGCCCCCTCCTCCTGCCCACCTCCCCGTGCAGCCTGCCCCGATGTGGCCTGCCCGCATGTGCAGGTCCGCCCCCGCAGGAGCGCTCACAGGGGCCACCCCTGCCAGGAGTAGCTCCTCCGCCTCCCCCGTCCCAGTTGAAGGTCTCCTCCTCCCCCTCCCCCTTGTAAATAAAAATAGACAATTTTTCAGTTGAAAACAAAACTGTGTTGGTTAAGGTGTTACTCGAGGTAACTGTAATAAATGAATTGAGATGCCAATTAGCCAACTAAATTTAAGAGGATTACAAAATGCGGACACCAAAATCTGTATCTATCATCCGTCATCCCTTTAAGTGGTCATTGGTTTGTGGCGCATACATAAATACTGACACTTTTAAGTAAAATTTAAACCACAACTATATTAACATAGATAACAAACAAGCAAGAAAGGTTAAAAGACGCACACAAAAGAATATGTAACAAAGTCTAGACGCAGGAGACGATTGTCGTGTTACTGGCAACCTCAATCCTTTGGTCCTTCCGGGCCTTGGAAGAGGAACAGCCAGGAGATCCCTCGAAGACGACTGGAATCGGGTACGCTGACTTGAGCCTTCCGCATGAACCACGAATCCTCTTCCTGTTCTTCGGGACAGCTCGGACAGGCGATGGTGGCCTAAACCCTAGCCTAAACTAAAAGAAAAACCCTAACTACGTCCGACACACCCGACGAACAGTCACGATGACGGCCGATGTGCTTGGAACCGACGCTTTACAATTGGGGGGAAAGTAAGAGGAAGGGGGGAAAGGGGAGGAGATGGGAGGGAGTCGTATGGGGAGACCCAGGCGACCCTACTATGGGGTTTGTGCGAATATGTCCATCAGGGCCTCTTTGATACGCACCCCATCCTGGTGCACCTGGCGGACAGCAGCTGCGTGGGGCTGTTCGAATGTCTGTGCCTTAGCTGCCATCCACGCAGGGAGAAAGGCCTCCCCATTCCATGCCACAATGTTGTGGAGCACGCAGCACGTGGCCAGTAGCTCCGTTGCATTCCGCTCACCCATCTCGAGACAGGTGAGCAAACACCGGAAGTGGGCTTTTAAGCGTCCGAAGGCGCGCGCCACCTGATTTCGGGCCTGGTTGAGGTGGTCATTGAACCAGACCCGGTTCTGGTCCGGCTGCCCTGTGTAGGGCCGCATTAGCCAGGGCAGCAGGGGGTAGGCCGTGTCCCTGATGATGCAGATGGGCACAGAGTCAAGTCCCGCCGGGGGATGTAGGTGCCCGTCTCCAGCCTGCAAAAGAGTCTGAAGTTGTGGAGGATGCAGGTGTCATGTGCCCTGCTGGACCAGCCAATGTAAAAGTCCAGAAAGCGGACCCGGTGATCCACAAGGGCTTGGAGAACAATCGAGCAGTACCCCTTCCTGTTCGTGAAATGGGCTGCTCGATGCTCCGGGGCCTGGACGGGGATGTGGGTTGCGTTCAGGGCTCCCCCGCAGTTGGGGAACCCGAGAGCAGTGAACCCGGCCAGTGTAGCGTCCACGTTGCGCACGCAGATGACTCTTGGGAGCATGGATGCCCTGCAGAAGGGTGCAGAAAAACGCCTGGGTGACCCAGCCTGGAGTCTTGGCTGCCCCTGGGCATGGAGTGCAGCACCCTCCCCGCACCCCAGTCCCCTGGGACTCACCTCTATCACGACGACACCGACGGTGGATCTTCCCACCCCGAATTTCTGTGCCACTGATCGGTAGCTGTCCGGGGTGGCCAGCTTCCACAGCGCGATGGCAACCCTCTTGTTGATGGGGATGGGTGCCCACAGCAGGGTGCGCGGTGGTGAGCCAAGCGCACAAGTCCAGGAACATCCGCTTTCACATGCGGAAATTCCGGAGCCATTGCTGGTCGTCCCATTGCCCGATGACCAGCCGGTCCCACCAGTCCATACTCCAGTCTCCAGACTGGCCTCGCCACGGTGGGGTGCTGATGCCACAGGGAAGCCATGGCCTCCCTGGTGAGGGAGTCAAAGGCGATCTCTGACTCCTGGTCGTGGAACACGAGGGCACCGGCCTGGAGCACGAGCTGCAGGCACTCGAAAATGGCCGACAGGGCCAGAGCAGGCACATGGCCACCCACGGGTCCATGGCAGACAGAGCAGGAAACCCAAATCAGGAAAAAGCAGAAGGGGGCAAAAGGGTGGTGTCCCCAAAAGTCAGAGGGCAACCACCAAACCTGCTATGGCTGTCAGTCCCTGCCAGAGGTCCCAACGCACGGAGCAGGAGACAAACGGCTGTCGGGAGAGACCCCTTTAAGCACGTGTCTGAACGGAGCTCCAGCCCCGCCCCCGGAAAGGTCTGGTGGCCTTTTGCCCTCTTCAAAATGGTTCCGGGTTCCTACTTTTGCGCAAAAGTGCGCCGCCAATCTAGACGCGCTTTTCCGCAAAAGCGCATCGTTATAACGGTAACTCCGGGACCAATCTAGACGCGCTTTTCCGGAAATACTTTTAACAGAAAACCTTTTCCGTTAAAAGTATTCCCGGAAAATCATGCCAGTGTAAACGTAGCCTTAATGTCTACCACTAGCTACTGCTCAGAAGTGAGAGACTTCACATGCTCCCCATCCTTAGGCCCTGACTGACCCAGGGGCATCAGGAGGAAGCACATGAAGTCTCTTCCCACTGCCAGGGGCTCAGGTACCTAGAGGGAACAGCCAGCTCTTGGGAACAATTGCGGGTGCAAAGACTTGATGTGCTCCTTCCCCACAGAGCTATCAGGATTTATTGGTGGGGAAACGGGATGTGTCCTGGCCCTGCCCCTTCCGGGGCAGCCCGGGGCCACTTCAAAAATTTCTGATGTGGCCCCCGGTCAAAAATTATTGCTAACTCCTGGGCTAGATGAACCTTTGGTCTGACCCAGTGTGGCTGCTAGGGGTGTCAGAATTAAACCATAAAACCATTTTTTAGCATAGAGTTTTGTTGAACGCCATTCTTACTCATCCTGCCTAATAAGCATTGATGGACCAATCCTCCATGAATTTATCTAGCTCTTTTTTTTTAACCCTGTTAAAGTCTTGGCCTTCACAATATATTCTGGCAGGGAGTTCCACAGGGTGACTGGGCGTTGCATGAAGAAATACTTCCTTTCGCCTGTTTTCAACCTGCTACTTGTTAATTTTATTTGGTGACCTCTAGTTCTTGTCTTATGGGAACAAGTAAATGACTTTTTCCTTGCTCCTTTTTTCCACACCAGTCATGATTTGATGATCCTCTGTCGTATCTCCAGATACCCCTTCTCCTCTTAGAGGACAATTCCCAGTCTTGTTAATCTCTCTTCATATGGCAGCTAGGGATAGAAGTGACTAGTGGACTAGAGGATGAACATAAGCTTATCTGATAGTTGACTAGTCATGCAGCAAGGGTGGGGGAGCAAGAGCCAGTGCTGGGGAGAGAGAACTGGCTTAAAAGCTGGCTCTTTCCAGTCCTGTTTCCATGGAGGACAGGGGAGGTAGAGACACAGCGGGAAACAGAGGAAGTAGGGACTGAAACAGTCTCCACTCCCGCTGCTTCTGCTGTGATTCTGCTTTTGAAACGTACAAGAGCCCCGGCAGGGGGACTGTTCTCAAGAGAGCTGAAAGCAGTAAAATGATACAAAATTAAATACTAAAAGACGTTCTCTTAATTTTCATGCATCCCAACTTCTCCAGTCAGATTTTTAACATTCTAAATGTGCACAACCATGTTTTACTTGTAGGCTTATTTTTGTTCAAATCGGTTTAATTCATTCTGCTGTTCTAGTACATTCCAATATATTCACATCCAGTGCTTTTTTTGTGACGATAGGCCCCGGTACTTTAATTGAATGGGATTCCCCTCTGTCATACCAGCATCTATTTCCTGAGGAGGCTTGGCTCCCAAACTTTTCGCTCAACAACTTTTCCATTTTGTGTTTTTCCCCTTTTTCTTTCTCTCAACAACTTTGAACTTGGAGTACCAGCACCTCTTTTCTTACAAAAAAAAACACCGTTAATGACTATTGGTCCCCAGCTTTTCCTTTCCCTTATTTGAATGCTGATCTGGTAAAACATGAGTTGACTTGTTTCAGTTCAGTATGGATTAGATAATATAAAAATGTCTTTAATAAAGCCGAAGACACCTATGATTATTTTGACCTGTAGTTTTAATGCTGTACGGGCCTAATTCCATTTCAGGTAACTGAAATATGTTCTAGTATAAAATGTCATCCCAAGTAGAGCTTCCTGTGTTGTCTGTCTTATCCAAGCAATTGAGAGAGCTATTACGTGGTGCTACAAAGTGGCATTGAATAACGTATCTCCTATATTGGTTTGTTTTAATGTGCATTAAAAAGATTATTGCAAGAAAATACCCCTGTGGAGGAGTGTTCACTTTGAGGAGGATGTATACATCCTCTTTTTAGCACTGGTTTGATTATATAAATTTTAATGATAGGACCACTATGTTGGGGCATATGGAAACAATTTACTTACCTAAAAGTTGTTGAGCAAACCAAGCAAACAAAAAGGACAAGGAAAAGAAGTTAAGGAAAACAAACAAACAAACAGGTTTTCCTTTTATCAGGAGAGCCGGCATTGTCCTTTTCAGGGCAGCCATTTTGAACTCTGTTTAAATTTAACATCCCTAACTCCCTCTCTCTCTCTGTAGTTCTGAGGCCCTGCATCTTCCAGGGGGCCAAAAACCGGCCTGTGACCACATATTAAAATTCCTGAAGTGACCCCCCACACAGTGAAAATTATTGTCCACCCTTGGGTTAGGTGATTGGGCTTTCCTGGCCGTACAATCTGCCAAGTACATGTGGCACTGAGCAGCCTCTGATGATTCCATGTGCAGCCTGCTTGATTCCTAGAACTAACATTGAGTGAGTAGGGGTAATGCAGGGGGGAGAGGCTCAAAGATGCAGAGGGGCTGGCCAGGGGCAGGACAGGGTGTGGCAGTGACATCACAAGGCCCTTTTCGTCATCTCCGCTCATTGGTTAAAGGACATTGACAGGTGGTGAACTCACATAGAGTCCATGACAATGGCCAGGTATGACAGGATGCGGGGCTGGGGCAATTTCAGACTCCTGGAGTCTGCTCTTCTTACCTTGAGCGCTCCATGATCACGAAGAGGAATATTCCTGGAATTTTCTACAAATCCAATTCTGAGAAAAGAGACACATCTCTGCGGAGAAGGTAAGAGCCTATGATAGTTTTGGTGCTGATGCTGCCTGACCTATCGGGAACCCTTCTTTTCCCTCCTAGGCTTTTTGTTCCTTTCCACTGGGGAGAGTGGAATTTGTGTCTTTTGTTTCCCTTTTCCCATAGCTTCCTGCCCTGCCAGAGTCTCACTGTTGAGTGGATGAGATAGTGATAGGGAGAAGACTCAGGACTTTGTACTTAGCTTCTATGAAAGTATTTTTAGGGACAAGCTGTGGTTGAAACATTTTTTCCAACTTCAGCTATTAAGCCATAACAAGACTATGAGGATCCTGAAGCCAGAGTAGACAGCCTAGGTCCTAGATTTTAGGTGGCTGAAAGTTCTTTGTTTCCCTCTCTCCACCAGCAGTAGCTCTGTCTCCTCCAGATTTAGCTTAAAGAAGCATGTCCTCATGTGCATATTGAGTCAGATCTTTGGGAGATGGTTGCATGTTCTATTAAATAAACACCATGGTGGTTACATTTTTACACTGTTGTGTGCTCACCCTTTGGAAACAGGCTTGCATAATATTTCTGTGGAGGATTGGCCTGTGTTCAACCACTTGCTGCTGTGGATAGTCGTGTTATAACAATAATGCAGCTAGTTTTGTGGCCTACTTGAATAACTCTTTTTCTAAGTATTTTTCTTTCTGTCCTGTGGGAGATCTTATCTATGCTCACTGTGTACCCTTAGCACTGGCAATATCATGTTTAACATAACTGTAGTCACAGTGTCTCAGGGTTGGAAATTGTTTTATGTAGATTTCTAAACTTGCCCCGTGGTCAAGCAGCATAAGAAAAAGCACGTACTGGTTTCTCTTCTTAGCTATCCATTCAGTTGGCTGGATTTGAATATTGGAATTATTGTGGGAAAGTTAGCTTAATGAATAAGATTTTGCTGTGAAAGTAGTGATGTGAGTTATTCCTTCTTTGGGTAAAGAATCTACTTCTCCAAAATCTCATTTCGATTGTTGCATTGAGCCTGTTTGATATTGCAGTTACGCAGCACGTGGCAGCTCCCTCTAACAAGTTTAATTGGTAGAGGCTAAGATTGAGGAACAAAAGAAAGCAGATCTTGACAGACTCTTTAAAAGAGGCTGTTGGCTCTGGGTGGAAGGAGGTGTGAATGAGGCCACATGGACTAATCACCATCAAAAGATGTCGAGTGGCAATGACTGTTTTAAAATGTAAAAAGCAGTTCCCCTGTGCACCAAGGAGTGCAGTGTAAGAGCAGTAGTATGTGCCCTGAGGGGCTGAAAATACTGGTCGGTGCCAGAGTATTAGCAGCTAAACTACAAGTCCCTCTAATATTTCAGAGCTGTAAATGCCCCAGCCTTGCTCAAACTGCCTGTAGAGTTTGTTCTTGTAAATGTTTCCGGGATTATCTTTTGACATCTCTTGCTCTGTCTGACTTGTCTCCCCTTGGAGTACTGTTTTAACCCATCCCTTCTTTTTCAGTGGTGTTCAAACTCCGGAACAGGGGACGTCGCAGCAGCCCTCTCGGGTGTCGTCGTCACAGTTCTTCCGGGTGACAGTGCTGCTGCCCTCAGGTGGTGGCATTGAAGCTTGCCCGGAGAAGAGTGCCACAGCCCTCCCAGGTGTTGGCATCCCTGCCTTCCCAAAGGACCTCCTGGGTGAGCGCTTCCACGGCTCCGCCGCCCGCTCCTCCTCCCCCCACATCCACTGCTCCGGCTCAGCCCTGCTACCGTCACCTGTCTACCTTATTGAGCCAGGGACTCCGCCGGTTGCAGCTGGCTTCTGAGTCAGCGGGCGGAACACAGGGGTCACGCGGCACCACCATGCCCCTACCACCCATCCAGCCTCCCGCTGCTGCAGCCTCTGGCTCTGCCACCACCCGTGTGCAGCCTAAGAGTCAGGTGGCTCCGAAGAATCGAGCACCGCCACCCAGGGAGAGGAATCCGCGGGGGGTGCCCCAGGCAGAGACCGGCCCCTTGCCCAACCCCCGCCTCTGCGCCTCCCTGCAGCAGCAGCAGCAGCAGCAGCAACAACAACTGTTACAGCCGCAGCCACCGCAGCAGCCACAGAGGTCAAGCCCGACCCGTACCCGCGGGCACTCCATCAAGAACCCAGGTGCAGCGGCGAGGAGGGAGCCGAAGGCAACAGTCCCAGCGAAGCAGTACAACATCATCCTCACGGCCGACGCGACCAGACTGCTGATGCGACGCCATCTGGAGAAACAGTGGGGGTTCAAGAATCCCATCGGCGACACTGGGCTACTGCCAGGTTCCCACAGCACGGCCGGCCTAAACCTGACCTCGATCATTAAGATCTCCCTGCTGAACGAGAAGAATCGCTACGATGACGAGGAGTACGAGGAGGATCCGGCGCCG
Organism: Pelodiscus sinensis; assembly: GCF_052426305.1. Classification (NCBI taxonomy): domain Eukaryota; kingdom Metazoa; phylum Chordata; order Testudines; family Trionychidae; genus Pelodiscus; species Pelodiscus sinensis. Next base: position 58,846,156 of record NC_143060.1, read on the forward strand.
GGAGTCGTGGACCAGGAGCTGGTGCGTAGGTGCATGGAGTGGCTACGCGGGGTGGAGGAAGCGAAGAGAGAGAGCAAGCTGGAAACTCTGCCCCACCTGTATGACCCCTGAGACAGCTCCTCGCGGCAATAGCAGAGGAAGGGTCCACTGATTTTGTGTATTTGCACATAAAGAAACGTTTTTTATTTATCTGAATAAATAATTAAAGCCTTTTGTGTTGCAACAGCAGATCCTTGGGAACTGTGATCCGGACTGTTCATCTGTTGCAGGCATCTGATTTTATTCAGTTCTGGGTTTGAAAGAGAAACAGTGATTACAGAAAGATAAGGGTGGGCCAATTAGAGCCGGAGAATGTGCAGGTTATGTTGGATAACCTTAATTTCCTTCCTAGACTAAAATGTCTGGGAGATAGATAGCTCTTACCCGGACATACAGTTTGGGCAAGAGATGGGTGGGAGAGGAAGGCATTGTGCATCATCAGTATGTAAATGGTGTAACACAGGGCTACTCAACATGCCATCCGTGGGCCGACCCGTTTATTTGTGGCCTGTGGTGCACTTTGGGTTTATGCGGGGCTCATCATGCGACCCACAAGTGGGAGCCTAAACAAAAAATGTAGTCAATATAATGGTCTTCTCTTGGTATGCGTTTTAGTAGTTAAATTCCTGGGACTGTCATTGCTCATTAAAAGTGCATATGGGTGGAAATAGGGTCAATATTACATTTTATAAATATCAGCAGAACTGACTTAAATAGGGCCTGCATGTTGTGTAGTCTTGCCTTAATCTTTTTGTTCCTGCCTGTCAGTTTGAGAGATGCTATTTGCATATGTCTATGCAACCACACTTAATTTGGGGCCCTGGGCATGTGCTGTGAGTATCACTGTGGCCTCCAGGGCTTCCAAATTTGAGTAGCTCCCATCTAACTCTATCACTGCATGTCTAAATTAAACACTTTCCAATATGTTAAAAGGGATCTGTCCTGGTAAAAAAATCCGACAGTTTAAAGTTGCTACCCACTAATCATACTGTAGTGTTAGTGAGAACCTTTTCTCTGTGTGCCATGTTGTTCAAAAACCTAAAGTCACAGCAGAACAGTATTTAATTTAAAAAATGCTTAAATTTGACACTTTACGCTTAGGTCTGAACAAAGACATTAATTATCTTACCCATTACAAAGATAGCTTCCCCAATTATCACCTCTAATATCATTAGCTCATGGACATTTACCTCCCCCACTCATCCCGCTTCTGTTCTGAAATTTGATTTGTCCTTTTCGTATGTGTTCATTTTTTTATAGTATCCTTTGATATATATGATCATGCCTATTTTCTTCCACTATTTGTTCTGAGGAAGTGGGTCTGGCCCATGAAAGCTCGTCACCTAATAAACCATCTTGTTAGTCTTTAAAGTGCTACATAGTCCTGTTTTTTGTTTCAGTAAAATAGAGTGGGTGAAATCCTGGCAGTGCTGGCATTAGGCATAAGCAATCCACGCAGATTGAGTAGCTCAAGGGGGCTCCCTATTTGCTTTCTTAGTGTTGGAGGTGTTGGGGAAATCTCGCTCCCCTGGGGTACAGAGCCCCCAGAAGGGTCCGAGGCTGGAGGTCAAAGCAGTGAGGCAGGAGAGAAATCTAGATGGAAAACCTTATTATGCATGCAGGCTGACAGCTACCAGAGTGAGAGCAGCAGCAGCAGCCCTGAGAGACAGGTTCAGGGATCCTTTAGACAGTATGTTCAGACAGTTTAGTTGTTGACTGTTTTCTTTAACATAGCAAAGTCTCAGCAGAAGTACTCTGAGAGGTTTCTGTTCACACCAGAAGTGCTAGAAGTAAGTTTACAGTACAAAGGCAAATGAGAACCTGAGTGAGGAGTCTACAAGGCAAACTGTGACAAAGATAAGGGTTTCCATGACAAATTGTGACAGACTAGGAGTCTTCATGAAGTTGAGATCGGAGGCATTGTAAGGGTCTTGATTAGAGTTAAGATGATTTCTCTCTGTTACAGGGAGAGAGGCCTGGAAAACTTTTAACCCTTACAGCAGTTATCTTTGAGAGAGTTTTGATTTTCTGCACAGTCCCCCCTTAGACACAATTGGAGTTATTTGATTTTTCTCCCACAATTCCCCCCTTTAATACTCCTATTGGAGTATTACTCAAAGTTTATTCTGGACATTCTTAGGTATTCTTCTTTTGCTAGGATGAATTCTCATCTTAGAGGGAGGTTTTCTTTATCAGCTGGGTAAATGACCCACTGCCCATTTCCTGGATTTAACCATACTCTACGATAGCAGGTATTTTCTGGGATCCACCCCAGATCTTTACCAGTGCCAATTCTGCTTTCAAAACACAATGGAAACATGGTCCCTGGTGGATGTAATGTTTGAGTTAGGGGAATCCCTGAGGCAATCAGATTTTTATGCCAAATCTGCCTGTTCCCCCCTTGACTATGTACTCCTGGTACAGTGTTATCATTCTGGACATCTACCCACTCCCGCTCTCCTGTAGAATACTGACTACCAGTAAATCTGAATTTTAGGGGTCTGGTCCACAGGGAGGCAGGAGTTGGGATAAACTGTAATGGTAAAAGGACTTCAGTGCCTGTGATAAGCTGTTCATATATCCAACAGTCACTTGCATTGGTGAGGGACACAGCCTTCTGCAGGGCTTCCCGATAAGGGTGGGGAAAGTTATATACTAAGGCTACTCTGACTACTCAAAGAGGGAAAACAATCCTCATCCTATTATAGTATTTTAAATCTCTAAAGTAGAAAGGATAATAATAATATAGTAATTAGCTAGCACCTAGCAAAGCAGTCTCTTTAACTAAGCTTAATCAGTTAGTATTGTTTGGCTTGCCTCTGCAGACACTCTTCGAGATTTCGTAGTCTCTCAGTTCACTCAATACTGGAAAGGATTCCCCTTTGTGAGAGTTACAGGGCGCCAGACTCACCTGTAGGTCTTTGCTGGCACAGTCCTACCTCTCAGGCTGTACCTTAAAGCTCCTGGTGGAGGCCGGTTTGGTAACAGTCTGGTTTGAGAGTCTGCCACCTCGGTCCGCTGAACTTCATCCTCAGGTGATTCCTCCGGGGAGGGTCCTGGGTGACGGGGTCAGTCAGCTCTGTTGGAGCTGCAGTTCAGCGTACGTGACTTGCGTGGATCCACGAGGGGCGCTCCTTCACCTTTACGGCTGTGTGGGTGACGAGCAGCCATTGGAACTGTCCTTCCCACCGGGCTGCCAGGCCGTTCTTTCTGCGATGTTCCTTCACAAACACGTAGTCGCCTGTTGGATGTTGTGGCACAGTACATCAGTAGGTACTGGGAGGGCTTCCTTCACCTGCAGGTGCAAGCTTTCCTAACCGTCACTTTATGTCTAGGTTTCTTCTTTCTGTGTGGCCGCTAGCCTGTGGGTCTCCTCCTGCAACATTAAACTGCTTACAAATCACACATGAATTAGATACCCTTGCAGCTTCTAGGTGCACGCCTGGGGCGTACCATTGTTTTAGGATCTGTGAGGCCACCCCCCTTTTGCTCATGTGTGTCATCCGATGAGACACCTGAGCAAGCTGCCGTGTGAGAGATCTTGGGGCGACCGGGCAGCCATCAGGTGCAACCATTATCCCAGCTGGAGATAAGGAGCAGCCTGCTTTCTCCCAAAGGGTTTTCTCCACAGGTTGAGCAGCTTGCTGTAGTTCTATCAGGTCCTGCAAAGAAACAGGGAGAGAAAGAGAGACCAGAATCTGAAAGGGAACCAGAGATCCGTGTGCTGCTGCATGTCTGGCCACTGCATCAGCACTCCCATTACCCAGAGAAACAGGATCAGTGGCACCTGTGTGGGCCGGGCAATGGGTAATAGAGAGGGATGTGGGTAGCTAAATGGCATCAAGGAGTTGGGAGATAAGGGGACCATGAGAGATAGAGGAGCCAGAAGAGGTAAGGAAACCTCGTTGTTTCCAAATTTGTCCTGTGGCATGACAGACAGAGAAAGCACACTTTGGCTGTCTCTAAACTACATGCCTCTGTCAGCAGAGGCATGTAGATTAGACAGATAGGCAAAGGCAAATGAAGCCGCGATTTAAATGATCGCGGCTTCATTTACATTTACATGGCTGCCGCGCTGAGCCGACAAACAGCTGATCAGCTGTTTGTTGGCTCACGCGCTAGTCTGTACATTCCCCCTGTCGACATCAAAGCCCTTTGTCGGCAGCCCCGTTATTCCTCGTGGGATGAGGTTTACCGTGGCTGCCGACAAAGGGCTTTGATGTCGACAGGGGGAACGTCCAGACTAGCGCGCGAGCCGACAAACAGCTGATCAGCTGTTTGTTGGCTCACGCGCTAGTCTGTACATTCCCCCTGTCGACATCAAAGCCCTTTGTCGGCAGCCCCGTTATTCCTCGTGGGATGAGGTTTACCGGGGCTGCCGACAAAGGGCTTTGATGTCGACAGGGGGAACGTCCAGACTAGCGCGCGAGCCGACAAACAGCTGATCAGCTGTTTGTCGGCTCAGCGCGGCAGCCATGTAAATGTAAATGAAGCCGCGATCATTTAAATCGCGGCTTCATTTGCCTTTTCTGAACAAACAAATCTACATGCCTCTGCCGACAGAGGCATGTAGTTTAGACGTACCCTTTGAGTCAGTATAAATAGCAGCAGACTGTCCGGAAACTAAAAGGCAAGCACAAATTAAAGTGATGAGCTCAGCAGCCTGAGCTGATTTAATTCTTGGAAGAGAAAAGGCCTCTAAAACATCATTACCTGAGACCACTTCATATCCAGCCTCTAGCTTACCAACTGAATTTCTTTTACATGAGCCATCAGTATACAATACAAGATCTGCATTTTCCAGCGGCTGATCAGACAAATCTTGGCGAGGCTTCACACAGTGCTCAAGCAATTCTTCACGGGTATGGGTATGTGGTTCACCGTCAGAGGGTAAAGGAAAAAGAGTAGCTGAGTTAAGTACATTACATCTTTGAATTACCACATTTGGGGAAGAGGGGATAACATTCTCATACCGGGTTTGTCTCTGAAGAGACAGGTGCTGGGTGCGGTGTCACTGTAAGAGAGCAGAGACAGCATGAGGGACCTGTAAGATAATGCTGTGGCCCAATGTGACAGGTTGGGCTTTTTCAAGTAATTCAGCAGTAGCTGCAACTGCCATCAGGCAAGGTGGGAACCCACGGGCTACTGAGTCCAGTGTTGCAGAAAAATAAGCTACTGGACGAGGTGTGGGTCCAAGGGGTTGACAGAGAACTCCAGCTGCAATTCCATCCTGCACATGACAAAACAGAGTAAAGGGCTTGCTATAATTAGGTAAGCCCAGAGTGGGGGTCTGTGAGAGAAGAGTTTTAAGGGAAAGGAAAGCAGATTCACATTGGGGACCAGGTCACTGGGTCAGAAGCTGAGTCTATGAATAGAATAGTAAGGGGTCTGGTGAGTCCAGAAAAGTTAGGAATCCATTGTCCGCAATATCCTGCATCACCCAGATATTTGTGTACCTGACATTTGGCTAAAGGGCAATGAATGGAAAGAACTTGTGAGATTTGCTCAGGTGTTAACTGGCAGCCATCTCCTGAAAGTAAATGTCCCAAGTACTGAACTCTTTGTTTTACAAATTGCAATTTGGCTTTGGAAGCCTTGGGAGCCTTTTCAGCATGACACTTTAACACATACAAGGTATCAGTTTTACACCCTTTCTCAGTTTTGCTAGCAATTAACACATTATCAACATACTGAACCAACACAGAGCTGCAGGGAAGAGGGATAGAATTCAGGTCAGCTTTTTTAAAAACTGAGAAAACAGAGTGGGGCTTTCACAATAACTTTGGGGAAAACATGTCCAGGTTAATTGACAACCCTGAAATGAAAAGGCAAAGAGAAATTGGGAATTCTTATGTACTGGAATAGAAAAGAAGGCAGAACATAAATCTATTACAGAAAACCATTTAGAAGTGTGTGGAATAGAGGAAAGAATAGTAGCAGGGTTAGGTACTACTGGAAATCTAGGGATTGCAAACTTCTTAATGGCTCTTAGGTCTTGTATAAATCTATAGATTTGCTGTCAAATTTTTCCTCCTTTTTCACGAGGGGCTCGTCTACACTGGCCCCTTTTCCGGAAGGGGCATGTAAATTTCACCAGTCGTCGTAGGGAAATCCGCGGGGGATTTAAATATCCCCCGCGGCATTTAAATAAAAATGTCCGCCGCTTTTTTCCGGCTTTTAAAAAAGCGTCTACACTGGCCCCGATCCTCCGGAAAAAGTGCCCTTTTCCGGAGGCTCTTATTCCTACTTCAAAGTGTTGTTAAAGATCCAAACTCAGGGATCAGGAACCTTTGCTGGGTCAGGGGCAGCAGACCCACAGAAAAGTCAGTCAGGGGCTGTACACAAGTGAGAAGCGCAAGTTAATTTGGACTAAGCTAATTCACCTTTCTTTCAGTTAGGAAACACACTAGCACAAACATTTACTCATTTGCATGTGATATATTTTTGCAAGTGTTGTTAAAGATCCAAACTCAGGGATCTGTAACCTTTGCTGGGTCAGGGGCAGTAGACGCACAGAAAAGTCAGTCAGGGGGTGTACACAAGTGAGAAGTGCAACAAAAAAAGGCCACTCTAACATGACCTCTACTAAAAGGGGGGGGAGGAAGTCCAGACTAGTAGATTGTGCGCTCCAGCTCCTCAAAGCTGGGGGGGGGGGGAGCCCCAAACCTCAGGAGCTGGATCTAAGCAAGCACCCCTGGTGAAAATCCTGCAAGACATTCTGTATTCATCAGTGAAACTGATCAACAGGAGTAAAATGAGTCACATGAACATTTACAGCACCAGGGCTGTGTGGATTGAAACATTTTAAAAAATCTAAACCTATTACATGTTCTGCTGATACTATTCATTAGGGACATGAATGTTTAACCATTGGGGGCGTTGCAGCAGCTCCCCACCTGCCCCAGGCAAGGGGCTGCTCCAGCCCTCCAGGACATGGGGGAACTACAGCCAGAGACTGTTTCCTTGGGCTGGGCAACCCATAAACAGAGGCTGCTCCCGCAGGGTACTCTGACCCACCACCAGCAGGAGCTGCTCCAGCCCGTCCAGCGCAGGCACTGCCTGTAGTGGGGAGGGGAGAAAGAGCAAGGGTACGTCTACACTACAGCACTAATTCGAACTCACTTAATTCAAATTAGTTAATTTGGACTAAGCTAATTCGAACTAATGCATCCAGACTAAAAAACTAGTTAGAATTAGCGTTTTGCTAATTCGAACTAGCATGTCCCATTGAGTGGACCCTGAACCGAGGTTAAGGCTGGCCGGAAGCAGTGCCGGCAGGGCATCAGATTAGGACTTAGAGCGTGGAGCTGCTGTCACAGGCTAGCCGAGGGCTGTGCTTAAAGGGACCCGACCCCCACCCCGGACAGACAGTTCTCAGGGTTCCCCGCTTGCTTGTCTAACTCGATGAGGGACAGCAAAGCAGTCCTGGCTTGGAGTGCCCTGAGTGCCCATTATCGGCACATCACAGCACTCAGCCATCAGCCCGGCTGCACTTGCTGCAGGCTGCCATCCGGGCAGGGGGGTTAATTGGGGGCTGCAGGAAAGCTTCCACCCTGAGGAGCCTGCAGAGCCACCCCAGTCCTCCCCATCGGGGGCTCGTACCCCATCCCTCCCTCACCTCCTTCCACTTACCCCTCCCTAGCCCCCTTTCCTGATGTACAAGATAAAGGACAATTGTGTTCAAAAATAGAAACTCTCTTTATTGACCAAAACTCGGGGAGACTGGGAAAAGGAGGTGGGAGAGGGGAAGAGAGAGGGTGGGAGAGGGGAGGGCAACTAAAATGATCAGGGGTTTGGAACAGGTCCCATATGAAGAGAGGCTAAAGAGACTGGGACTTTTCAGCTTAGAAAAGAGGAGACTGAGGGGGGATATGATAGAGGTCTATAAAAGCACGACTGGTGTGGAAAGGGTGCATAAAGAAAAGTTCTTCATTAGTTCCCATAATAGAAGGACTAGAGGACACCAAATGAAATGAATGGGTAGCAGGCTCCAAACTAATAACAGGGGGTATGTCTACACTACAAAGTTAGTTCGAACTAACAGACGTTAGTTCGAACTAACTTTAATAGGTGCTACATTAGTGCTCCGCTAGTTCGAATTTGAATCGAACTAGCGGAGCGCTTAGTTCGAACTAGGTAAACCTCATTTTACGAGGACTAACGCCTAGTTCGAACTAGCTAGTTCGAACTAAGGGCTGTGTAGCCCTTTAGTTCGAACTAGTGGGAGGCTAGCCCTCCCCAGGTTTCCCTGGTGGCCACTCTGGCCAACACCAGGGAAACTCTATGCCCCCCTCCCGGCCCCGGACCCCTTAAAGGGGCACGGGCTGGCTACGGTGCCCGTGCCAGGTGCAAGCCTGCCAGCACCCAGCTAGCAGACCCTGCACCTGGCACGGCACAGAGCCACCCACCCGATGCCCCCCAGCCCACCCCCTCTTGCCGGGACCAGGCTGGCGGCTCCCGGGAGCTTGCCCTGGACCGCAAGAGGCGGGCACCTTCCTGGGCTAGTGCGGACATCGTGGACCTCGTCCACGATCTCCGCACTAGGCACAGGAAAGTGGCCGTCTAGGGCAGGAGAGCTGCCAGCCTGGCCACCCAGGACCAGGTGTGCATGAAAATCAAGGGGGTCCACTGAGACCCCCGACCCTGAGCCCTGAGCTTACAATGGCCGTACTGGGTCAGACCAAAGGTCCATCTAGCCCAGTAGCCTGTCTGCCAACAGCGGCCAACCCTAGGGACCCTGGAGGGGATGGACCGAAGACAATGACCAAGCCATTTGTCTCGTGCCATCCCTCTCCAGCCTTCCACAAACTTTGGGCAGGGACACCACTCCTACCCTCTGGCTAATAGGACTCCATGGACCCAACCTCCATCACTTTATCTCACTTCCCTTTAAACTCTGTTCTAGTTCTAGCCTTCACAGCCTCCTGCAGCAAGGAGTTCCACAGATATACTATTTGCTTTGTGAAGAAGAACAACTTTCTCTTACTAGTTTGAAGCCTGCTACCCATTCCTTTCCTTTGGTGTCCTCTAGTCCTTCTTTATGGGAACTCAGGAAGAACTTTTCTGAATGCACCCTCTCCACCCAACCCCTGCTTTTAGAGACCTCTATCCTGTCCCCCCTCCGTCTCCTCTTTTCTAAGCTGAACAGTCCCAGTCTCTGTAGCCTTTCTTCATCTGGGACCTGTTCCCAACCCCTGATCATGTTAGTTGCCCTCCCCTCTCCCAGCCTTTCTCTTCCCCTCTCCCACCTCCTTTTCCCAGTCTCCCCCAGTTTTTTTTCAATAAAGACAGAGTCAATGTTGGAAGAAACGTTATCTTTATTTTGTACATCAATAAGAAGGGGGGGCTAAGGAAGGGTAAGTGGAAGGAGGTGAGGGAGGAATGGGGTACGAGCCCCCGATGGGGAGGACTGGGCTGGCTCTGCGGGCTTCTGGGGGTGGAAGCTCTCCTGCAGCCCCCCAATTACTCCCTCTCCCCAGATGGCAGCCTGCGGCAAGTGCAGCCGGGCTGATGGCCGAGTGGTGTGATGTGCCCAGTGTGGGCACTCCGGGCACTCCAAGCCAGAACTTCTTTGCAAGCGGGGCACCCCTTAGAACTGTGTGTCCGGGGTGGGGGTCGGGACCCTTTAAGCGCAGCCCTCGGCTAGCCTGAGACAGCATCTCCATGCTCTAAGTCCTCCTTTTATGCCCTGCCGGCACTGCTTCTGGCCATCCTTAAGCCCTGTTCAGAGTCCACTCAATGTGGACTTGCTAGTTCGAACTAGCAAAACGCTAGTTCGAACTAGTTTTTAGTTCTAGATGCGTTAGTTCGAACTAGCTTAGTTCGAATTAACTAATTCGAACTAAGTTAGTTCGAACTAGCGCTGTAGTGTAGACATACCCAGAAAGTTCTTCGTCACAAAGCAAATAGTCAACCTGTGGAATTCCTTGCTGCAGGAGGCTGTGAAGGCTAGAACTACAACAGAGTTTAAAGAGAAGTGAGATAAAGTCATGGAGGTTGGGTCCATGGAGTGCTATTAGCCAGGGGGTAGAAATGGTGTCCCTGGCCTCTGTTTGTGAAAGGCTGGAGATGGATGGCACGAGACAAATGGCTTGGTAGGCAGAGGTTGCTTTGGCTAAGCGATGTTATTTTCCAGTTCTCTTTTAAAAAATTGAGCGTTTCGGTCCAAATTTCTTCCAAATTACAGTTTTCAATTCAGAAAACGGTTTTTCAATATAGGAAAAGTGGTGTGTTGAAAATTGTATGGGACCTAGCTTAATGTGCATTACCTAACTTCTCAGTAACAGATTTTAGGGTGTAGTTCAGCCCAAGTTGAAAATATTTTAAATTGAAGTGTCATAAATGTTTATCATTCTTTTTGGTGCTTTTTTAAAAAAGCACCGTAAAGTGTCTTTGGAAGTAGCTGTAGCTTCTGTAGTTAGTTTTGTACATAGACTCACATGGGATATAAAAGGCTACCTCTATATGAGAATGTAAACTTTGCAATGTACCATAGTGGCTAGTTCTTAAGTTTGCCAAGGGTTGGTGAGGCAGTTTGCACAACAGGATGCTGATGGAAGGACTGACTGTACCATTGCAACTGTTCCAGTGCAGCACTGATGATGGATAGACATGCATACGGAAAATGCAACCTAACCTATGCACTCTTTATCACAATTGTGTCCATAGATTTTATAGGGGTGCTAAGGTTTTCATTTGAGGTTACACATGGAGATACAACCTTTGACATTTGCAATGAATTGTGGAGTCCAACATTTATCTTTGCAGCCCAAATAAAAACACTGACACGACATAAGAAATACTAATACCAGAACTGTGGCTAAGGGGAGCTTAACTATTGTTTATTTTTTATCCATTAGGGATGTAATAGTGTAGTCAATTAATCAATAAGCAAAAGCTTGTAGGTTAATGCTAGAGACAACATGTATTCCCCAGTCCTGCCAGTACATTTTTTAGCAGGCTGGGCAGCAGTCTGGCTGAGTTCCAGCTCACACCAGGTCTGGAAGCTTGGGCCCCTCCTACATGGGGCTGCAGCCTCTTTCTCTGAGGCAGCAGCACAGGGTGATAGGCATCCGGTCTGTGAGGGGAGATGTTTTTAAACCCTTGCAGCCCAGCTCCAGCCTGATAAAGAGGAAGCAGTGTGGAATGGCAAGGGGCTTCTTGGGAATGTGGCAGGAGTTAGTAGAAAGCTCTCAGGAAGGACTCCCGATCCTGTCCATCATCTATTAAATTCATGGCTCCTGCTTTCAGATGAAAACCATCCAGCATCTCAGCTGGACCGGGAGAGTATGTGTGCAACACTCATTAGCCTGCCACAATTTTTCCTCTCCCCAAATTCCACAACATGTGAATGAAAATACACAGGCCATAGCTATGATGTATTTATTTTCTCCCCCCACCTCCTCCTCCCGCTTACATAGCACAGACCAATGTGGGTCCCAGCGCATTTCGCACGGACAGCTGTCCCTCGCCTCTGTCTGGGCTGAGTGAGTTCGTTTCCTCACAGGTCAAACCTGGCACTGAAACTCCGATCTCTCGTCGCTGAGTCTGCAGACACGAACGTGTGGGGCGGGATGGGACGGTCAGAAGACCAGGTGTCAGAGTGGATGGATGAACTCCGCTCCCAGGCACAACACACGGGCAGCCTCGGCTATTGCCGCGAGGAGCGGCGCCACGATGGTTCTTCACCCCTCAGGCTCAGGGGTAATACAGGTGGGGCAGGGTTTCCAGCTGAGTTCTTAAAGTCTACCACTAGCTGCTGCTCAGCTGGCGGTTGACTCTAAGCAGTTCTCCCGTGCAATGTGGGGGCAGGACGTGAGAGACTTCACATGCTCCCCTAGGCCCCGATTGACCCGGGGGCATCTGGAGGAAGCACATGAAGTTTCTTCCCACCTCCAGGGGCACAGGTACCTAGAGGAAAAAGCCAGCTGTTGGGAACAATTGCCGGTGCAAAGACTTGATGTGCTCCTTCCCCTCAGAGCGATCAGGATCTGTGGGTGGGGAAATGGCAGCCCGGGGCCACTTCAAAAGTTTCTGATGTGGCTCCCGGTCAAAACTTATTGCTAACTCCTGGGCTAGATGAACCTTTGGTCTGACCCAGTGTGGCTGGTAGGGGTGTCAGAATTAAACCAGGAAACAAGTCTTTAGCTTAAAGTTTTGTTGAACGCCATTCTTACTCATCCTGCCTAATGAGCATTGATGGATCTATCCTCCATGAATTTATCTAGCTCTTTTTTTTTTAACCCTGTTAAAGTCTTGGCCTTCACAATATATTCTGGCAGGGAGTTCCACAGGTTGTCTGGGCATTGCATGAAGAAATACTTCCTTTCGCCTGTTTTAAACCTGCTACTTGTTAATTTCATTTGGTGACCTCTAGTTCTTGTGTTATAGGAACAAGTAAATGACTTTTTCCTTGCTCCTTTTTTCCACACCAGTCATGATTTGATGAACCTCTGTTGTATCTCCACATACCCCATCTCCTCTTAGAGGACAATTCCCAGTCTTGTTAATCTCTCTTCATATGGCAGCTAGGGATAGAAGTGACTAGTGGACTAGAGGATGAGCATAAGCTTATCGGATAGTCGACTAGTGATATAGCAAGGGTGGGGGAGCAAGAGCCAGTGCTGGGGAGAGAGAACTGGCTTAAAAGCTGGCTCTTTCCAGTCCTGTTTCCGTGGGGGACAGGGGAGGTAGAGACACAGCGGGAAACAGAGGAAGCGGGAACTGAAAGGGTATGTCTACACTACAAAGTTAATTCGAACTAACAGCCGTTAGTTCGAATTAACTTTAATAGGGGCTACACAGGCAATCCGCTATTTCAAATTTAATTCAAACTAGCGGAGCGCTTAATTCGAACTAGGTAAACCTCATTCTACGAGGAGTAACACCTAGTTCGAATTAAGGGCTGTGTAGCCACTTAATTCGAACTAGTTGGAGGTTAGCCCTTCCCAGGTTGCCCTGGAGGCCACTCTGGGCACCACCGGGGAAACTCTTCTGCTCCCCTCCCAGCCCCGTAGCCCTTAAAGAGGCACGAGCTGGCTACAGTGCTTGTGCCCGTTGCAAGCCTGCCAGCACCCAGCCAGCAGACCCTGCACTTGGCTCGGCATGAGCCAGCCACCTGCTGCCACACAGCCCTCCGCCTCTTCCCGGGACCAGGCTGGCGGCTCCCAGGAGCCTGCCCGGGGTCACAAGAGGCAGGCGCCTGCCTGGTCTAGTGCGCAGATCGTGGACCTCATCGAGGTTTGGGGGGAGGCCTCCAACGTCCACAGCAATGTGGCTGTCTAGGGCAGGATAGCTGCCAGCCTGGCCACCAAATGCCACATGCGATCCCAGGAGCAGGTTTGCATAAAAATCAAGTTTGTCCAGTGAGATCCCCGACCCTGAGCTCTGAACGTAAGAACATAAGAACATAAGAATGGCCGTACTGGGTCAGACCAAAGGTCCATCTAGCCCAGTAGCCTGTCTGCCAACAGTGGCCAGCACCAGGTACCCCGGAGGGGACGGACCAAAGACAATGACCAAGCGATTTGTCTCATGCCATCCATCTCCAGCCTTCCACAAAAAGTGACCGAAGACACCATTCCTACCCCCTGGCTAATAGCACTCCATGGACCCAACCTCCATGAATTTATCTATTTTCTCTTTAAACTCTGTTATACGTCTAGCTTCACAGCCTCATGTGGCAAGGAGTTCCACAGGTTGACTATGTGCTGGGTGAAGAAGGACTTTCACTTATTAGTTTTAAACCTACTGCCCATTAATTTCATTTCATGTCCTCTAGTCCTTATATTATGGGAACTAATGAAGAACTTGTCTTTATTCAACCTCTCCACACTACTCATGATTTTATAGACCTCTATCATATCCCTCCTCTTTTCTAATCTGAAAAGTCCCAGTCTCTTTAGCCTCTCTTCATATGGAACCTATTCCAAACCCCTAATCATTTTAGATTCCCTTTTCTGAACCCTTTCCAAGGCCAAAATGTGTTTTTTGAGGTGAGGCGACCACATCTGTACACAGTACTGAAGATATGGCGTACCATAGTTTTATACTTCCCGTCCTCCTTCTTCCCCTGGCTTCCCCTTTCCAGCTCCCTCCCCCCAGGTTTCCCTCTCCCCTCTCCCACCCTCTCTCTTCCCCTCTCCCACCTTCTTTTCCCAGTCTCCCCGAAGGTTAATCCCCCTCCCCCCAGTTTTGTTAAATAAAGAGAGTTTCTATTTTTGAACATCTATATTTTACATCAGGAAGGGGGGCTAGGGAGGGGTAAGTGAAAGGAGGTGAGGGAGGAATGGGGTACGAGACCCTGATGGGGAGGACTGGGGTGGCTCTGTGGGCTCCTGTAGCCAGACACAAACCCCATCTTGTTTCCCCTCCCCCCCAGAGAGCAAGAGAAAGGCAGTCAGCCTTTGATGCCCTGGGAACACAGGTGTGCTGCCTGTCCCTGACTCTACCATAAACAGAAACCAGACAGTAAATGGGCTAGCTGACGACCCGGGACCTCCCGTCGCCCTGATGGCTAGTACCAGTAATTGACACGCCTGCACTGTCCCAGAGAGGAATCTTCGCCCATCACATACCAGAGGTGCCCATTGTCTGCATTTTCCCAGGTGTAAATTATGCTTTGCACCCTTCGTGGGAAACTTGGCATTCAAAGCCATTTTTCCTAATTGGCCACTTGAGCCCAGGAAGAAGCCTACATGACCCAAGGGGTATAAAAGAGGTTCAGCAGCCCACCCCATTTGAGCTCCAATCATCTATACCTGCTGGCAGGTATTGATTGTCTCCCGAGGTCTGTGGGACGCCCAACCTCGCCCTACTTCTTCCCGAGGGATTGAGAGAAAGACGCTGGCCACGCCAAGTCTGGAACGCAGGGGTGAGAATATATACCTGCTATGTGTGTCTATTTTGCATGCATTTAATAAGAGCTCAGAGAACCAAAAGGGTTTCATGGTACCTGTAAGTGACTTCTTAGTGTAATTTCTGTCCTGTCCTTTGTAGTGGCTGTGTTATCTGTAACACAGCAATAGCATTTAACAACTAAGTTTACCTTGTAACAATACAATAGTAACTGTTTAAGCTTTAACCTGACTCCTTCAGTTGCTGTAACAGAACCAAGCACAATTTAAAAGAACTTCAGCCGGTCATAAGGGACTCACTGCCCTTACCATCGGCTGACAGCTCCTCGGGGTGGAAGCTCTCCTGCAGGGCCTCCTGGATCCTGACAGCCCCCCAATTGACCCCCTCCCCAGATGGCAGCCTGCAGCAAGTGTAGCCGGGCTGTTGGCCGAGCGCTGTGATGCACCGAGTGCGGGCACTCAGGGTACTCCAAGACAGGACTGCTTTGCTTTGCAATGCCTGCTCTACTGATAAGGCCTGCTCTTGTGGATAAGTGAGAGCGGTGGATGTGGTATACCTAGACTTTAGTAAGGCATTTGATACAGTCTTGCATGATGTTCTTATCAATAAACTAGGCAAATACAACTTAGATGGGGCTACTATAAGGTGGGTGCATAACTGGCTGGATTACCGTACTCAGAGAGTAGTTATTAATGGTTCACAATACTGCTGGAAAGGCATAACAAGTGGGGTTCCGCAGGGGTCTGCTTTGGGACCGGATCTCTTCAGTATCTTCATCAACTATTTAGATATTGGCATAGAAAGAAGCTTATGAAGTTTGCAGATGATACCAAGCTGGGAGGGATTGCGACTAATCTGGAGGATAGGGTCATAATTCAAAATGACCTGGACAAATTGGAGAAATGGTCTGAGGTAAACAGGATGAAGTTTAATAAAGACAAATGCAAAGTACTCCACTTAGGAAGGAAAAATTAGTTTCACACATACAGAATGGGAAGCGACTGTCTAGGAAGAAGTACGGCAGAAAGGGATCTAGGGGTTATATTGGACCACAAGCTGAATATGAGTCAGTAGTTTGATGCTGTTGCAAAAAAGGAAACATGATTCTGAGATGCATTAACAAGTGTGTTGTGAGCAAGACACCAGAAGTCATTCTTCCGCTCTACTCTGCACTAGTTAGGCCTCAGTTGGAATATTGTGTCAAGTACTGGGCACCGCATTTCAAGAAGGATGTGGAGAAATTGGAGAGGGTCCAGAGAAGAGCAACAAGAATGATGAAAGGTCTAGAGAACATGACCTATGCAGGAAGGCTGAAGGATTTGGGATTGTTTAGTTTAGAAAAGAGAAGATTGAGGGGGGACATGATAGCCGTTTTCAGGTATCTAAAAGGGTGTGATAAGGAGAAGGGAGAAAACTTATTCTTCTTGGCCTCTGAGGATAGAACAAGAAGCAATGTGCTTAAACTGCAACAAGGGAAGTTTAGGTTGGATATTAGGAAAAAGTTCCTAATTGTCAGGGTAGTGAAACACTGGAATAAAATGCCCAGGGAGGTTGTGGAATCTCCATCTCTGGAGATATTAAAGAGTGGGTTAGATAAATGTCTATCAGGGATGGTCTAGACAGTATTTGGTACTGCCATGAGCGCAGGGGACTGGACGCGATCATCTCTTAAGGTCCCTTCCAGTCCTAGTATTCTATGATTAAATGATTCTATGATAAAAGGACAAACTGTTTGCGTTTGTTTTTTTGTTTTATTGTTTTTTGTTTTAGTGGGTTTTTTTTTTGTTTGATTGTTTTTTTACTTAACTTCTTTTCCCTGTCATTTTTGGTTTGCTCAACAACTTCTCCTTGGGACATTTTTATTTCCCCATCAACAACTTTTCCCTTGGAAATGGCTGCCCTTAAAGCCTCCATTTTTTTTTTTGTCTTAAAAATCCTTGGTGTTTCTCATAAAAAAAATGTTTTGGTGTTCCTCGGTAGCAAAAGATTGAAATTAGTCAACACACCTTTAAATTATTACTTCTAAAATGAAACATGTTTGCAAAAACAGCATTTTAATTTCCTGCCATGTTGCTTAAGTTTAAAAATTATAGTCATCATTTAAAAATTATGTATTTTGTAAATCAATTTAGATATTATTTTCATGTCATTTTAATTATATTTTAAGTTTCAAAGTAAAAAATTGGTGCTTAAAATATTAGCATTATAACAAAACCGAGTAAGCATTTACCAGACCTCCCATGCTCATATCAAGCTTTCTCCATACTGTTACAAACGTTCAAACATTTCAAAGCCGTCCTACCAGCTATAATTAACTAAACATTTTCTCTACAATCATTATAAAATCCTGATGTTTGGGAAATGCAGAGAGTGAACAACAATAGTAATACCATAAGAAATGATACACAAACTTTAGAAGAAATTGTACATATATTACCCAAATCCTGAACCATCTACTTTGGGGATTAACCTGTGTTAACAGAAATTGAGTTAAACAGTTTTACGACTAAATTACCTAAAGTGTTAGGCCTAAACTCATGCCCCCCAGCACCCTCACACATGACTTGTTCCATCCCCTGCCTTCCTCATGTTTACCCCTCCTTTCAACCCCTATTCTCCCAGCACCCACTCCTCTCCTTTTCCTGTCTCGTCCCCCAATGCCCCTCCATTCTCCTCTCTCAGCATGACTTACCCCTCCCTCCCCCACCGATACCTTCCCCCCACCCTCTGCCCTTTCCCCTCATTGTCTTCTTTTGGCTCCCTGGCTGGTCTCTCCTCCAACCTGCCTCTTGGTGCCTTCCCCTTTCTTCTCCTGCCCTGCGCCCCTCCTCTCCCTCAGTACAAGCCCCTTCCTCTCCTCACCCCAACCTTCCCCTTAGTTCTCCCCCTGTCCATTCCCTCACCTTCCTGACACCTGCATCCCTCAACCCTCTTGTGCTGGATGCGGGACTGCATGGCCGGTGGCTGCCCCATGTGCCTGGGCCGGAGCCAGGGCCACGGTGCTATTTTTAGTATCCTAGCCCTGGCCCAAGAGCAGCTCTACCATGGCCCTGCTCCAGTCCCGGTACCCGCGGCAGCTGAGGGGGTGGACGGGCCTTGGTGCACAAACTTCCAGCTGGGGGAACAAAAGGCTGTGCTGGAAGGCCGGGGCTTGCCTGCAGCCTCCGCTCCACCCCTGGGCTGGTGGATTCATGAGGCCTGGGGATCCATTCCCCTCTTGGAACTGGCTCAGGGTGCTGAGCTGTAGCTCCCTGCTGCGGGGTGCTGGAGACAGGACTGACAGAGCGAGGCTGCTACTACCAAGCTGACGACTCTAGCCAGGGTTTGGAGCGGGGTGGCTGGAAGGTGAGGACAGGAGGCAGGGTGGAGCCCAGGAGGGTGGGAAGGACGCACCAAGGGAAGGGAAGAGAAGGCAGGCGATTGGGAGGTGCAGAGAGTCAGGCAGGGGCTTGGGGAGGAGGGGGCCCCAGCAAGCATGGAGAGGTGTCCCAGAGGCGCAGGGCAGGACTGGCCCTTGCACCTCCCAGGGAAGAAAGAAAAGTGGCTCGGTCAGGAGCTGAAGGCCAAACCCAGCTCCCCGCAGAAGGCTGCCTCCTCCCCACGCCCTGCAGGGCTGAAGCGGTGGCTGCCCATCTCTGCTCCTTGGGGCTTTCGGGGAAGCAGGCCCTGTGTGCCGGGACTGAGCTGAGGCCGCGGTTCTACTTTTAGTACTGCTGTCCCAGCAGCTGCAGCCCCGGTGCTCCTGGGGGCAGGGCCACGTGGCGGGTGGCTTCCCCCTGTGCCAGGACTGGAGCTGGGGCCACGGTGCGATTTTTAGTACTGCAGCCCAGGCTCCAGCTGTGGCAGCTGCCACACGGCCCCACCCCGGGAGCAGCTGGGCTGTGACTGCGCAGCCGCACTGTGGGCGGGACTCACATTTGTGGCATGTGCCCCTGCAGACACGCACCTCACAGGGAACCGGGGCCAAGGGAGCAGCTAAAGATCCTGGGAGCTGGAGGCCTTTTCCCCTGGCGCTTCACAGGCCTGTAACTTGCTTCACTGAGCCAGAAAGTTCTGGTGCAGTGAAGTGACAGTGTAAACCAGGCCTGGGCAAAGTATGGCCCACCAAGCCACCAGATCCAGCCTGCAGAGGCAGCAGGGAGCTCCGGGCAGGCCCCCTGCTTGCCCCGCATGCCGCTCACAAACGCAGCTGCCTGGCCCCATTTCCCTTTGTAAACTGTAATCCTGGAGGGGAGGGGGGGAAGTTTCAGGTGCTACCCCCACCCCCAGCATGATCCCCTTGGCCAATTTCTGACGGAGCTGCCTGTTAGAACAGGCAGCCACAAAGCACCGTACCCCCTCTCCTCCTGCTCAGTTATTGACCGAAGCACGTAGTGGGGAGGGTTGGCTGGATGGCTGAGACATGGTTTTAGCTCTGCAGGCAGGCTGGTTTGGCTGCTGGATGGTAAGTCTCCAGACTAGAGCCTGCCTCTGATACCGCCAGCGCTCTGCCCCCCACTCCTGCCTCCCTCCTGCACCCCTACCCCTTCCCAGATCTGGCATCCCTGTCTCCTTCCCAAGGTCTGACATCCCAAAACCCTGCACCTCAGTCCCCTGCCATAAATCACAATTGCCTCCTTCACCCAAACTCCTTCTCAGCCTCCATTCTTCCATCTGCATCCCAATCCTTTACCCCAAACTCCCTTCTGCACCCCATCCCCTCCCCCAGTACATAGCCTGGCTCAGTCCTAGCTGGTGCTGGGTCCCGGGAGCTACCCCCACTATGGTTCTGCATTAAAAGTATTTTAGGAGCTGGCGGACAGGCAGCACGGCTCAGTTCCAGCTCATGCCGGTCCCGGGAGCTTCCCCTGCTGCAGCCCCACAGGAATAGTATTTTAGGAGCCATGCTGCCTGCCCCCGGCTCCTAAATTATTTCCAGTGCAGAGCCATAATGGGGGTAGCTCCCAGGAAACGGCGCAAGCCGGGACTGAGTGCTTGCAGTGCTAAGCCTTATAGATGAATTGTATAGTCAACTTTTTTGTCGACTGCACAATTAATGAATTACACGCATCTGAACAAAAAGTAACGCTTCAGAGCATGTTCATTTACCTGGTATTTACTTCAGAGACAACACAATTGACTAAGGCAGTTGAATTGTTTTATACTTGCTAAGTGATTTCCCAATAAAATGATTTGTAATATAAAGCTTTGTAAATTCGTCAATGTTGGTTCTGAAATTTGGCCAATGTAATTACAAATAATATTATTGTTCTCTTCTTTTTACTGTCTTGTTTATCTTCTGTTTTGTAACGTTCCGGTAGTGAACTGTATCGGAACATGGCAACCAGCTTACAGCTTTATAAGAGGAGAACATTTCCTCCTCTTCTGAATAGTTATCAGCCCCTGCACTGTAGGAATCAGAAAATCATTTTAAAAGATGTCGAAGTTGTGAGTGAAATACTACTTTAAAATGGGATAATTATTTGCATTCTTGGAGAATAGTTTTATTTAATTAAAACATGTCGAAGATATGCAGAGAGTGACAGATATCCAAGTGTTTTCGGACAAGTTCAGTTGATGAAATCCTCTTGTCTATTGTGACTTGATATTGCTGTTTCTTTGTGTATTTCCTGTGAGGGATCACACGCCTCCGCCTGCCACTAGTTCAGTTGAGACGAAAATTACAAAACAAACAAGGAAGCGGTAAACTTCTAAGTAGCTGCTTGCTATCAAATACAGACTATTGGACGGGGAGTTAATTTTCTGCACCAGACCCTTATCTAGTAAGTTAAAATGTTGAAGACCTCACTGGAGAGTGAATTCAGTTGTCTCAGGCAAGTCGTTACTGGACATTCTTTCCTCCTAAAAAGCCACCTTAAAATTAATTGGGCATAACAAGGATGTAACAGTGTGCACATTTAACTGATGAGCCTGGGGTCATAGATGCCATGGACCGGGCCGGTTCTGGGCGCAGCTTAGGGCATCCGCTCAGAGTGAATTGCTCAAATTCGGGGCTCTCTCTAGCCCCCAGACTGGAGGCCTTCACAAATAGACCATAAACCAGTCCCACAGAGCGCTTCAGCTGCCTGCCTGAAGCTTCACGAGCAAAATCCCTCCGACATCGCACCAGTATGCATGCCCCAGATGGCCAGGGGCCTCATACACAGGTGACGGGTGTTAGAACCCAATCTCACCTACCCCGAACAAGTTCTGTCCGGTTCCAAGAAACCAGCCACAGTTCCCAGCTCAACTTACACTCTGGATCTTACCCACAAATCACGCTGAGCCAATCCTTTAGAATCTAACATCGAAAGGTTTATTACTACAAGAAAGAAAAGCATGAGAGTAAGGCTGTTAAAGTATCATACATTACATGCATCGAATCTCCCAGTTCTGGATGCAGGCTTGTAGGAGAGATGTTATAGCTGCTGGCTTACAAGTCCTTGGTGCACATCCTATGCCAGGATGGGTCTGGGGTTCTTCCTGGCTCATGATTCCCTACGAGGCGACATGACCTATTTATACCTCCTTCCAGGTTTCTTCCAAGCTGGCTAGAGTCAAATGGCCAGTGGCCAGGTGTGTCTTTGGACTCCAGAGATCCATTGTTCCCTGGAGACTTGCTCATTAACATGTCCATAGGAAAACATTCCTGACCCATTACTCAACGACATACAGAGAAACTTCCAGTCTCCATACAGAGTACATATTCATAACTCCACACAAAGACATTATCCAGATATATGAAGAGCATACACGGAACCAGTAGAAAGTAAGCGTTTGTTTGACACCTAACGTGGCCCTCTTTGTGCCAATTTGGGGCTAATACCTCCCCCCCCCATGGCTGCAGCAGTGATCTGGCAGCTTCCCTAAACTTCAGTTCACGTAATACCCCCCCAACACAAAATTGATGCAGGAAGTGATGCTAGTAACATCACGGAAAGCATCACAGGCCTCCCCATGTTTTGGCTCTGTGTCATCACATGTTCTAACCCAGTGGTAGAAACAACAGTCCAGACCTGGATGAGTGTATGAGAACCCAGTTTGCCTAAAATAGGCTTCATTACTGCAAGGTCTGTCCTAGCCATAGTCACGTCCTTGCACTGTCTCACCAAACCAAGGTAGAACTTGGCAAGAACCACAGTTACTTGGATCTGCATTTTCAGCACGATCCCTATATGTGTCAGGTGAATTTATCCAGGCCAGCTCTTGTAATTCTCTGAACAAAAATTAACATTGTGTGAATGCAGGTATTTTCATCCCAAATAATGTAGGCATCTATGCACTTAGCCACGAAGACAAAATTGTGGCGTGCCTCAGTTTCCCTTTTCACACAGCACCTTCTGACTGGAACCCTTTTTGTCCTGTAAGAGGTTCCAAGACCAGTTACAAGCATTAACCATGAAATAGCACCATCTCAATGTCCTTTTACATGCCACCTGTCGTTTCGTACATCTCCTGACAGATTACATGGTATTTCCGTAAGATCATGCACGTTGTATACCTTTACAATTCTCTGCAATAATGATACATCAGTTACAAGAATTAACATCAGTCAGAAGCACAATCCTATATCAGGTGTATATTGACAACATTCTGCAGCAGGCCACGTCTTTGGCTCCGCACCATTGCAGTTTTGGCCCTTCTGGTTTAATCTGTGAGTCTTCTTAGCCAAAGCAAGTCCTGTCCCTCCCCCTGTCCTGTGGGCTCAAAACCTGAAACCTCTGGCCTGACCAGGACAAAGGGCTGGCTGGGTGCGACTCCCTGGCTCACAATGGCCCTGGAATTCTCCCCCTTCTCCCACTCAGCGGGGGAAGAGCAGTAAGCTGTAGGCTCCCAAGTCTCTCCTTTGTCCACCTCCAACCTCTGTTTCCACATGGAACTAGATATCCAACTCCCTGATTGATTATGAGTGTCCACCATGTCCAGAGACGGGAGCTTAACTTCCATCTCCTGCATCCTGGAGAGAGGAACCACACAGCTGTTCTGCCTGCAAACTTAGCTCCACCGTCCTTCTCCTGAATCTGGTTATAATAGGTTAACCTTTGTGGTTACACGCACGACTCCCCACCTCCTGCCCTGCTGCCTCTGTATCAGAGAGAAACAGCAGTGGGGAGGCTGCAGGGGCCAGGCGGCTCTTTGGGAGCAGATATGCAGGCAGAGCCTATTTAAAACTGGCTCTCGCATGTACTGGTCCCCCCGTCTCCCCACACTTCTGTCTTTGATACAGAGGCAGCAGCGCGGGGGTGGGGAGGCTGTATCAGAGGTAGATGCGCGGGGGGTCAGGCAGCTCCTCTGGAACTGGTATTTGCAGGGAGCCTCCTTAAAATCCATTCTTTCTTCCGTGAGGAAGACAAACATGGCACACGCTCTGCAGGTCACAACAGCAGACCTATCGCCATCCATCCCTGCATTCCTGGAGAAAGGATTGAAAAGAAACGCAAGAAAACCTCACTCCCTCCCTCTTCCCCTTTTAAACTCCCTGTTAGCACTCACCTGTTTGGAAGCTCTTGGTTGCTTACTCACTGCTTTATAATACCCTGGACTGCCTGAAAGTCCCTCCCCCTACCAAGGCTCAGCCAATCAGCAGAGGCTTCTAGAATTCAAAGTTGAATTAGAAGCCAACAGCTTCCACCTGCCAGTCACAGCACACACTCCGTGAAGAAGCAGGGGAGGAGAAAGGGGAAGTGGGAAAAAAAACATCCACCAACATCAGTCACAAACAAAAGCTCAGAACACAGCAAGAAATCCCCAAACACAACACACACTTCCCTCAAGAGTCCTGGATCTGCTTCTCCTTTACCTGGAGAACTCCCTCTCCAAAGCTTCACTCACAAACACAGGGGCTATGTCTAGACTGCCATGATTTTCCAGAAATACTTTTAACAGAAAAGGTTTTTTGTTAAAAGTATTTCCGGAAAAGAGCATCTAGATTGGTCCCAGAGTTATCACTATAATGATGCGCTTTTGCATCGAGCAGCCCATTTCACGAACAGGAAGGGGCACTGCTCAATTTTTCTCCAGGTCCTCGTGGACCACTGGGGCTGCTTCCTGGACGTCTACAGGGGCTGGTCCAGGAGGGCACATGACCCCCGCATTCTCCGCAACTCCGGACTCTTTTGCAGGCTGGAGGCGGGCACCTACTTTCCCCGGCTGGACTTGATTGTTGGGGATGTGCCTATGCCCATCTGCGTCATCGGGAACGCGGCCTACCCCCTGCTGCCCTGGCTAATACAGCCCTACACGGGGCGGCTGGACCAGAACCGGGCCCGGTTCAATGACCGCCTCAACCGGGCCCGAAATCAGGTGGAGTTCGCCTTCGGACGCTTGAAAGCCCGCTTCCGGTGTTTGCTCACCCGTCTCGAGATGGAATGCAACGGAGGTACTGGCCGCGTGCTGCGTGCTCCACAACATTGTGGAGCGCAGTGGGGAGGCTTTTCTCCCTGCATGGTTGGCAGCCGAGGCACAGACATTCAAACAGCCCCACACAGCTGCCATCCGCCAGGCGCGCCAGGATGGGGTGCGCATCAGAGAGGCCCTGACGGACATGTTCGCACAAGCCCCATAGTAGGGTCGCCTGGGTCTCCCCATATGACTCCCTCCCATCCCCTACCCTTCCTCACCCCCTGCCCTTACCTTCCCCCAATTGTAAAGCGTCAGTTCCAAGCACATCGTCCAAGACGATCTCCTGGCTGTTCCTCTCCCGAGGCCCGGAAGGACCAAAGGATTGAGGTTGCCAGCAACACGACAATCGTCTCCTGCGTCTAGACTTTGTTACATATTCTTTTGTGTGCGTCTTTTAACCTTTCTTGCTTGTTTGTTATCTATGTTAATATAGTTGTAGTTTAAATTTTACTTAAAAGCGTCAGTATTTATTTATGCACCACAAACCAATGACCACTTAAAGGGACCACCGGTGATAGATACAGAATTTGGTGTCCGCATTTTGTAATCCTTTTAAATTTAGGTGGCTAATTGGCATCTCAATTCATTTATTACAGTTACCTCGAGTAACAAATTAACCAACACAATAATCAACTGAAAAATTGTCTTTTTATTTACAAGGAGGAGGGGGAGGAGACCTTCAACTGGGACGGGGAGGGGGAGGAGACCTTCAACTGGGATGGGGAGGGGGAGGAGACCTTCAACTGGGACGGGGAGGGGGAGGAGACCTTCAACTGGGACGGGGAGGGGGAGGAGACCTTCAACTGGGACGGGGAGGGGGATGAGCTACTGGGAGGGATGGCCCCTGCAAGCGCTCCTGCGGGGGTGGACCTGCACATGTGGGGCAGGCCACATCGGGGCAGGCTGCATGGGGAGGTGGGCAGGAGCAGGGGGCATTGCAGGGGCAGGAGGGGGCATTGGAGCAGGGGGCATCGCAGGGGCAGGAGGGGGCATGGGCAGTGCTAGGGGAGGGATGGCGGGGGTACGGGGTACGGCCAAGCTGTAATGGATTGTGTGCGCTATGTGCGCTGTGAGGATGGCCATGGAGTCAGCCATCCTGGTGCACTGGGCCTGGAAGGGGGTGCCGCTGCTGCCGGACTGGAGGGTCCCGCTGCAGGGAAGAGAAGAAAGGATGGGTCAGGCAGGCAGGCCGGCCACTGTCCCCACACCTCATGCCCTCCACCCCTGAACCCAGGTGACCCCACAGTTGTGTGGCTTGGGCCCACTCGGTTCCCCGCCTACCTCCCATGTTGTATGTTTGCAAGGAGGACCGCTCCTGGAGTAGGGTCCTCCCTCCAGTATTGTAACCGCCGGTCTGTGTTCTGGCCCCATGGAGGGCGGGAGGGCGCTTGTGTTGCATTCACCTGTGGAACTCCCTGCCGTGGAGACTGTGAAGGCTTTGGGCTAATCACTGGTGTTTGACAGGGAGCGAGATGCATCCCCACACAGTTGCCTGGGAGCACGTCTGGCGGAGGTGGTCTGGGCTCTCAGATCCCCATCGCGTGGGATATCTCCGGGACGGAACCAGAAGAGTGACTGGGGGGGGGGGGTGTGTCCCAGCCTTGCAGAAAAACTCAGGCAGCCCTAAAGGCGGCCCGAGCGCTTCCCCCCCTTCTCCCTCCCACTATCCCTCACACAACGGTAGCCCAGGGACATGTGTGGCCGCAGTGGGGACTTCACTCGGGGAGCCAGCCAAGGCACCAGGAGCAGGCGAGGGGCTCGGTGGGGGCCACGGTCTCAGGGCTGTGAAACTGCAGTTTACCCAGGAGCAGCTGGCTGTGCCTCACAGCCAGGCATGGGACAGTGTTGCCGTTCTCCGTGCTGCACCCTTGGCGGAGGTGCAGGATCTGGTCTGTGTTCCTGGGGCCCTGGCCAGTTCCAGCCGGCATCCACCCTTCCCCCTGGTCCTGCCGAATGTGTGTGAGCAGCACGGTCCCAGGCGTGCCCTGCAACTGCCTGCTGCGGCCACGTGCCGCTCGGTCACAAGGCTGCACGTGCTGCTTGCTGTCTAATGCTACACAGCGTGCAGCTCACGTGGCCAGAGTGACATGCTCTAACCCTCCCTTCCCCTCCCTCCTCCGGGCGCCTGGCTCTCCCCCTCTGCCCCCCGCCACTGTGAGTGCAAAGTGCAAGACTCACCGGTGGATCCTTCCCCGGCCTCGGAGGGGCTGCTGGAGGGGGCCTGCTGGGTGGCAACGCTGGCCTCCTCCTCCGAAGCGCTGCTTTC
Organism: Pelodiscus sinensis; assembly: GCF_052426305.1. Taxonomy (NCBI): domain Eukaryota; kingdom Metazoa; phylum Chordata; order Testudines; family Trionychidae; genus Pelodiscus; species Pelodiscus sinensis. The sequence continues at coordinate 58,872,698 of NC_143060.1, forward strand.
TCCTTCCCCTGCCTTGGTGGTCCGGGTGACGGGGGGGGGGGCGCTCGCAGGTGTCCACGGGCACGTCTGGGATTCGCGGGGCTGGCTGGCCAAGGATGACGTGCAGCCGGTCGTAGTGGGGGCAGGTGTCTGGTCCTGCCCCCCTGCACTCGCTGGCCCTCACGTAGGCCAGGCGCAGCTCCTTCACCTTCGCCCGCACCTGGTCGAGGTTCCAGGCAGGGTGTCCGTGCTGGGCCAGCGCCTGAGCCATGCGGCCGAAGATATCAGTGTTGCGGTGCCGGGACCTCATGTCGTGGAGGCCCTCCTCCTCCTGCCAGAGGTCCATGGCTCTCCAGCTCCCTGGGGGACCACGAGGGAGCCCGTCTTTTCCAGCCTGTGGGGGCCTCCTGCACTGGGGGTGCAGGTGGCTCACCGCCTGGAGCTGCCATGGCTGGCTCTGATGGCTGCTGGGCAGGACGGGCGCTGTGGCAGACCTCAGGCCATAGAGCTCTGTGGCACGGTCCTGCCACGTGCGCTCAGTAGCCTGTGACTGCTTAAAGAGCTCGGGTTCCCAGGAAATCCAGGGCTCCTACGGGGTCTCCCGGCATCCAAACCGCTTTTTTCCATTTAGCCTGCTTTTCCGCAAAAGTCTTAGCTAGCTGTCTACACTGGCCCTTTTGTGCAACAGTTTTTCGCAAAAAGGACTTTTCCCCGAACGGGAGCGGCAAAGCTTTTCCGGAAAAGCAGTTGATTTCGCACAGCAGATCATCATTGCTTTTGTGGAAAATCAAGTGGCCAGCGTAGACAGCTGGCAAGTTTTTCCGGGAAAGCGGCTCATTTTCCGGAAAACCTTGCCAGTCTAGACACAGCCAGGGGGAAGAAAATGGCACAACCTGGGTTGCCAATCGACTAATCAAGTAGTCAATAATTCTATGGACTACTCGATTAATTAAATACCTGCCTCTTTACTCAACTATATGAAATAGGGATGTTATCAGTCTTCGAGAACTCAAGTTGAGAATGTTAAGTGATAGTAAATCTCCATATTCTGTTTTGTAGTGGAGTTCATAGTCAGTGAAAGTTAAGCGCTACATAGCAACACCGATTAAAAAAAAAGAAAAGAATCTCTGGGCAGTACGCTTAGTTCTTGAAGCATTCTTTTATTGTAAAGTGGATAGAATTTGTATACATAATCCAATTACATGGTTTATTATAGCAGTCTGCAACAAAAATAATGAATTGATATGTAGAAAACAAATTAAACCTTTCAAATTTTAATACTTTTCCCTCTTTTTCAGGTATTGTCTCTCATATATTACTTATGCAAGGGAGTCACCATTAATTGATCTCATTTTACGCAATTAAAAGTTAGTCAGTTCAGTCCTAATTTTTTTCAATAGTGTAATTTTCTCAAATCACACTCTTTAAACTTTAAACCAAAGATTTTTAAGCCAAAAAAAAAGCCTTGCCCCTTTAAGGGCGGCCATTCCCAAGGGAAAAGTTGTTGATGGGGAATAAAAAAGCCCCAAGGAAAAGTTGTTGAGCAAACCAACCAAACAAAAAAGGACAGGGAAAAGAAGATAAGCAAAAAAACAAAACAGTTTGTCCTTTTAACAGGAGAGCCGGCATTGTCATTTTAAGGGCGGCCATTTTGAGCTCTGTTTAAATTTAACATCCCTAACTCCCTCTCTCTCTCTGTAGCTCTGAAGCCCTGCACCTTCCAGGGGGCAAAAATCCAGCCTGTGACCACAAATCAAAATTGCTGAAGTGACCCCCCACAGTGAAAATTATTGTCCACCCTTGGGATAGGTGATTGGTCTTTTGTGGCCTTACAATCTGCCAAGTACATGTGGCACTGAGCAGCCTCTGATGATTCCATGTGCAGCCTGCTTGATTCCTAGAACTAACATTGAGTGAGTAGGGGAAATGCAGGGGGGAGAGGCTCAAATATGCAGAGGGGCTGGCCAGGGGCAGGACAGGGTGTGGCGGTGACATCACAAGGCCTTTTTCGGTGTCTCCGCTTATTGGTTAAAGGACCTTGCCAGGTGGTGAACTCACAGAGAGTCCATGACAACAGCCAGGTAGGACAGGATGCGGGGCTGGGGCAATTTCAGACTCCCGTAGCTTTCCGGCCGGGAGTCATCTCGAGGTCTGCTCTTCTTACCTTGAGCGCTCTCAGGCCTCGAACATGAACACTAAGAAGAATCTTCTTGGAGTGTTATACAAATCCCTTTCTGAGAAAAGAGACACGTCTCTGCGGAGAAGGTAAGAGCCTGTGATAGATTTGGTGCTGATGCTGCCTGACCTATCGGGTGCTGGCCAAATGGAAGTTGTAGAAACATTCATATTGGAACTATTCCTTACCAGTGGGGACAGTGGATTTTGTGTCTTTTGTTTCCCTTTTCCCATAGTCTCCTGCCCTGCCTGAGTGTCACTGTTGAGTGGATGAGATAGTGATAGGGAGAAGACCCAGGACTTTGTTCTCTTTAAGACCCAGCAAATGAGCCAGAATGTGTCATCTGCTTGGGGAATTGTTCAGCTTCTCTACATTGGTTGGGCCTGAGCAGTTCCTGATTCTGTCAGGAGTGGATTGTTACACCCAACTATCTGCCCTTTGGCTAAGGAGGTTGAGGGTGTGTGTGTGTGTGTGTGTGTGTGTGTGTATGTGTGTGTGTGTCACTGCCAGGAGTGTGTAATACGAGATGCCCTATTATATGGAGTCCTTACAGATGAACAATAAAATCAGTGTTCTTTTCACATATTCGTGCAGTAGAGCCCGATTTTTCCAGCCTTCCATTGTGCAACTTTCCATGTTGACCTAATAACCAGCGCATGCAGGGCCAGCAGCAGGCAACCCTCCCATGGCCACTAGATGGTGCTGTGGCCTCACACTTCCCTACTCTCCTGAATATCTGAATTTTTGATCATCTGGTTTGGTCTTGGTCCCAATTTGACATGACAAGTGGGGCTCTGCTGTGTAAGAGCTAGGGGTTGCCAGATGGTTCCAGCAAAAATACCGGACACACTTGACATTACATCACAATCTCCATTACAATGGGAGCTGAGAGATTGTGCTGGGGGCCTGGGCAATGCATGTAGCTCCCCCTTCTCCGCCTCCCACTGTGCCCCACAGAAAGACACATGGAGCAGCCACTCGGAGCTCTGGGGTTGTGGTAGGCAGGGAACTTGGCACAGGGTTCCATTAGGCAAATGACTGTTTTAAAATGTAAAAAGCAGTTCCCCTATGCACCAAGGAGTGCAGAGGAAGGGCAGTAGGATGTGCCCTAGTGTGCTGAAAATACTGGTCGGTACCAGGCTATTAGCAGCTAAACTTCAAGTCCCTCTAATATTTCAGAGCTGTAAATGCTCCAGCCTTGCCCAAACTGCCTGTAGAGTTTGTTCTTGTGAATGTTTCCGGGATTATCTTTTGGCATCTCTTGCTCTGTCAGACTTGTCTCCCCTTGGAGTACTGTTTTAACCCATCCCTTCTATTTCAGCGGTGTTCAGACTCCAGCATCGGGAACGTCGCATCCTTCCCAGGTGGTGGTGTCGCAGTCCTCCCGGGTGATGTCGTCACCGAAGCCCTCCCAGGTCACAATGTCGCAGCAGCCCTCCCAGAGGACATCGCAGTTCTCCCGGGGGACAGCGCCACAGACTTCTCCAGTGGTTGCCCCACACCACTCTAAGGTGGTGGCATCGCAGGCAATGCAGGGGACATCGCAACTCCCCCGTGTGGTGGCTCCGCAGCCCTCCCGGGGGATGTCGCAGCCCTCCCGCGTGGGAGCTTCCCAGGCCCCGCCACCCGCTCCTCCCGTCCTCACACCCACTCCTCCGGCTCAGCCCTGCTGCCGTCGCCTCTCTAAGTTACTGAGCCGGGGCCCCCGCCAGGGGCAGCAGTGCTCCTCTGTCCTTTGGGAGCGCATCTCAAACCCAGAGAAAAATCTATTCCACCTGCCCCGGGCGACAGTGGCTGCTGAGTCGGCGGGCAGAGCACAGGGGTCATGCAGCACCGCCAAGCCTCTACCGCCCATCCAGCCTCCCGCTGCTGCGGCCTCTGGCCCCGCCACCACCCGTGCGCAGCCGAAGAAGCAGGTAGCTCCTAAGGAGAGGAATCCACGCGGGGCGCCCCAGGCGAGAACCGGCCCCTTGCCCAACTCCCGCCTCTGCGCCTCCCTGCATCAGCAGCAGCAACAACAACAGCTACAGCCACAGCCACCGCAGCAGCCACAGAGGTCGAGCCCGACCCGTACCCGCGGCCGCACCACCAGGAACCCAGGTGCGGCGGCGAAGCCGGAGCCGGAGGCTGAGGTCCCCACCACGGACTACACCATCAACCTCACGGCTGAGGCGACCAGGCTGCTGCTGCGCCGCCACCTGGAGAACCAGAGCGGATGGAGGAATCCCTTGGGCAGCACCACACCCCTGCCGGGCTCCCAGAGCAGGGCCGGCCTGGACCTGACCTCATTAATAAAGATCTCAGTGGTGAATGAGCAGAACCGCTATGATGACGAAGAGTATGAGGAGGATCCGGCGCCGGGGATCAGGAACCCAAAGCTGGTGTGCAGGTGTATGGAGTGGCTGCAAGGGGTGGAGGAAGCGAGGAGAGAGGGCCAGCTGGAAACCCTGCCCCACCTCGATGACCCCTGAGACTGAGGGGTGGAGAGCCATCTCACCGCTGCTCCTCGCGACAATAGCCGTGTGGTGTTCCTGGGAGCGGAGTTCATCAATCCTCCCCGACACCTGGTCTTGTGACCACCCCATCCCACTCCATACGTTCATGTCTGCAGATGTGTCCGGAAAAGGGTCTGTTCTACATAAAAAAGGGGGGGGGGAAATAAATACATGTTCACCGTTGCTATGTCCTTTGTATTTTCATTCACATGTTGTGGCATTTGGGAGCGAAAATATTGGGGCAGGCGAATCAGTGTTACACACGTGCTTCTCCAGGTCCAGCTGAGAGCCTGGACAGAGGCGAGGGACAGCTGTCCGTGTGAAATGCGCTGGGACCCACAGGGGTCTGTTCTACGGAAACGGGGGGAGGAGAGGGTAGAAAAGAAATAAATAGTCATCGTTGCTATGGCCTGTGTATTTTCATTCACATGTTGTGGCATTTGGGGAGAGGAAAAATTGGGGCAGGCTAGTCAGTGCTTCTCCCGATCCAGCTGAGGTGCTGGATGTTTTTCTTCTGAAAGCAGGAGCGTAGCAGGTTTAATAGATGATGGCCAGGATCGGGACGTTAACCCCTGTGCTTTGGGGGTGTTTAAATGTGACCAAACATGAGCAGAGAAATGTTCTTAGCTAGTTAACTTATTGTAACGCAACAGGTGCTTCATATTCATATTTTATTCACTCCTCAGTTTGAAAGATAAACAGTGATTACAGAAAGATTATAGGCTGATTGAGAGCCGGAGAAAGTGGATAACCTAAATTTCCTTCAAAGACTAAAATGTCTGGAAGATAGATAGCTCTTACCCGGATATACAGTTTGGGCAAGGGGTGAGTGGGAGAGGAAGGCATTGTGCATCATCGGTATATGAATAGTCTAACACAGGGTTACTCAACATGCCATCTGTGAGCCGACCCATTTATTTGAGGCCTGTGGTGCAGTTTGGGTTCATGTGGGGCTCAATATGTGACCCACAAGTGGGAGCCAAAACAAAAAAAGTCAATATAATGATCTTCTCTTCGTATGCGTTTTCGAAGTTAAATTCCTGGGACTGTCATTGCTCATTAAAAGTGCATAAGAGTGGAAATCGGGTCACTATTGCATTTTTTGAATATCAGCAGAACTGACTTAATTAGGGCCTGCATGTTGTGTCGTCTTGCCTTAATCTTTGTATTCATGCCTGTCAGTTTGAGAGAAGTTATTTGCATATGTATATGCGACCACACTTAAGTTGGGGCTCTCGGCATGTGCTGTGAGTATCACTGTGGCCCCCAGGCTTCCAAAGTTGAGTAGCCCCCATCTAACTCAATCACAGTATGTCTAAATTAAACACTTTCCAATATGTTAAAGGGGATCTGTCCTGGTTAAAAAATACAACATTTTAAAGTTGCTACACACTAAGCTACTGAACCATCGCCCCCCAAAAAAGATAAAATTCTTAATTTCTGTGTATTTTATTAATTGCATATGTTGTTAATTGCAGATATATTGAGATTGGAAATAGATGATAGTAAAGATATAAAAGAAATAATATTTTAACTTTCCTATTTTTAATTTTGCATCCCTAAAAGTACTGTGCCCGGGGCAAGTGCCCCTCTTGCCCAATCCTTGTTACAATGCTGATGATCCCTTCTACATGTTTTGTTGGTCTTTAAGGTGCTACTAGACTATTCGTTGTTTTTTAAGGTGAAGACCTGTAATCAATAACCCACGCTATATACAGAATAACCCTATTGAAGCCTTATTGGCACTCTGCTCAATCTATTTCTACCAGGCCTACGTGTAAAACTCTAAAAAAACCAATAAACAGCTTTCAAGCAATCCCTGGTGGGGCAGAAAATATGCCTCGATGTTTTATTTTTTCCACAAATAAATGATTTTCCCACTCTCTACATTACACTCAATCCAACAAAAACTATACAGGCCCAGCACTGGCAGGGATCTAATATGAGCCATTAAAGTAAAATGACTTTTCTCACTGAAGACCTGTGACTTTCCCTGTCCTAGTGCTCTGGTATCAGTGTTTCTAGCCTTGACACTTCACCATGTGCGAGTAATGTTGCCATTACAAAAGGGAATTATGGCCTGGATTTGTAAGTCTACTGTTCCTTTTGCAGCATACAAAATAAAACATCATAAAACAATATGTATGAATTACACAAGCAAAGGAAAGTCCTGAAAACATTCTAAACATGGTTACAAACCCTAATGTGGTCAGGGACTTGGAAGTCATTGTCTCGAACACCATGGAAGGGGGGCTTTTAGAACTGGCAACTGTGCACTAAGAATCACTTCTAAATGACAGGGCTGTTAAAGGTTTCTTTCCAATGTTTAGTTGGGCTTGTGTATGACGTATAACGCAGACCTGAAAGACTAGGTGATGCTCACTGGTAACCAGTTACCTGGCGCCCAGCCTGATCAGAGCAGCCTTGCCAGGCTACGCCACAGGGGGCAGTCCAGGCCAGCTGGGCCAAAACAAACCTCTTCCCGCAGTGTGGCAGGCTCTAGGCAGATGGGCCAGAGCAGCCTGACCAGGCCCACGTGTAGTTTAACGCAGTGTTACTCAAACGTTGGGTCGCGACCCCCAGGGGGGTCACAAACAACTTAGAGGGGGGTCGCAGCTGGATTCGGTTTTTCACTTGCGACCCCTCTTCCCCGGGCCGTGAGCATTTTAGGGGGTCATGGGATCAAGGTTTGAGAACCCCTGCTTTAACCAGTTAATATTTTAAATGGGATTTTATATTCCCAGTTTTACAAAAACTTTCCGATAACTAATGAACATTTTGGAGAATTGCACAACAGATCAGGACGTCCAAGTCAGAGCTGATTGATCTATTTTCAGTCTGTTGGCTTTTGTGATGTCATGGCTTGAGTTGTCCAGTCATGACCATGTCTTCCAGGCTGAGAACTGAATTTCTTGGCCCTCTTCAAAGAAAAAAGAGCAAATGGGACAAACTCTTTTTTTCTTTCCTAGATAATAAGGATGTGAAATATCATTTAATTGAATAGTCAAGTACCCTCATGAATTTTTATTGGTTAGTCGACTAGTCTATAGTCCCTGGGGGGGCAGGGCTGGCAGCCAGTGTGCTCCTGCCACATTCCCAAGGATCCCCTTGCTATTCCACACTGCTGCCTCTTTATCAGGCTGGAGCTGGGCTGCAAGAGTTTAAAAAACATCTCCCCTATGGCTTCTATCAAAGATGATAGTTAAAGTCTCAGATATCTCCTATCAGCGCCTTGAGTATTCTAGGATGCATTTAGTCAGTCCCTGGTAACTGGAAGACATCTAAGTTTTCTAAGTAATTTTTAACTTGTTCTTTAATCTTTAAACTTACCCCATTTCCGCTAACATTCACATGTTAGGCATCCACCACCATCAATCTTTTGGGTGAAAATCAAAACAAAGGTCATTAACACTTCTGTCATTTGCCCATTTCCAAGTTTTCTGTTGTTTCTGTCTTCATTAAGCAGTTGGTCTACTCTGTCCTGGGTCTTTCTCTTTAATATATTTGTAGAAGGACTTCTTGTTACCCTTGTCTCTAGCTAGATTGAGCTTGTTTTGTGCCTTCGCCTTTCTCCTCTTGCTCCTGCATACATGTGTGTTTGCTTATATTCAGCCGTTGTAAATTGATCTAGTTTCCATTTTTTATACAACTCCTCTTTGGTTTTTTTAGATCATATAAAATCTTCTGGTTGATCCAAGGTGGACTCCTGCCAGACTTTCTGTCTTTCCTACAAAATGGAATAGTTTGCTTCTGGACCTTTAGTTATGTGTCTTTACAAAACTGCCAGCTCTTTTCGCTTGTTTTCTCTTAGTCTTGCATCCCATGGGACCTTACCTACCAGCTCTCTGAAGCTAGGTCTGCACTATAGGTCTAGATGGGGTGAAATGGTGGAAAAGCCTCCTTTTTTGGAGGAGTCCTTATTCCTTGGGGAACGAGGCATATAGGGCTCCCCGAAAGAGCGGATTTGCTCTTCCGCCAAAAAAAAGTGGAAGAGGAAACATGTTCCCTGGACGCGGCAGGGTTAAATCCCCAGTGTAGACATAGCTTGAGTTTACTAAAATCTGCCTTAAATCAGGATGGTAGGGGCTTATTTAGCTCTAACCACTCAAAAGAGATTGTGGCCTCATTGTGGACAGTTGTCTAAAAACATCCACTCAACGTGTAGCAGAAGTCAGAGCCCACAGAATGTTAGGCATCATTAAAAAGGGATAGAGAAGAAGATAGCACATCTTATTGCCCTATAAAACCATGGTTCACACACATCTTGAATACTATGTGCAGATGTGGTCGCCTCATCTCAAAAAAGATGTATTGGCATTGGAAAAGGTTCAGAAAAGGGCAACAAAAACCATGAGGGGTTTGGAACGGGTCCCCTATGAAGAGGGATTATAAAGACTGGGACTTTTCATTTTAGGAAAGGAGAAACTAATCAGGGATATGAAAGACGTCTGTACAATCATGACTGGGGTGGAAAAAGTGAATAAGAAAATCTGGGGGCTGGACTTGATGACCTTCTGAGGTCTCTTCCAGTTCTATGGTTCTATGATTCCCGTAAGAACCAGGGCTCACCAAATAAAATTAATAAGTTGCAGGTTTAACACAAAAGGAAGCTTTTCATCACACTGCACACAGTCGACTTGCAGAACTCCTTGCCAGAGGAGATTGTGAAGACCAGCACTTTAATGGGGTTCAGAAAAGATCTCTATAAATTCATGGAGGTTAGGTACATCAATGGCTGTTAGCCAGGATCGGTAGGAATGGTGTTCAGAGCCTCTGTTTGTCAGAGGCTGGGAATGGCGGACTGGAGAGCGATTGCTTATTGTTACTTCTTTTGTTCGCTCCCTCTGGGGCATCTGGCATCCACCATTGTCAGAAGACAGGATACTGGGCTACACAGACCTTTGGTCTGACCCACTATGGCCCTTCTCATATTGTGTTCAGACATTCAACCTGTAGCTAGTACTAACGAAAAAGATTAAGCACCACTGTAGTGAAAAGTGGTTCAGTTTAATGCTTTTTTACTTCAAAATACTCCTACACATTAACACCCAGGAAGAGTTAGCCCTAATCATACACCAGAAATTAAAATACCAAACCATTGTAATAGTTGACTGATAGTGACACTTCCTTCTTACATTATTTCAGACTCTAAGAAATGTTTGTTTTAATTTTTAATTGGGATGTTAAAAGATAATTTTTGCTGGGGGGTTAACATGTAACTGCAGAATTATTCAGCGGTTACACATTTATATGTCAGGGGAAAGGTGGCTCCACAGGAGACGATGTGTGTGGAGAACCTACTTTTAAGCCAGCTTCCTGCGCACACTGGCTCCCTCCTTCCCTCTCCTCCCCACTATGGAGCCTCTGATACAGAGGCGGGGAGTGGCTTGCATATAACTGGTTAACAGTAAAGTATCACATCCCTACTTTACGATACTCATTTTAAAATATCCTCCCAGAATATCCCACTGCGCAACCTAGATGACAATTAAGAGTAACTGCTGCAACCATTTGTCACTATTTAGTACTAAGCCAACCACTTACAATATTGTGGCATTCTAATTCATTTAAGAACACCTGACACATTTAATCAAGTTAAGAATGAAAATTTGCTTTGTTTTTCCAAAACACTTTCCTAATCAATATTACATGAAGAATAAAAAAGTTATCAAAGCTACGTAATCATCGAAAATATTAGGCTTCTTATTCGTCAGTAGCTGCTTAAGTTTTTCTGCATATAGAAATGATTAGGCAAAATTTTAAAATGTAACATGAAAACCAATTCTGGAACTTGCCGTAATCGCTGTTCTACGAGCTGTAGAAAAATTCCATCTATCTGTTGGCATAGTCTATATTTTAAAATATATTTTAAAATATAACATGAAAACCAGTTTTGGAACTTGTCTATAGAGTTACAGCCATAATCGCTGTTCTGGTTGATCTTTTCTATATGCTGCTGAAAAATTCCATCTATCTGTTTGCATAGTCTATACGCAACAACCTGATAGAAGTAAATTTTTTCCTTCCCCAACAAATGGAAGCATCAATGTTCACATTTTGTTTGTTACCAGGGTCTACTCTGTTAATTGTACGGCTTTGAAGTTAATTGCACAAACCTAATTCACAAATACCACAGTAACTTCTTCTTCCTGCAAAGAAGTAGTAACCTAATTTACCTCTTCATTGGGAAGAGACTTAATGCAATCGTGCATTAAACTTGCCATAATACATGTTTCGATAAGACATTTAAAATAGTAAGGGCATACTATGCTTGGAGAGAAGAAATTCACTAAGGGTATGTCTACACTACAGCGCTAATTCGAACTAACTTAGTTCGAATTAGTTAAATCGAACTAAGCTAATTCGAACTAACGCATCCATAATAAAAAAACTAGTTCGAATTAGCGTTTTGCTAATTCGAATTAGCATGTCCACACAGAGTGGACCCTGAACCGGGGTTAAGGATGGCCGGAAGCAGTGCCGGCAGGGTATCAGATGAGGACTTAGAGCGTGCAGATGCTGTCTCAGGCTAGCCGAGGGCTGTGCTTAAAGGGACCCGACCCCCAACACGGACAGACAGTTCTTGGGGTGCCCCGCTTGCAAAGCAGTCCTGGCTTGGATTGCCCGGAGTACCCACACTGAGCACATCACAGCACTGAGCCATCAGACTGGCTGCACTTGCCACAGGCTGCCATCTGGGGAGACGGGGCAATTGGGGGGCTGCAGGAGAGGTTCCACCCCCAGAAGGCTGCAGAGCCAGCACAGTCCTACCCATCAGGGGCTCGTACCCCATTCCTCCCTCACCTCCTTCCACTTACCCCTCTCTAGCCCCCCTTCCTGATGTACAAGATAAAGGACAATTGTGTTCAAAAATAGAATCTCTCTTTATTGAAGAAAACTGGGGGATACCGGGAAAAGGAGGTGGGAGAGGGGAAGAGAGAGGATGGGAGAGGGGAGGGCAACTACAATGATGAGGGGTTTGGAACAGGTCCCATATGAAGATAGGCTAAAGAGACTGGGACTTTTCAGCTTAGAAAAGAGGAAATGGAGGGGGGATATGATAGAGGTCTATAAAAGCACGAGTGGGGTGGAGAGGGTGCATACAGAAAAGTTCTTCATTAGTTCCCATAATAGAAGGACTAGAGGACACCAAAGGAAAGGAATGGGTAGCAGGCTTCAAACTAATAACAGAAAGTTCTTCTTCACAAAGCAAAGAGTCAACCTGTGGAACTCCTTGCTGCAGGAGACTGTGAAGGCTAGAACTAGAACAGAGTTTAAAGAGAAGTGAGATCAATTCATGGAGGCTGACTGAATAGTTGAGGGAACCATTTATCTTTTCAAAAACTGAACAATAAAATCAGTGTTCTTTTCACATATTAGTGTATGTCTACACTGGGGCGTTATTTCAAAATAACAAGGCGAGCATCCATATTATCAAGCCTGTTGTGAAATAAGCTTATTTCAAAATACCCCCATTATTTCAAAATAGTTACGAGTTATTATTCACAAACAGAAGATATTTCAAAACAACTTATTTCTAACCGACCCGGTAGTGTAGACATAGCCACATAGGCTAATCACTATCAAAAGATGTTCAGTGCAAATGACTGTTTTAAAATGTAAAAAGCAGTTCCCCTATGCACCAAGGAGTGCAGTGGAAGAGCAGTAGGATGTGCCGTAGTGGGCTGAAAATACTGGTCGGTGCCAGAGTATTAGCAGCTAAACTACAAGTCCCTCTAATATTTCAGGGTATGTCTACACTACAATGTTAGTTCGAACTAACGGACGTTAGTTCAAACTAACATTCATAGCCGCTACACTAGCGCTCCGCTAGTTCGAATTTGAATCGAACTAGCGGAGCGCTTAGTTCGAACTAGGAAAACCTCATTTTACGAGGATTAAGCCTAGTTCGAACTTACTAGTTCGAATTAAGGGGTGTGTAGCCCCTTAATTCGAACTAGTGGGAGGCTAGCCCTCCCCAGGTTTCCCTGGTAGCCACTCTGGCCAACACCAGGGAAACTCTATGTCCCCCTCCCGGCCCTGGACCCCTTAAAGGGGCACAGGCTGGCTACGGTGCCCGTGCCAGGTGCAAGCCTGCCAGCACCCAGCCAGCAGACCCTGCACCTGGCACGGCACAGAGCCACCCATCCCATGTCCCCCAGCCCACCCCCTCTTCCCGGGACCAGGCTGGCGGCTCCCGGGAGCTTGCCCTGGACCGCAAGAGGCGGGCACCTTCCTGGGCTAGTGCAGACATCGTGGACCTCGTCCATGATCTCCGCACTAGGCACAGGAAAGTGGCCGTCTAGGGCAGGAGAGCTGCCAGCCTGGCCACCCAGGAGCAGGTGTGCATGAAAATCAAGGGGGTCCACTGAGACCCCCGACCTTGAGCCCTGAGCTTACAATGGCCGTCCTGGGTCAGACCAAAGGTCCATCTAGCCCAGTAGCCTGTCTGCCGACAGCAGCCAACCCTAGGGACCCTGGAGGAGATGGACCGAAGACAGTGACCAAGCCATTTGTCTCGTGCCATCCCTCTCCAGCCTTCCACAAACTTTGGGCAGGGACACCACTCCTACCCCCTGGCTAATACCACTCAATGGACCCAACTTCCATGACTTGATCTCACTTCCCTTTAAACTCTATTCTAGTTGTAGCCTTCATAGCCTCCTGCAGCAAGGAGTTCCACAGGTTAACTATTTGCTTTGTCAAGAAGAACAACTTTCTCTTACTAGTTTCAAGCCTGCTACCCATTCCTTTCCTTTGGTGTCCTCTAGTCCTTCTTTATGGGAACTCAGGAAGAACTTTTATGAATGCACCCTCTCCACCCAACCCCTGCTTTTAGAGACCTCTATCCTGTCCCCCCTCCGTCTCCTCTTTTCTAAGCTGAACAGTCCCAGTCTCTGTAGCCTCTCTTCATCTGGGACCTGTTCCAAACCCCTGATCATGTTAGTTGCCCTTCCGTCTCCCAGCCTTTCTCTTCCCCTCTCCCACCTCCTTTTTCCAGTCTCTCCCAGTTTTGTTCAATAAAGACAGAGTCAATGTTGGAAAAAACGTTATCTTTATTTTGTACATCAATAAGAAGGGGGGCTAGGGAAGGGTAAGTGGAAGGAGGTGAGGGAGGAATGGGGTACGAGCCCCCGATGGGGAGGACTGGGCTGGCTCTGCGGGCTTCTGGGGGTGGAAGCTCTCCTGCAGCTCCCCGATTGCCCCCTCTCCCCAGATGGCAGCCTGCGGCAAGTGTAGCCGGGCTGATGGCCGAGTGGTGTGATGTGCCCAGTGTGGGTACTCCGGGCAATCCAAGCCAGGACTGCTTTGCAAGCGGGGCACCCCTTAGAACTGTGTGTCCGGGGTGGGGGTCGGGTCCCTTTAAGCGCAGCCCTCGGCTAGCCTGAGACAGCATCTCCACGCTCTAAGTCCTCCTCTGATGCCCTGCTGGCACTGCTTCCGGCCATCCTTAAGCCCTGTTCAGAGTCCACTCAATGTGGACTTGCTAGTTCGAATTAGCAAAATGCTAATTCGAACTAGTTTTTAGTTCTAGATGCGTTAGTTCGAATTAGCTTAGTTCGAATTAACTAATTCGAACTAAGTTAGTTCGAATTAGCGCTGTAGTGTAGACGTACCCTCAGAGCTGAAATGCTCCAGCCTTGTTCAAACTGCCTGTAGAGTTTGTTCTTGTGAACGTTTCCGGGATTATCTTTTGACATCTCCTGCTTTGTCAGACTTGTCTCTCTTTGGTTGTACTATTTTAACCCATCCCTTCTTTTTCAGCTGTGTTCAGATTCCAGCATTGGGGACGTTGCAGCCCTCCAAGGTGGTGGCGTCGCAGTCCTCCCGGGTGATGTCGTCACAGATGCCCTCCCGGGTGACAATGTAGCAGCAGCCCTCCCAGAGGACATCGCAGTTCTCCCAGGTGACAGAGCTACAGACCTCTCAGGTGGTGGCACCACACCACTCTAAGGTGGTGGCATCGCAGCCATCACAGGGGACATCGCATCTCCCCCGTATGGTGGCTCCGAAGCTCTCCCGGGTGATGTCGCAAATCTCCCGCGTGGGAGCTTCCCTGGCCCCGCCACCCGTTCCTCCTGTAACCACACCCACTCCTGCTGGGCTCCCAGAGCAGGGCCGGCCTGGACCTGACCTCATTAACTAAGATCTCACTGGTGAACGAGCAGAACCGCTACGATGAGGAGGAGTACGAGGAGGATCCGGCGCCTGGGATCAGGAACCCGAAGCTGGTGTGCAGGTGCATGGAGTGGCTGCGCGGGATGGAGGAAGCGAGTAGAGAGGGCCAGCTGGAAACCCCGCCCTACCTGGATGACACCTGAGCCTGAGGGGCGGAGAACCATCTCGCCGCCGCTCCTCGCGGCAATAGCCGAGGCTGCCCGTGTGCTGTGCCTGGGAGAGGAGTTCATCCATCCTCTCCGACACCTGCTCTTCTGACCGTCCCATCCCGCTCCACACGTTCGTGTCTGCAGATGTGTTCAGAAAAGGGTCTGTTCTACATAAAGAGGGGGAGAAAAGAAATACAGACATAAATACATAAATATTCACCGTTGCTATGGCCTGTGTATTTTCATTCACATGTTGTGGCATTTGGGGAGAGAAAATATTGGGGCAGGCTATTCAGTCTTGCACACATGCTTCTCCCGGTCCAGCTGAGGTGCTGGATGTTTTTCAGATGGAAGCAGGAGCCACGAGTTTAATAGATGATGGACAGGATCGGGACGTTAACCCCTGTGCTTTGGGGGTGTTTAAATGTGATGAAATGTGAGCAGAGAAATGATCTTCGCTACTTAACTTACTGTAACGCAGCAGGTGCTTCATATTCATGCCAGTGTTCTTTGTAGCAAAAACTGACTCCTGACACTTGCAGGAATTGTTTACCAGTTCTGGGTCTGGTTAGGGAGGAGAAGATGAAGAAACTTGTTAAAATTATAGAGCCTTCATCAGAAACTATCACACAAGTGTCTTTGTATTAAATAACAAAGGGCAGTGAAACAAAAAGAAAACAAAATCCTCTCTGCAGTACAGAGACTCGAGACAGTGGTCAGTTACTGAAGGAGGATAAACGTACTGATTTCCTTTTTAGAAGACACTACTTTGTAAATAGCGGAAGGGTCCATTGATTTTGTATTTGCACATAAAGAAACGTTTTTTTTTTATTTATTTGAACAAATAATTAAAGCCTTTTGTGTTACAACAGCAGATCCTTGGGAACTGTGAACGGGACTGTTCATCTGTTGCAGGCATCTGATTTTATCCAGTTCTGGGTTTGAAAGATAAACAGTGATTACAGAAAGATAAGGATGGGCCGATTAAGAGCCTGAGAATGTGCAGGTTATGTTGCGTAACCTTAATTTCCTTCCTAGATTAAAATGTCTGGGAGATAGATAGCTCTTACCCGGACATACAGTTTGGGCAAGGGGTGGGTGGGAGAGGAAGGCATTGTGCATCATCAGTATGTAAATGGTCTAACACAGGGCTACTCAACATGCCGTCCGTGGGCTGACCTGTTTTTTTGCGGCCTGTGATGCAGTTTGGGTTTATGCAGGGCTCAACATGCGACCCACAAGTGGGAGCCAAAACAAAAAAATAGTCAATATAATGGTCTGCTCTTGGTATGCGTTTTAGTAGTTAAATTCCTGGGACTGTCATTGTTCATTAAAAGTGCATAAGTGTGGAAATCGGGTCACTATTGCATTTTATGAATATCAGCAGAACTGACTTAAATAGGGCCTGCATGGTGTAGTCTTGCCTTAATCTTTGTATTCACGCCTGTCAGTTTGAGAGAAGCTATGTGTTCCCTTTTCATTCCTCCCTCCCCCGCACGACCCCCCTCAGGGGAGGAGGGATTTCCCTTTTCATCCTCCCCTCCACACTAGGCCCCCCCCCAGGGGAGGAGGGATTTCCCTTTTCATCCTCCCCTCCACACTAGGCCTCCCCCCAGGGGAGGAGGGATTTCCCTTTTCGTTCTCCCCCCCACACACACTAAATTTGGAAGAGACCTCTGGGATGGTCTAGTATGATCTCCTGAATTAATTCCTGTTAGAATTAGAATAATTTGATGAGGAAGCCGAGCTGTCAGCTTCCTCCATTCCTCCAGGCCAACCATGATTGTGCTGCGTGTGGGGGAGCATGCCAAGCCTCTTCAGGGCATGGGTGCCTAGTGGGAAGGGGGACAACGGGGCTCCGGGGCTCCCCCACATGCAGACCAGTTGTGGCCTGGGGCTATTTAAAAACATTTTGAAGTGGCTCCCGGGAACAATTATTGCCCACCCCTGTCCTAAGCTCAAGACTGAAGGGCGAGATCCTGCAAATGGATATGGAGTCTGCTCCAGCTGACTGCTTTTTCTCTCTTTTTTTCAAGGCCCTTTCTATCAGGGATTTAATAGATTTAATAGTGTAGTCGATTAACCAATTAATTTGTTATCAGGCTGGCCAGCAGCCTAGCTGAGCCGGGTCCGGGCCCTACCCCTGCTATGGCTCTGAATTTAAAGTGTATTAGGAGCCGGGCAGGCAGGCAGCCTGGCTCAGTTCTGGTTCGTGCTGGGTCCGGAAGCTCAGACCACTCCTCCCCGGACAGAGACTGCGGCCACCCAGCACTGCTGCCTCTTTATCAGACGCAGCTACACAGAGTAACAAGAAGGTGGTCCCCAAGAGGAGCTGGCTTTTAAACATGCCCATTCTGTCCATGCAATCCCTTATGGGTTAATGAAGCATTCCATGCATACGTCTAATGCGCTCTCCAAGGACGCAGTGACGGCTGGGTGTGGAGAAATTACAGGAAAGGTGAATTTCAAATACGATTGAGCTGTCAAGGCTGCAACATACCTAATCTGTGTAACCGC
Organism: Pelodiscus sinensis; assembly: GCF_052426305.1. Taxonomy (NCBI): domain Eukaryota; kingdom Metazoa; phylum Chordata; order Testudines; family Trionychidae; genus Pelodiscus; species Pelodiscus sinensis. The sequence continues at coordinate 58,890,193 of NC_143060.1, forward strand.
ATGATTCAGTTTTTTACTCTTGTCCTCGCCTCCTTGCCTCTTAAAATCTCTTTTGTCATTTTTCTCTGAATAAACTGTTCAGAGCAGGAGTGACATACCTACATACTTGCATAGCATTAAGTTTAATGGGGTGGGACCTTGATTAGGAGCTGGATTATTCTTATGTGTGGGAATAGCTTTATCAGTACAGAGCACTATTACATTGCTGTCACAGTCCCACACTAGCAGTTTTATCACTTAACTATGTCATACAATTAAATTAGGGATTCTAAATTATGGATAATCAACTAATCAAGAAGTTGATGGAATTTCCATTTAAAAAGCAGAGCCAGTGGTCTGGGACTGGGTAGGAACTGAGACAGCTGACTCCCAGCTCCATGCTGCACCTCTACCTCCCCCGCCCCTCCCAGCAGAAACAGGGCTGGGAGAGGGGGAAACTGTTTTTTAAGCCGGCTCCCACCAGCGCCGGCTCCTGCTCCCCATTGCTGCCTCTTTATCAGCGGCAGCCAGGGGAGGGGGGGAAGCAACTAGTTCAGTAGTGACTCAACTAGTCTCTTTCATCCCTAAATTAAAGCAGTAAGTTCAACTTACATAGAGACACCCTGAATGTGCTCAGCAACAGCGAGCACACAGTGCTGCAAATGGTAGGAATATTTCCACGTTATGGAAACTATGGTGGCCTTGTCCTGTAGTGTACATGCAGCATATGCCAACAACATTTTCTGAGATGTAGGAATATCTCCTTCCCAGCTGTGTTGACACAAGGCCTCTTCCAGAGACAATTCGGAGATGCTCATGAAGACTTGTCATCTCAGTCTAATATTGATTGGAAATAAAATCAAGAGAGAAAATATAGCAATTGAGAAAAGGAACAGCAGTGGGTAGGAGAACAGACATTAAGAGGAAAGATAGCTTCAATGGCATTTGCACTAACAGACAGGCAATATTGACTGTAGAATGACTGAATCTAATCCGAGGAAGAATGTGGGCAAGCCAAGCAGAAACAACAAAGATGTGTGGGTAACAAACGGGAGGAACTAGAACTACTGGCACAGGAAGTGGTTATAGGGATAACGGAAACAGTGGAATAGTAGTCATGACTGGAGCATAGGTATTGAAGAGCATGTGCTATTCGGGAAATAAAGATAAAAATGGTGGAGCAGCATTGTGTATTAATGGGAAGATAAATTGTGAAGAAATTAGAAGTGATGGAATTGAGAAAACAGTCTGGGTCAAAATCTCTTTGGAGTGGGGGGGTGAAGAGAGGGAAGAAGGGGGGAAAGCTACCTTAGGTTCCCCAAGGACAGTGGTTGGGTTATGCTACCAGACCACCAGGATCGGATTTGGATTTGGATAAAGATCTCTAATGTTTTTACTGAAATAGCGGCGAGGAGTCCTGTGGCACCTTATAGACCTTATGTAGGAGCATAAGCTTTCGTGGGCAAAGACCCACTTCGTCAGATGTGCCACAGGACTCCTCACCGCTTTTGCAGATTCAGACTAACACGGCTACCCCTCTGATGTGGGGTTGCGACTTCTTTGGAGGATAGAGACATAATTCAAAATGACCTTAGCAAGTTAGAGAAATGGTCAGAGGTAAACAGGATGAGGTTTAATAAAGAGAAATGCAAAGTGCTCCACTTAGGAAGGAACAATCAGTTCCATACATACAACATGGGAAGCGACTGTCTAGGAAGGAGCATGGCGGAAAGAGATCTAGGGGTCATAGTGGACCACAAGTTGAATATGAGTCAACAGTGTGATGCTGTTGCAAAAAAAGCAAATATGATTCTAGGTTGTATCAACAGGTGTGTTGTAAGCAAAACTCGTGAAGTCATTCTGCCGCTCTACTCTGCGCTAGTTAGGCCTCAGCTGGAGTACTGTGTCCAGTTCTGGGCGCCATATTTCAAGAAAGATGTGGAGAAATTGGAAAGGGTACAGAGAAGAGCGACAAGAATGATTAAAGGTTTAGAGAACATGACCTATGAAGCCAGGCTTCATGAACTGGGCTTGTTTAGTTTGAAAAAAAGAAGATTAAGGGGGGACATGATAGCGGTTTTCAAATATCTAAAAGGATGTCACAAGGAGGAAGGAGAAAATTTGTTCCTCTTGGTTTCTGAGGACAGGACAAGGAGTAATGGGCTTAAAGTGCAGCAGGGGAGGTTTAGATTGGACATTAGGAAAAAATTCCTAACTGTCAGGGTGGTCAAATATTGGAATAAATTGCCAAGGGAGGTGGTGGAATCTCCCTCTCTGGAGATATTTAAGAACAGATTGGATAGACATCTGTCAGGGATGGTGTAGACGGAGCTTGGTCCTGCCTAGAGGGCGGGGGGCTGGACTCGATGACCTCTTGAGATCCCTTCCAGTCCTATGATTCTATGATACTTTACTGAAATAGATACTGCTGGCACTAAGGGGATTATAGGAGTCTGTAATTTCCAAGATAGAGATTGAAGGAGAAGTGCTCCTAATAATGGCAGGGCTCAAGTTTTCCTGGATGTGTGATGGCTGACAAAGTTCTTCACCATAAACTCACCATTCCAAGAAGAGGTGGTGCTATATTAAATATGATATTGAGGAGTGAGGCCTCATAGAAAAGTTGGTTATAGGAGAAAACCTTGGTTGAAGTGATCATGAGCTATTTGAAATGAAATAGAAGGATAAATAAAAATAAGTGTGCAACTAAGGTTCTTGATTTCAAAAGGACTAAATTGAAAACATATAGGAATTAGTATTGGAAGTGGACTGGAGCAAAGAACTTGAGGATCTGAGTGTGGAAGAGGTTTGGAATTTAAATCCAAGTTGCAGACCAAGCAGAATGACCAAGATCTCAAGCATGTTATGAAGAGAAAGCAGAAAGCCTGCGAGCAGGTGAAGAGAGATGTACCAGCATGAAAACCAACTTCTTGGTTAGAAAGAGGTCACTTCCACTTCTCTGCTGACTGGCTCTAGACTTTCCCACTGCTAAGTTCCCCTGCCCCTAGGCTGCTGACTCTGTCAGCCCGTCACGGCTGCTGCTGCTCTTGGGCTGCAGGGGATGCTAAGTCTCCGCCACCCCAGGGCCTCTGCGACCAGCCCCGTGGACCTGACTTTCTGGACCAGGGGGTCTCTGGTCTAGCAATATCTGTTGTCGTGCAGGACTAGCGTGTCCCAGATGAGAGAGATTCAACCTGTGCATACTTAGTCTTTAAAAAAAAATGATCTAAGAAATCATAGGATGGTTAATTTGACCTCCATTGTATGCAGACTCTTGGAATGCATTTTGAAAGAGAGCATAGTTAAGAAAATTGAGGGTTAAGGTAACAGATAAAATACACCATGGTTTTACACAAGGCAGGGTGTGCCAGACCAGCCTGATCTGTCTGAGAAAATTGGGTTTTTTAGATGCAGGCAATGCAGTAAATTTGATCTACCTGGACTTCAGGTAAAGCATTTGATAGATACATTGGAAATCATTCAATTGGAGCAGATGGGAATTAATGAGACTTGAAAGATGGATAAGGAACCGGTGGGTTATAATGAATGGTGAACTGTCAGGCTGGAGTGACATTATTAGTGAAATTCCTTAAGGGAGGGTATTGGAACCAATCTTGTTTAACATTTGTATTCACGCTTGTGGCACAAGAAGTGGGACTATCCTCATAAAATTTGCAGATGACAAAAAGATGAGAGGTATTCTGGTCCTTCTCCTTGTTGGCAATATCATGCAATAAGGTCTCGATGATCTTCAAAACTGGAATGGAATGAAATTTAGCAGTGCAGTGAGTAACAAAGGGTATGTCTACACTACAAAATTAATTTGAACTAACAGCCGTTAGTTCGAATTAACTTTAATAGGCGCTACACATGCAAACCGCTAGTTCGAACTTAAATCGAACTAGCGGAGCGCTTAATTCAAACTAGGTAAACCTCATTCTACGAGGAATAATGCCTAGTTCGAATTAAGTAGTTCGAATTAAGGGCTGGGTAGCCACTAGTGGGAATTAAGTAGTTCGAATTAAGTAGTTCGAACTAGTGGGAGGCTAGCCGTTCCCAGGTTCCCCCTGGTGGCTACTCTGGGCCAAACCAGGAAAACTCTCCTCTCCCCCCAGCCCTGGGGCCCTTAAAGGGGTAGACTCTGGCCAGATGGCACTTTCCAGAGACAGCCCTGCCAGCAGTCTCTGCCCCCGACCCAGTGGCCACAGGATGAGCCAGGCAGCCAGTGCCAGTGACATGTCCCCCGCCCAGTCCCCCAGCACCCAGGAGCCAGCCAGGGGCCGTAGACGGCGCGCGGCCTCCTGGAATAGTGCGGAGGTCATGGACCTCACTGAGGTTTGGGGGCAGGCCCCCCAATGTCCATGATCTTTGCACTAGGAGGAGGAACGCGGCCGTCTATGGCTGCATAGCGGCTGCCATGGCCCGCAAGGGACACAGGCGCATGCAAGAACAGGTGAGCCTGAAAGTGAATCAGCTGAGGCAGGCGTACGCCAGGGCCACCAGGGGTGGCGCCGCACAGGGGCTGACACCTGCCCCTACTTCCCTGCCCTTGACCGACTCCTGGGGGGCGGCCAGCCGGGACCAGAGGGCCCTGACCCGGGCACACCAGAGGAGCCACCGCCAACTGTTCCGGCACCAGAGTCAGCAGGTCGGCCAGGGAGACCATAGCGGGTAAGTGTCCCCTGCCCGGAGGGGGGGAGGTGGGGAGGAAGACCAGGGACCGCGCGCGTGGGCCATGCCTCCCACGGATCACACAGACACCTGTGCACATGTGAGCACGTGCCATGCCACCCTTGGGCAGGTGGCTCCAGCTGCGTGACACCCAGAGGCCGGGGCCCAATAGGCACATGCGTGTGTGAAGAGACCTGACACGCTCCCGACCCGGGGCAGGACCCAGCAGGATGCCCTCCCTTTACACGCCCCCTCTACACAGAGGCAGGGCACACCTCTCCCCTGCCCCAGCCACACTATACACGGCATAGGGACATGGGTGCAGTCTTGGGGCAGCTCCCAGTCCTGGGGAGAGCCAGACATACTGACCATGGCCTCTGTACAAACACACCGGCTCTGACGGTGCAGGGCACGGTTGCCCTCACGTCACAGGGGGGTGCTGGGCATCATCCACTGTGTCCCCAGGGAGAACTGACCACATCTCTCCTTTCGCTACAGCTGCACCACCTGCTCCTGCAGGGCGCACCACCCCGCCCGGGACATGCTCTCGCACCCGTGGCCTGCTCCGGACCACCACCACGGAGCAGGATTACTGGGACCGGCACCTGGGGGCCCTGAGAGCCCTGAACCGCACTGTGGAGGCCTGGATGCGGGCAGACCTGCAGCTCCGCCAGGAGCACTTGGCTGAGGAGAGAGCCAGGAATTCTACCCTGCAGGCCCTGCTCAGAGCATGGTGCCCCGTGCCCGTCCTGCACCTGCTGCCCCCCAACAACTGTCCCTTCTCCCACGCCTGCCCCCCACCTCTTCCTCCTCAACCTCCACATCCTCCTCCTCAATGCCCACACCCCCCAACCTCAACCTCCGCACCCTCCACCCCATCCCCCCGGGGACCCCGAAGCCCCCTCCCTCACCGTGCTGGGAGGCGGTTGGCCCGGCAAAACCCACACCTCTGATCCCCTTGCTTCTCCCTTCCAGATCTCTCCTCCCAGTTTTCCCCCTCCCCTCGCCCACCCTCTCTCCTGCCCTCTCCCACCTCCTTTCCCCCGTCTCCCCGCAGTTTCATTCCCCCTCCCCAGTTGTGTTCAATAAACAGAGTTGTTATTTTTGAAAATACGTGTCTTTTACTTGACATCAGGAAGGGGGGTTAGGGAAGTGGAAGGAGGAGAGGGAGGAATGGGCACGAGCCGCCGGTGGGGCAGACCGGGGAGACTGTTAGCGCTCCTCAGGGTGGAAGATCTCCCACAGGACCCCCTGGATCCTGACTTCCCCTCGATGGTCCTCCCGGAATAAAAGATCCTCCGGAAAAGGGCTTATTTTCCGGAAAATCACGTCTAGACTGGCACTTTTCTCCAGCAAAAAGCGGCAGCCATGTTCATGCAAATACCGCGGGGGATATTTAAATCCCCCACGGATTTTGCTATTCCAAAGTGTCTAATCTGCATCCCTTTTCCGGAAAAGGGGTGCAGTGTAGACACAGCCCCAGGGTGTTAGTGTGTAGGAGTATTTTGAAATAGAAAAGCATTAAACTGAACCACTTTTTACTACAGTGGTGCTTAATTTTTTTCGTTAGTACTTGCTACAGTTTAATGTCTGAACACAATGTGAGAAGGGCCATACTGGGTCAGACCAAAATCTGTGGAGCCCAGTATCCTGTCTTCTGACAATGGTGGATGCCAGATGCCCCAGAGGGAGCGAACAAAAGAAGTAATCAATAAGCAATCGCTCTCCAGTCAGCCATTCCCAGCCTCTGACAAACAGAGGCTATGAACACCATTCCTACCGATCCTGGCTAACAGACATTGATGTACCTAACCTCCGTGAATTTATAGAGATCTTTTCTGAACACCATTAAAGTGCTGGTCTTCCCAATCTCCTCTGGCAAGGAGTTCTGCAAGTCGACTGCGTGCGGTGTGAAGAAAAGCTTCCTTTTGTGTCAAACCTGCATGCCCAGGGTCGGTGCCGTACGCCCGTGTCCAATGTGGGAATGAATCTTGCACACACTGGGTGCAAATGAAAACAAGCAGAGGATTTATTGAACACACAGCGCTGGTGGAGTGCGGACCAGGGGGCTAGCCAGGAGAGCACTAACTTAACCAAAATGTACATTAGATTATACAGGTAGCAGAAGGACGGAGGAGAAGAGATTTGATAACTCTAGCAGCGGAAGTGAGATATGCGCATAAGCCAATGGTCTATACCAGTTACACAGCATCTCCGCCCATTGCCAATTCAACATGTCATCACTAATCCAGGTCGTTATTCCTAACATGCTAAAGAAGCCAACATAAACAAAGGCAAGTTGATGGTCATTTTGTGGGCCGGAAATATAACGCGTCTCCTGCGGGGGTGGTATTGCCTTGGCGCGATCTTTGGGATCCAAGTTTATTTTCGAGGAACAAAGCAGACAATGAAAAACAATCCCGCGCGGGTGCTTGGTCGTTTGGTCCCAGCCTTATCGAAGTGAGGCCCTTTTGGAATGCGGTTGCCAGGGGAACCAGGGTGCCAGTAGCTGCTGTACTGTACGCTTCCCAGGGCTGGGCTGGCGACTTGAGATTTGAATTTGTCAGTTCTCAGCAAGATACCATGGGCTGCCTCAGTTTACCCTACACCCGGGGCGCCAGAATATCTCGGGCCGGCCCTGAAGACAGCAAAGCGTCTCTTAGGCCTGGGCCTTCAGCCCTACACATCGGCCCTGCAGCTACCTGAGTCCTTCCTGCTCTGCTGTCTGTCCCCGACAGCGCTCACAGTCTAACGTCAGAGCCCCCAGTATCCCCAGCACCAGCCCCTCCCCTGCCCATTGTCTTCTCTCCAGGTAACAGGGTTGGCTGGGTCGCTCTCCTCTCCCCATAGTTCTCCCCTTGCTGGAACCAGCTGGGTCCGTTGCCCGGGTCTCCCCTCTGCTGTCCGTTGTCTGTCTGGACAGGACCAGTTGTGTCCTCTGGTCAGTCACTAGGGCTGTACAGTTCTGGGCTGGACTTTGCAACGACACACTCCCTCTCCTCTTGTCACTTGTAACCGGTACCATCCTGGGGCACTGAGTGCCCCCATCTGCACACCACCCCCTTGCATTCTCCAAAACTCCTCATTTCCTCACACTGCTGGACACCCACCACCAGCTGGCCAGGGCTGAAGCGGGTGCCATGCTGAAGTTGGGCAGGATAAGGCATCCAGGGGTGGTGGGCTGGGTTTCTGGTGTTCTCATGGAGAAAGCGGGGGACAAGTGCTAAAATGAAGCCAAAGCCATTTTACATTCAGCTTGATTCAGTCCACAACTGTGCTACATCAAGACAGGTGCAGAGGTCTCACTGAGTCTTGTCATAAGCCTCTGAGGTTGGGGGTTGGGAGGTGGGACGGCTGGTATCTGTAGCCCAAGGTCCAGTGTGTTTCTGCAGCAGCCCTGGGAACTACAAGTTGTGGACTAAAAACTGCTGCATCCGGGTTCCTGCCAGGATGTGCCCTCTGCCCCCAGCAGGGTCTCAGCAAGGACTGTGCTAGAAGCAGCACACAGGCTGCATGCTGAGAGAAGGGGCTGCTGAACTGTTTTCCTCTTCTATGTTTTTTACAGAATAAAGCCTGTTCCTGGTGATTTGTCGGAGTGGGTCTGGTCTGAGGTGCACTCACACATACACAACGCAGAGCACACCAAGTAGCCTCAGGCCTAGCCCCGCCTCTCTCTCACACACACACACACACACACACACACACACACACACACACACACACACACACACAGTGCTGTAAGAAGTCACAAGCTTCCCCTATGCTGAACACACACACACACACACACACACACACACACACACACACACACACACACAGTGCTGTAAGAAGTCACAAGCTTCCCCTATGCTGAATAACCTCACACTGGGCTAGCCAACAGGAGCGGTTACATTTTTTAGCTACTGGTGCCGTGACTTGGATAGGGGAAGCTTGATTAGTTTGCACAGAGTTAGGGTATGTCTACACTACCCCGCTAGTTCGAACTAGCGGGGTAATGTATGCATACCGCACTTGCTAATGAAGCCCGGGATTTGAATTTCCCGGGCTTCATTAGCATAAGCGGGGAGCCGCCATTTTTAAATCCCCGCTGCTTCGAACCCCGTGTAGCGCGGCTACACGGGGCTCGAACTAGGTAGTTCGGACTAGGGTCCTATTCCGAACTACCGGTACTCCTCGTGAAACGAGGTGTACCGGTAGTTCGGAATAGGCACCCTAGTCCGAACTACCCTAGTTCGAGCCCCGTGTAGCCGCGCTACACGGGGTTCGAAGCAGCGGGGATTTAAAAATGGCGGCTCCCCGCTTATGCTAATGAAGCCCGGGAAATTCAAATCCCGGGCTTCATTAGCAAGTGCGGTATGCATACATTACCCCGCTAGTTCGAACTAGCGGGGTAGTGTAGACATACCCTTAGGAATCTGCCACGCCAGGACAGCATGGACTCACAGTTTGGAGCCTAGGGGGGTTGGTGTGACCCGGGGTTGGCGTTAGTGAAAGTAGAGACCCCCGATGGCTGTCGTGGCCTAGAGATCCCTGTGGCTGAGGATATAGCTGTTGGAGGGGTAACCTTAGGGAAGAGCATAGCAGTGCCGTACCTCCCTGCACAGCACCAAATCCATGGGGTGACTGTTTTCAGTGGTGGCACAGATTGCAGAGTAGACATTGAGAACTGGATAAAAGATATAGAGCATCTGCTAGCAGCCACTGGCATTCCTGAGCCTTTGAAGTTCCCCACCCTTGTCAGATACCTAAGTGGGGGAGCCATTAAATTAGTCCTTAATCTGCCGCCTCAGGAGCAGTTTCCAGCCCGAGCTGTTGGAGAGCTTAGAGCAGAATACAGTGACTGTCATTTATCACTGGACCCATGGCAGACTTTCATGAGAGATGCCAACGCCCTGGAGAAACAGCCTCAGCCTATGCCATCGAGTTAGAAGCCTTACTGCGGGTAGTAGAGAAGAAGCTGCAACAGGGCCGACCCTTTCCTGATCGGGGCTATAAACTGACACAACAGTTCATGCGGGGCATCCGGGACCGAGAAGTGCGGAATGGGTTGGCACCTTTGCAGCCTCACGACATGATATTCCGACAGTTGCAAGAAGAACGGCGTCAGTTGGCCCGGGAGAGGAATGTAGAGGGTAGAATGCATGTGCCAGCCCAGAGGATAAATAGCCTGCAACAAGCTGCCCCGTCAGATGATGCTATGCAGGCTGCCCCCAAGGTACCTCCATCCACACACACACAGGGTGGTGTAAGAAGTCACAAGCTTCCCCTATGCTGAATAACCTCACACTGGGCTAGCCAACAGGAGGGGTTACACATCCAATATTTAATCAGAAAAAAAATGCACTGACCAGACCCCAAAAGTGCAGTTTCTGCAGGTGGTGGTGTCCATTGACTCTCCAAGGGCTGAGGGGTAGAAAGAGGGAACCGGAGCAGCATCTTCCTGTGTGACGCACATTGCATCCAAGGCTGGGTGCGTTGACACTGCTTCTGTTCCCCCCTCCACTGCACAACCGGCGCCAGCACCACTAGACCTTAGTGCTCCGAGCTCGCTGAGTCCTGCTCCACACTAGAGTTATTCTGAAATACTAAGCGGCATGTCCACACTCCCAAGCCTGTTATTTTGAAATCTGGGCTCCCGCTTTCCTCGGGGAACAAGCTTATTTCAAACTAGTTACTGTGGGAGTTATGATTTCAAGTTTAGTTATTTTGAAATAATTTCCTTGTGCAGCCAGGCCCTGGAACTCTCTGATCATTCCCATACGGGGGCTTTCCCTTCTGCAAACTGTCCTTCCCCTGGTGGTCCCTGCAAAGGCAGTGGTGGCCTGGAGGAGAAATGGCTATTTTCACAATGAGCAGCAAGCTAGTAGCAGCATTTCCATCTGCTTCCTGGCTGGGTAAGCCACTGCTGGGCCAGACCTGCCCCGGTTCTGAGGGAAGCATCTTCATGGCTCTGTTCACATCCCTAAGGAAGGAAAGGCCCTGGGTGCTTGCACACTTTCCCCCTCCTTGGGGACTGGCCCAGCACTAGGCCCAGCTCCTTCCATCCTGAGATTTAGTTTCCCTGGCGCTCTCCCACTGAAGGCAGGCAGTGTCGCACTGAACACTGCCACCAGCTGGCCAGCCAGGCACAACATGGACGTCAGTCTGTCCTGCTGGCTGCAGACCTGATTATGGGAGTTTTTCAAGAGGGAAAAACAACAATTAGTTTGCACCAGATCCTGGCAATTCATAGCCCTGGAATGTCTGGGTTTGTGGTGAATGTAAAGAAATTGCTTGAGTTCTAACATCTCTTTCCTTACAACTTAAATCCTGCTGGAAACCCCTCCCCCGAGTCACTCACTATGGGCCGAGTTTCATGACTAAGCTACTTTCTTCACCCTGGGGGGTGAAGGATGAGCCACATGGGCAGCAGCACAGTTGTTAGTTAGGGGAGGGTCTCACAATCTGAAATGCAGGATGGATTTTAGTCCCCATTGACATTTAAGTGCACGTGTTATAGATGTGACTTTTGTCCAGGGCTGGGCCCAACAGGTATTTCTCTCCTGCCCACCCAGTGGATTAGCAAAGACTGCAGAGGCAGAGTGAGTGTAGCACAAAGTCTCTCTCTCACACACACACAGACACAGACACAGACACACACACTTTCTCCCTGTAGCCCCAGCCCAACCCCTTCCTCCTGAGACCCTGCACCTTCTGGGAGGGCTAGAGCCAGCCTGCTACCACATATCAAAATTTGTGAACTGGGTCCCCCCTGAAAACTTATTTCCCACCATTGTGCCTTTTTCAACATCCCTTCAAAGATGCCCCAAAGCAGCATGGCAAGCCCCCCCCCATCCTATTCACCCGACATTCCCAGTCCAAGAGCTCTCTGGCAAAGTTCCAGGAGTCCAGCTTAGCACCATGCAAATTGAGACTATGCACAGCTAGTCAGCTTGCATCCAGTTCTATGTATTATCAGACCTGCTGACAGACAGTGACATGTCTTCTTTAGGAAAGAGCACAACGTTATCAGCAATTGTTAAAAAAAAAAGCCAACCACCCGCTCCAATGTACAGATCATTTAGAGGGTGGAAAAAAATCTCTTTACATTTCAGGCCAGGAAGACTTTTTTCCCCTTTTTCCAAAAATGTTGTGTTGTACAGTAAAGGGTATGCATGTGTTCATTCTAACCAACATGTGCTTTGGAAAGTAGGTGTGCATGAAGGAACAGCCTAGAAAAGACCAGGGGAGGGGAGTGAGCTCCACATGTGGAGTGGAGAAGTACAAGCATGTGACAAACAAAGCCATATATGGAAAGGTTAAATCTGATTGGTTTAGAGGTTTGTGTTATGTAACTTGTTATGTAGCCTCTTATATAACTGCCATGTGCTGTAAAACAGCAAGGGGAGGGGCTCCTTGCTCGAGGGGCTCTGGCTGATTTTGTACCAGGGACTCTCCCTTTGTCCCAGTCAGTTGTCACAGTCTCATTGTCCCGGATCGTGGATGTCTCTTTGTCACTGAGGTAACCCGGCTGCCCTGTGGAATGGGTTGGAGAAACAAGCAAGGGCTCTGCTGAGAAGGCTTTCAAGCCTCTGGGCTCACAATATTCCTTGTATTTCTCTCTAGAGAGCGTGGGGTTAAAAAAAAAGAAACCAACAGCGATTAGTGTTATGCAGCAGCACAAGGACAACTATCTGGAAAGGATCGCACACATGCAGCTCAGAACACACCTGTATAAATACAAAGATTCTACACTGGGAATTGTGGAAAGACGTTTCTGGTGTAGAAACCAAATACCTATGGCCGAAATAATTCACCCAGCCCCACCATGCTTGCTTTGCCTTTCCATGACTTATGAGCTAATCTGCTGAGCTAGGACCAGTCGGTAGGGTTAGATGCTCATCATCTGGGCAAAATAACTGAAAGCTTGAGGTGAACTGAGCAGTGAGGATAGTATTAGTCCTTTTGGAAAAGATATTTTTATGCAAGAAAAGAAAGGATCCCAAAGAATCACAAAGAAATTCAAAAGACACAAACTTTGCTCCCAACTAGAAAGCAACCAACTCTGCAACTGGACTGTCATGGCTTCTTCCCCACTCTGGGACGATAAATGCAGGAGTGGGAGCCAGGAAAAGTACCCGAAACCCTTATCTACCAGGCTTTGGCATAAAACTTCCTCCCAAAATCTTAAAGTGTACAGATATCAGATCCAGTTTCCCAAACCATATAATGGATTTATCTAAACTTTACCCTACTTACAGAAAGTGAAGAGTGAAAAAATTCCTTTGTCCCAATTTGAAATTCCTACCTACGTTTCTATTGGCTGCCTGACACCCGGTTTAGGTAAGGGACATAGTTAACTCCTTAATCCCCAGGATGCTGGCTAACCCTCCTGATCATGACAGAGAAATGCAGTTATTTGAACAGCATATTTGCATAACAGTGTTTGGAAGCGTATCAGGCCCATCTGGAAATTCTCCTGGGACTGTAGACCCACGGTGACAGAGATTCCTGGGAGTTGGCATTCGATATGCCAATGAAAAATTAATTCTTCATTTCTGATTTGCACTGGTTGGGTGGGATTTTTAGAGGAGTTGAGGGTTGGCCTAACTCAGCAGCCACTGAACTCAGTGGTAAAACTCCCCTCGTCTCCCATGGGAGCAGAGGTAGCCGAGAGATAACAGAGGTTACGTCCATGCCACCAGTTTTCTCACAATCTCCACCAGGCATCGGTTCCAGCACAGCTCTGCCAGGGCTCGCAAACTGGTTACTGATGTTTCAAGTGCCACAACTTCCAATCCCCTCTAGACCTGTTTAGGGCCACCCAGTGGTTACGATCACTAAGCCTGTATACAGGACAAGATGACAATTGCCAAAAGGGACCCTGCAGTACCTGTTGGAAATAGAGACCAATGATGCTGCAGCCCAAGTTCTTGTAGGGAGATGTCAGACTGGATAACTGGCCTCTTTGGGAACACAATTACAGGGAATTTGAGGAGAGCATTTAAAAACAGTTGGCTGGATTTGAATTTTGGAATTACTGTGGGAAAGCTAGCTTAATGAATAAGAATTTGCTGTGAAATTAGTGATGTGAGTTATTCTTTCTTTCGGTAACTAATCTACTTCTCCAAAATCTCATTTTGATTGTTGCATGGAGCCTTTTTGATATTGCAGCTACACAGCACTTGGCAGCTCCCTCTAACAGTTTTAATTGGTAGAGGCTAGGATTTAGGAACAAAAGAAAGAAGATCTTGAGAGAGTCTTTAAAAGAGGCTGTTGGCTATGGGTGAAAGGAGGTGTGAATGATGTGCTGAAAAAGTAACACAATTTCCAGTTGCATTGTCCTTAGAAGAAATGTCTGTCTCTCTTTTTAGGTCTCTCTTAAATGTACCTAAATGTAGTAGATTCCAAATGTCTAGAACTAGTTCACAAGGTTTTATCAAAGAGAGTGAACCGAAGATAATGGCCAAGTTTTATAAACAGCTACTGCAAGAGTGAGGAGTGCTTGCAGGAGATGGCAAAAGAGAATGGTGACTGAATAGTTAAGGAAACCAATTTATCTTTTAAAAACAAAGGAATAAAATCAGTGTTCTTTTCACGTACTAGTGCATGTCTACACTGGGGCGTTATTTCAAAATAACAAGGTGAGCATCCACACTATCAAGCCTGTTGTGGAATAAGCTTATTTCAATATACCTCCATTATTTCAAAATAGTTACGAGTTATTCTTCTTCGCAAACAGGAGATATTTCAAAATAATGTATTTCTAATTACCTGGTATTGTAGACATAGCCACATGGACTAATCACTGTCAAAAGATGTTGAGTGTAAATGACTGTTTTAAAAGGTAAAAAGCAGTTCTCCTATGCACCAAGGAGTTCAGTAGAAGAGCAGCAGGATGTGCCCTAGTGGGCTGAAAATACTGGTTGGTGCCAGAGTATTAGAATCTAAACTACAAGTCCCTCTAATATTTCAGAGCTGTAAATGCTCCAGCCTTGCTCAAACTGCCTGTAGAGTTTGTTCTTGTGAACGTTTCCAAGATTATCTTTTGACATCTCTTGCTCTGTCAGACTTGTCTCTCCTTGGAGTACTGTTTTAACCCGTCCCTTCTTTTTCAGCAGTGTTCAGACTCTGGAACAGGGGACATCACAGCCCTCTCAGATGGTGGCATCCCAGCCTTCATTGGGGACATCGCAATCCTCTCAGGTGACGTCGTCGCAGCAGCCCTCTCGGGTGTCGTCGTCGCAGCAGCCCTCTCGGGTGTCGTCGTCGCAGTTCTCCCAGGTGACGGTGCCTCAGCCTTCTCAGCTGTTGTGGCCAGACCCCTCCCTGGTGCTGGCATCGCAGTTCTCCCGTAAGTCAGTGCTGCTGTCCTCTCAGGTGGTGACACTGAAGCTTGCCCGGACAAGAGTGCTGCAGCCCTCCCAGGTGTTGGCATCCCTGCCTTCCCAAGGGACCTCCCGTGTGAGTGCTTCCACGGCTCCGCCGCCCGCTCCTCCTCCCCCCACACCCACTGCTCCGGCTCAGCCCTGCTAACGTCGCCTGTCTACTTTATCGAGCTGGAGCCACCGCCAGTTGAAGCAGAGCTCGTCTCTCCTTTGCGAGCACAGCACAAACGCGGAGACAGTTCCGTTCCGCCTGCCCATCCCTTCTTTTTCCCGGGTGACATGGTTGCAGAAGCCATCCCAGAGGACACCGGGTGACAGCGCCACAGACCTCTCAGATGGAGGCATCGCAGTTCTCCAGGGTGGTGGCTTCGCAGACATCCCAGGGGACGTCGCAGCCCTCCCGGGTGGGAGCTTCCCTGGCCCCACCACCCGCTCCTCCCGTACCCACACCCACTCCTCCGGCTCAGCCCTGCTGCCGTCGACTGTCGAACTTATTGAGCCGGGGCCCCCGCCAGTTGCAGCAGTGCTCTTCTCTCCTTTGGGAGCGCATCTCAAGCCAAGAGAAAAATCTGTTCCACCTGCCCCGGGCGAAGATGGCTGCTGAGTCGGCGGGCGGAGCAGAGGGGTCACGCGGCACCGCCATGGCCTACCGCCCATCTGGCCTCCCGCTGCTGCGGATTCTGGCCCCATCACCACCCGTGCGCAGCCTAAGAAACAGGTGGCTCCGAAAAATCCAGCACTGCCTCCCGGGGACAGAAATCCATGGGGGGCGCCTCAAGCAGGGACCGGCCCCTTGCCCAATTCCCACCTCTGCACCTCCCAGCAGCAGCAACAACAGCTACAACCGCAGCCACCGCAGCAGCCACGGAGGTCGAGCCCAACCCGTACCCGTGAAACCAGGCTTACCTGTGCCGATGAAGAAAGGCTTCTTTGTCGGCGCATCGCGTCCAGACTCCCCCGATCTGCCGACAAACAGCTGATCGGCAGATCGGGGCAGCCATTTAAATTTAAATGAAGCCGCGATTATTTTAATCGCGGCTTCATTTCCCTCTTCCGATCTGGCTAATCTACATGCCTCCGTCGAAGGAGGCATGTAGTCTAGACACACCCTAGGTGACCTGGCTGCTGATGCGCCGCCACCTGGAGAACCAGTGGGGGTGGATGAATCCCTTCGGCAGTACCGGGTTCCTACAGGACTCCCAAAGCAGGGCCGGCCTGGACCTGAGCTCATTAATGAAGATCTCGGTGGTGAACGCACAGAATCGCTACGATGACGAGGAGTACGAGGAGTATCCAGCGCCGGGGGTCGTGGACCAGGAGCTGGTGCGCAGGTGCACGGAGTGGCTGTGCAGGGTGGAGGACACGAAGAGAGAGGGCCAGCTGGAAACCCTGCCCCACCTGGATGACCCCTGAAAAGAGAGGGGCGGAGAACCATCTCGCCGCTGCTCCTCGCTGCAATAGCCGAGGCTGCCTGTGTGCTGTGGCTGGGAGCGGAGTTCATCCATCCTCTCCGACACCTGGTCATGTGACCGTCCCATCCCACTCCACACGTTCGTGTCTGCAGACGTGTTCAGAAAAGGGTCCGTTCTATGTAAACTGGTGGAGTAGAGGGCAGAAAATAAATACATGTTCACCGTTGCTACGGCCTGTGTATTTTCATTCAAATGTTGTGGCATTTGGGGAGAGGAAAAATTGGGGCAGGCTAATAAGTGTTGCACACATGCTTCTCCCGATCCAGCTGCGATCCTGGATGTTTTTCATCTGAAAGCAGGAGCCTAGCAGGTTTAATAGATGATGGACAGGACCGGGACGTTAACCCCTGTACTTTGGGGGGTGTTTAAATGTGACCAAACGTGAGCAGAGAAATGTTCTCAGCTAGTTAACATACTGTAACACAACAGGGGCTTCATATTCATATTTTATTCTCTTCTGAGATTGAAAGATAAACAGTGATTAGAGAAAGATAAGGATGGGCCGATTAAGAGCTGGAGAATGTGCAGGTTATGTTGAATAACCTTCCTAGATTAAAATGTCTGGAAGATAGATAACTCTTACCCGGACATACAGTTTGGGCAAGGGGTGGGTGGGAGAGGAAGGCATTGTGCATCATCAGTATATGAATGGTCTAGCACAGGGCTACTCAACATGCCGTCCATGGGCTGACGCGTTTATTTGCAGCCTGTGGTGCAGTTTTGGGTTTATGCGAGGCTCAACATGCGACCCAGAAGTGGAAGCCAAAACAAAAAAGTTAAAGAGAAGCTAGATAATTTCATGGAGGTTAGGTCCATAAAAGGCAATTAGCCAGGGGATAAAATGGTGTCCTTGACCTCTGTTTGTCAGGGGCTGGAGAGGAATGGCAGGAGACAAATCGCTTGATCATTGTCTTCGGTCCACCCTCTCTGGGGCAGCTGGTGCTGGACACTGTCGGTGGACAGGATACTGGGCTAGATGGATCTTTGGTCTGACCTAGCACGGCCATTCTTATGTTCTTATGTTATGTTCTTATTTTCTGGGACTGTCATTGCTCTTTAAAAGTGCATATGGGTGGAAATGGGGTAAATATTGCATTTTATGAATATCAGCAGAACTGACTTAAATAGGCCTGCATGTTGTGTAGTCTTTCTTTAATCTTTGTATTCATGCCTGTCAGTTTGAGAGAAGCTATTTGCATATGTGTATGCAACCACATTTCATTTGGGGCCCTCGGCATGTGCTGTGAGTATCACTGTGGTACCCAGCGTTTCCAAAGTTGAGTAGTCCTGGTGTAACCCCAGCACATTATGTCTAAATTAAACACTTTCCAATATGTTAAAAGGGATCTTTCCTGGTTAAAAAATACATTTTAAAGTTGCTACACACTAAGGGTATGTCTATACTACAGCACTAATTAGAAGTAAACGAATTCGAATTAGTGCATCTAGACCTAAAAACTAATTCGAATAATCGTTTTGCTAATTCGAACTAGCATGTCCACAGTGAGTGGACCCTGAACCGAGGTTAAGGCTGGCCGGAAGCAGTCCTGGCAGGCCATCAGGTTAGGACTTAGAGCGTGGAGCTGCTGTCTTGGGATAGTCGAGGGTTCTGCTTAAAGGGACCCGACCCCCACCCCAGACAGACAGTTCTCAGGCTTCCCCTCTTGCTTGTCTAACTCGATGAGGGACAGCATAGTAGTCCTGGCATGGAGTGCCCTGAGTGCCCGCACTCGGCGCATCACAGCACTCGGCCATCAGCCCGGCTGCACTTGTGGCAGGCTGCCATCTGGGGGGGGGTCCATCGGGGGACTGTCAGGATCCAGGTGGCCCTGCAGGAGAGCTTCCACCCCAAGGTGCCTGCAGAGCCACCCCAGTCCTCCCCATTGGGGGCTCGTGCCCCATTCCTCCCTTATCTTATACTTACCCCTCCCTAGTCCCCCTTTCAGATTTAAAAAATAAAGGACACATGTGTTCAAAAATAGAAACTCTCTTTCTTTAACAAATGGGGGGAGGGGGATTTACCTCTGGGGAGACAGGGAAAAGGAGGTGGGAGAGGGGAAGAGAGAGGATGGGAGGGGGTAGGGGGAAATCTGGGAGGAGGGAGCTGGAAGGGAGAAGCCAGGGGAAGAAGGAGGAGGGGAAGCCATATCTTGAACACTGTGTACAGATATGGTCTCCTCAACTAAAAAAAGACATTTTGGCCTTGGAAAGGATTCAGAAAAGGGCATCTAAAATGATTAGGGAACAGGTCCCATATGAAGAGAGGCTAAAGTGGCTGGGACTTTTCAGCTTAGAAAAGAGGGGTATGTCTACACTACCCCGCTAGTTCGAACTAGCGGGGTAATGTATGCATACCGCACTTGCTAATGAAGCCCGGGATTTGAATTTCCCGGGCTTCATTAGCATAAGCGGGGAGCCGCCATTTTTAAATCCCCGCTGCTTCGAACCCCGTGTAGCGCGGCTACACGGGGCTCGAACTAGGTAGTTCGGACTAGGGTCCTATTCCGAACTACCGTTACTCCTCTTGCTCCCCCACCCTTGCTGCATCACTAGTCGACTATCCAATAAGCTTATGCTCATCCTCTAGTCCACTAGTCACTTCTATCCCTAGCTGCCATATGAAGAGAGATTAACAAGGAATTGTCCTCTAAGAGGAGAAGGGGTATGTGAAGATACGAGAGAGGTTCATCAAATCATGACTGGTGTGGAAAAAAGGAGCAAGGAAAAAGTCATGTACTTGTTCCCATAAGACAAGAACTACAGGTCACCAAATGAAATTAACAAGTAGCAGGTTGAAAACAGGTGATAGGAAGTATTTCTTCCTGCAATGCCCAGTCAACCTGTGGAACTCCCTGCCAGAATATATTGTGAAGGCCAAGATTTTAACAGAGTTAAAAAAAAGAGCTAGATAAATTCAGGGAGGATAGGTCCATCAATGCTCATTAGGCAGGATGAGTAAGAATGGCGTTCAACAAAACTCTATGCTAAAGACTTGTTTCCTGGTTTAATTCTGACACCCCTACCATCCATACTGGGTCAGACCAAAGCTTCATCTAGCCCAGGAATTAGCAATTATTTTTGACCGGGGGCCACATCAAAAATTTTTGAAGTGGAACGGGCAGGGCCAGGACACATCCCGTTTCCCCACCCACAGATCCTCATTGCTGTGGGGGGAAGGAACACATCGAGTCTTTGCACCGCCAATTGTTCACAACAGCTGGCTGATCCCTCTAGGTACCTGTGCCCCTGGCAGTGGGAAGACACTTCATGAGCTTCCTCCAGATGCCCCCGGGTCAATCGGGGCCTAGGGGAGCATGTGAAGTCTCTCACTTCCTGCCCCCACCCTGCACGGGAGAACTGCTTAGAGTCAACTGCCAGCTGAGCAGCAGCTAGTGGTAGACTTTAAGATCTCAGCTGGAAGCCCTGCCCCACGTGGATGACCCCTGAGCCTGAGGGGTGGAGAACCATCCCGGCGCCGCTCCTCACAGCAATAGCCGAGGCTGCCCGTGTGCTGTGCCTGGGAGCGGAGTTCATCCATCCTCTCCGACACCTGGTCTTGTGACCATCCCATCCCGCCCCACACGTTCGTGTCTGCAGACTGAGCCACGAGAGATCGGAGTTTCAGTGCCGGGTTTAACCTGTGAGGAAACAAACTCACTCTGCCCAGACAGAGGTGAGGGACAGCTGTCCGTGCGTAATGTGCTGGGACCCACAGGGCTCTGTTCTACGTAAACGGGGGGAGGAAGAGAGGGGACAAAAGAAATACATATTCATCGTTGCTACGGCCTGTGTATTTTCCTTCGCATGTTGTGGCATTTGGGGAGAGGAAAAATTGGGGCAGGCTAATAAGTGTTGCGCACACACTCTCCCAGTCCAGCTGAGATGCTGGATGGTTTTCATCTGAAAGCAGGAGCCATGAATTTAATAGATGATGGACAGGATCGGGAGTCCTTCCTGAGAGCTTCCCACTAGCTCCTGCCAAATTCCCAAGGATCCCCTTGCCATTCCACACTGCTGCCTCTTTATCAGGCTGGAGCTGGGCTGCAAGAGTTTAAAAAACATCTCCCCTCACAGACCGGCTGCCTAGCACCCTGTGCTGCTGCCTCAGAGAAAGAGGCTGCAGCTCCCATGTAGGAGGGGCCCAAGCTTCCAGACCTGGTGTGAGCTGGAACTGAGCCAGACTGCTGCCCAGCCGGCTAAAAAATTTACTGGCAGGACTGGGGAATACATGTTGGAAGTGTCTAGACTGGCAGGATTTTGAGGAAATACTTTTAACGGAAAAGTTTTTCCGTTAAATGTATTTCCGCAAAAGCGTGTCTAGATTGGCACCGATGCTTTTGCGCAAAAAGTGCTTTTGCGCAAAAGCATCCGTGGCCAGTCTAGACACCATTTTGCGCAAGAAAGCCCCGATTGCCATTTTAGCCATCGGGGTTTTTTTTGCGCAAAACAGTTTTTCTCTGTCTACATTGGCCCTCTTGCGCAAGTATTTTCCCGTTCAGGAAAAAGCAAGAGGGCTTTTTCCCGAGCGGGAGCGTGAAAGTATTTGCGCAAGAAGCACTGATTTTGTACATTGCAAAGTCAGTGCTCTTGTACAAATTCAAGCGGCCAATGTAGAGCTGGAACTCAGCCAAACTGCTGCCCAGCCTGCTAAAAAATTTGCTGGCAGGACTGGAGAATACATGTTGTCTATAGCATTAACTTACAAGCTTTTGCTTATTGATTAATTGACTACACTATTACATCCCTAATGGATAATAAAATGAACAATAGTTAAGCTCCACTTATCCACAGTTCGGGAATTAGTGATTATCCTTCATTTTGCTTAGTATTTTTATGTCATGTCAGCATTTTTAATTGGGCTGCAAAGATAATTGATAAATGTTGGACTCCTGGACTCCACAATTCATTGCAAATGTCAAATGTTGTATCTCCATGTGTAACCTCATCCTTAGTACTCCTATAAAATCTATGGGCACAATTGTCATAAAGAGTGCATAGATTAGATTGCATTTTCTGTATGCATGTCTATCCATCGTCAGTGCTGCACTGGAACAGTTGCAATGGTACAGTCAGGCCTTCCATCAGCATCCTGTTGTGCAAACTGCCTCACCAACCCCTGGCAAACTTAAGAGCTAGTCACTATGGGTATGTCTACACTAGTTCGACTAGGGTGGTTAATGTAGGCAACCAAAGTTGCAAATGAAGCCCAGGATTTGAATTTCCCGGGCTTCTTTTGCATCTTGCCGGGCGCTGCCTTGCCGGCACAGACTAGGTGGAACGAGGTGAACTGGTAGTTCGGAATAGGAAGCCTAATCCGAACTACCTAGTTCGTGCCGCATGTAGCCAAGGGCACAGAGTCCGAACTAGCGGACATTTAAAAATGGCAGCGCCCGGCAAGATGCAAATGAAGCCCAGGAAATTCAAATCCCGGGCTTCATTTGCAACTTTGGTTGCCTACATTAACCACCCTAGCTCAAACAAAGGTGGTCGTGTAGACATACCCTATGGTCCACTGCAAAGTTTACATTCTCATATAGAGGTAGCCTTTAATATCATATGTGAGTCTATGTACAAAACTAACTACAGAAGCTACAGCTACTTCCAAAGACACTTTACAGTGCTTTTTTAAAAAAGCACCGAAAAGAATGGTAAACATTTATGACACTTCAGTTTTAAATATTTTTATCTTGGGCTGAACTACACCCTAAAATCTGTTTCTGAGAAGTGAGGTAATGCACATTCAGCTAGGTCCCATACAATTTTCAACACACCACTTTTCCTATATTGAAAAACCATTTTCTGAATTGAAAAGTGTAATTTGGAAGAAATTTGGACCGAAACTCTCAATTTTTTAAAAGAGAACTGGAAAATAACACGGCTTAGCCAAAGCAGCCTCTGCCTGCCACCCCACCTCTTTCTCCCCTCCCCACTACAGGCAGTGCCTGCGCTGGACGGGCTGGAGCAGCTCCTGCTGGTGGTGGGCCAGAGTACCCTGCGGGAGCAGCCTCTGTTTATGGGTTGCCCAGCCCAAGGAAACAGTCTCTGTCTGTAGTTCCCCCATGTCCTGGAGGGCTGGAGCAGCCCCTTGCCTGGGGCAGGTGGGGAGCTGCTGCAACGCCCCCAATGGTTAAACATTCATGTCCCTAATGAATAGTATCAGCAGAACATGTAATAGGTTTAGATTTTTTAAAATGTTTCAATCCACACAGCCCTGGTGCTGTAAATGTTCATGTGACTCATTTTACTCCTGTTGATCAGTTTCACTGATGAATACAGAATGTCTTGCAGGATTTTCACCAGGGGTGCTTGCTTAGATCCAGCTCCTGAGGTTTGGGGCTCCCCCCCCAGCTTTGAGGAGCTGGAGCGCACAATCTACTTGTCTGGACTCCCTCCCCCCCCTTTTAGTAGAGGTCATGTTAGAGTGGCCTTTTTTTGTTGCACTTCTCACTTGTGTACACCCCCTGACTGACTTTTCTGTGCGTCTACTGCCCCTGACCCAGCAAAGGTTACAGATCCCTGAGTTTGGATCTTTAACAACACTTGCAAAAATATATCACATGTAAATGAGTAAATGTTTGTGCTAGTGTGTTTCCTAACTGAAAGAAAGGTGAGCAGTTGATTGAGAGAGAGAACAGGAAGGTACCAGGATCTCTATCAACAACCTGTGCCACAGCACTGCTAGGGTATGTCTACACTAGCTCGTTAGTTCGAGCTAAGTAGGCAAATGAGGGCAACCGGAGTTGCAAATGAAGCCCGGGATTTAAATATCCTGGGCTTCATTTGCATGTTCCCAGGCGCCGCCATTTTTAAATCCCCCTTATTCCGAACTAATTGCCCGCGGCTAGACGCGGCATTAAACGTTAATTCGATCTAACTCCTTACACTACACACAGTGTGGGCAGGACTGACATTTTTGGCATGTGCCCCTGCAGACACGCACCTCACAGGGAACTGGGGCCAAGGGAGCAGCTAAAGATACTGGGAGCTAGAGGCTTTTTCCCCTGGCGCTTCACAGGCCTGTAACTTGCTTCACTGAGCCAGAAAGTTCTGGTGCAGTGAAGTGACAGTGTAAACCAGGCCTGGGCAAAGTATGGCCCACCAAGCCACCAGATCCAGCCTGCAGAGGCAGCAGGGAGCTCCGGGCAGGCTCCCCTGCTTGTCCCGCATGCCGCTCACAAACGCAGCTGCATGGCCCCATTTCCCTTTCTAAACTGTAATCCTGGAGGGGAGGGAAAGGAGTTTCAGGCGCTGCCCCCAACCCCAGCATGATCCCATTGGCCAATTTCTGGCGGAGCTGCCTGTTAGAACAACAGGCAGCCACAAAGCACTGTACTCCCTCTCCTCCTGCTCAGTTATTCACACAAGCACATGGTGGGGAGGGCTGGCTGGATGGCTGAGACATGGTTTTAGCTCTGCAGGCAGGCTGGTTTGGCTGCTGGCTGGCAAGTCTCCTGCCTAGAGCCTGCCTCTGGTACCCCAGCCCTCTGCCCCCTGCTCCTGCCTCCCTCCTGCCCCCATATCCGTCCCCAGATGTGGCATCCCAGTCTCCTTCCCAAGGTCTGACATCCCAAAACCCTGCACCTCAGTCCCCTGCCATAGAACACAATTGCTTCCTTCACCCAAAGTCCTTCCCAGCCTCCATTCTTCCTCCTGCACCCTAATCTCTTACGCCAAGCTCCCTTCTGCACCCCAGATCCCAGACCCCGCACCTCCATTTATACCATGGAAGAGTGCAGCCCTTGACCACTTTCCAAAGTTTTAGAGTGCCCCCGTCAAAAATTATTGTCCACCTCTGCCTTAGACTTTAGTCTCTGAGGGTATGTCTACACTACAGAGCTATTTCGAATTAGCTTATTTCTAATTAGTTAATTCGAAATAAGCTAATTGGAAATAACGCATCTAGACCCAAAAACTAATTCGAATTAGTATTTTGCTCATTAGAATTAGTGAGTCCACACTGACTGGATGCTGGGTCGCATTTAAGGGCAGTTGAAACTGGTTCCAGCAGGGCATGAGGTCAGTAGTTGCTTTGTGTGGCTGCTGCCTGAGGCTTGTACTGAAATGGACTCCCCTGGACAGCCGATTCTCAGCCTTTTCACTTGCTTGCCTACCTCGCCGAGGGACAGCAAAGCATTTTCCTCTCAACCGGTCTATTTTGGTCATTCTCATTGAGGACACCGCTGCAGTTGGCACCAGGGAACCCGAGCTGGCCTGGGCATTCTGGTGCAGTTTTTGGACTTGTTGCTGCAAGCCTGGCCAATGGCTGGAGGCTGCCTGATGCCCTCTGGTACACATCAGACCCCTGCCCATTCCCCTGGCCTCCCTGGGAGCCATGGAGGAGCCGCAGCAGCACCCAGATACCAGCATGCCCCGCCATATCAGGCATCTGGACACCAGCAGAGACTGGTGGGACCGCATCGTCCTGGAGCGCTGGGGAGACCAACAGTGGACCCAGAACTTTAGGATGAAGAAGGACACCTTCCTGGAGCTCTGCGAGTGGCTCACCCCTGTTCTGCAATGACGGGACACTCGCATGAGGCCCGCCATTCCCCTCCACAGGTTGGTGGCCGATGCCCTGTGGAAGCTCTCCACGCCAGAGAGCTACCGATCTGTCGGGAACCATTCAGCGTGGGCAAATCCACCGTCAGAGCAGTGCTCATGGTGGTACGGCCCTAACAGGCCACTGGGCCAGAGGGGGAAAGGGGTGCAAGGAGGAAATCAGCTGCCCCAGGGAAAACAGAGGGGGGGGAGGAGGTGAAAGTGCCCCACAGGGGAGGGTTTGGTATGTCCTTTTCGTATTAAATGCAGCCCGCGGTGGCCAAGATTGCAGCGGGGGTTGCTTCTGGGCGTGGGGCATGGAGCAGTGCCAGGGAACGAACACTCCCAGCCACATGGCCACTCCAGTGATTCTCGGTTTGGTGTGTCTCTCTACAGGTGGTCAAAGCCATCAACTGGGTGCTGCTCTGCAGGGTGGTCTGCCTCACCGACCTGGATGTGCTCATACAGGGGTTCGGCACCCTCGGCTTCCCCAACTGCAGGGGAGCGATCAACGGGGAGCACATCCCCATCCGTGCCCCGGAACACCAGGTCTCCCTCTTCATCAACAGAAAGGGCTACTTCTCGGTCAGCCTGCAGGCCATGTCTGACCACCGGGGCCACTTCAAGAACATTAATGTGGGCTGGTCCGACAAGGCACTCAATGCCAGGGTGTTCGGCAGCTCCTACGTTTGCCAGAGACTGCACGCCGGGACCTTCTTCCCCGACCGCCACATCAGGGTCAGGGACATGGACATGCCTGTGTGCCTGTTGGTGGATGTGGCCTATCCCCTACAGCCCTGGCTGATGAAACTGTAACGGGAAACCTCAACCCCTCCCGACAGGCCTTCAATGCCAGGCTCACCAGGGCCCACATTGTGGTCGAGGGGGCCTTTGAATGCCTGAAAGCCCGATTTAGATGCCTCCTCAACTGCCTCGACCTCGCCAAGCACAATATCCCTCCCATGGGGGCAGCATGTTGTGTGCTGCACTATTTATGTGAGCGGAAGGGGGAGGCCTTAGAACCACTCTCTAGCTTGATGGGAAGGGCACTTCCCCGAGAGATGGCAGATGCTGTTGAAATCCTTTCTTCCCTCGGGCAGAGGTGAGGATTTCAATGAGGGTTTCCTACACCCTGGATATTGGTCTCATACAGTAGGCCAGGCCTGGGCAAAATCCAGCCCAGCAAGCCACCAGATCCGCCCACAGGCGCTGCAGGGAGCCCCAGGCAGGCTCCCGCTTACTTTGCCCACCTCCCTGCCACTCAGAAATGCAGCTGTCGAGGGGTTTTGCTTTAAAATCTGTGAGCCTGGAAGGGAGGGGGAAGGTTTTCGGCGCTGCTCCCGCCCCCCCACAATCCACTTGGCCTGTTTTTGGTCAGACGCTGGCCAGAGGGCGCTACCTGTTTCAGTGAGAGGTGGTCAAGAAGCACCATGCCCCTCCCCCTCAGGGGCTAGGTCACAGAACACATGGCTGCAGCCTGTGCAGGATGGGGCAGGCAGGGAGGCTGCTTCAGGTAAGTGCTGGGCTGCTGGCTGGTAAGTATCCTGGACAGAGCCTGTCTCTGGCACTGCAGCCCCTCCCTCCCCCAACCCTCTGCCCCCCATTCCTATCCCCTCCTCCTCTAACCGAATACTCTGCCCCCCTCCTGCACCCATACCTCCCAGATCTGGCACCGCAGTCCCCTGCCCTGGCTCACACCCTAAACCCCTGCACTTCAATCCCCTGTACCCCCTCCTGTACCCCAATTCCCTCCCTAGGTCACAATCCAACCCCCTGCAGCTCAGTGCAGTGCCCCACGTTACAACCACTTCCTTCACCCAAACTCCCTCCCTCGCCCCAAGCTCCTTTCTGCACCTAACCTCCATCCCAGACCCTGCACCTCCTTCATTGATATCACGGGAGAGTGTGGCCCTTGGCCACTTTCCAAATTCTTGGAGTGGGCCCCCATCAAGAATTATTGCCCATCCCTGCTGTAGGCTGAAGAGAAGGGAAGTTGTCTCCTTCGCAGGGGCGGATATACGGCAGGGCGAGCGGGGCGGCTGCACCGGGCTCCGTGCTGCAAAAAGCCCCGCGCATGCGCCGTGGCAAAGGGGGGCCCCGCAAGATTATGCTGCCCTGGGCCCTGCAAAACAGTCATCTGCCCCTGCTCCTTCGGGCCCTCCACACGCTATTTTGTATGACTTTGCCTGAGTGAGCCCAGGTGGTAGTTGGGAGGTTGCTCACACACCACCTGCTGGACAGGACAACAGAATGTCTACCTTGGATTGTGAATGGCTTTGGGGAGCATGCAGCAGACAGATGACCAGACACCTATTCATAATTAGATAGCGCTGTGCACGCTCAGGTAGGGGTTAAGCATCTGGATGCCAAGAATGAGGCTGCAGTGTGCATGCCTAGAGAAAAAAGTTTTTTTTGTCTACTGCACAATTAACGAATGTCATGTGTCTTAACATTTCTAGTCTGGAGAAGTAATGCTTCAGAGCATGTTCATTTACCTGGTATTTATTTCAGAGACAATGCAATTGACTAAGGCAGTTGAATTGTTTTATACTTGCTAAGTGATTTCCCAATAAAATGATAAGTAATATAAAGCTTTGTAAATTGTTCAATGCTGGTTCTGAAATTTGGCTCATGTAATTACAAATAATATTTTTGTTCTCTTCTTTTTACTGTCTTGTTTATCTTCTGTTTCGTAACGTTCCGGTAGTGAACTGTAAGGGGACATGGCAACCAGCTTACAGCTTTATAAGAGGAGAACATTTCCTCCTCTTCTGAATAGTCATCAGCCGCTGCACTGTAGGAATCAGATAATCATTTTAAAAGATGTCGAAGTTGTGAGTGAAATACTACTTTAAAATGGGATAATTATTTGCATTCTGGGAGAATAGTTTTATTTAATTAAAACATGCCAAAGACATGCAGAGAGTGACAGAGATCCAAGTGTTTTGGGACAATTTCAGTTGATGAAATCCTCTTGTCTATTGTGACTTGATATTGCTGTTTCTTTGTGTATTTCCTGTGAGGGATCACACGCCTCCGCCTGCCACTAGTTCAGTTGAGACGAAAATTACAAAACAAATAAGGAAGCAGTAAACTTCTAAGTAGCTGCTTGCTATCAAATACAGAATATTGGACGGGGAGTTAATTTTCTGCACCAGACCCTTATATAGTAAGTTACAATGTTGAAGACCTCACTGGAGAGTGAGTTCAGTTGTCTCAGGCAAGTGTTTACTGGACATTCTTTCCTCCTAAAAAGCCACCTTAAAATTAATTGGCCATGACTTGGATGTAGCAGTGTACACGTTTAACTGATGGGCCTGGGGTCATAGGTGTGATGGACCGGGCCGGTTCTGGGCACAGCTGAGGGCATCCGCTCAGGGTGAATTGCTCAAATTCTGGGCTCTCTCTAGCCCCTAGACAGGAGGCCTTCCCAAATAAGCCACAAACAAGTCTCACAGAGCACTTCAGCTGCCTGCCTGAAGCCTCACGAGCAAAACCCCTCCGACATTGCACCAATATCCATTCCCCAGATGGCCAGGGGCCTCATACAAAGGTGAGGGGGTTTTAGAACCCAATTTCACCAACCCCAAACAAGTTTTGCCCGGTTCCAAGAAACCAGCCAGAGTTCCCAGGCCAGTTTACACTCTGGATCTTACCCACAAATCACGCTGAGCCAATCCTTTAGAATCTAACACCTAAAGATTTATTACTACAAGAAAAAAAAGCATGAGAGTAAGGCTGTTTAAGTATCATACATTACATGCATCGAATCTCACTGGCTTGCAGCAGAGCTGTTATAGCTGCTGGCTTAAAAGTCCTTGGTGCACATCCTATGCTAGGATGGGTCCACAGTTCTTTCCGGCTCATGATTCCCTGCGAGGCCGCATCTGGGTTCAGAAGCAGAGCTGAAGGCCAAGATGGAGTCGGCCACATGGTCTATTTATACCTCCTTCCAGGTTTCTTCTAAGCTGGCTAGAGTCACATGGCCAGTGGCCAGGTGTGTCTTTCGCCTCCAGCGATCCATTGCTCCCTGGAGACTTGCTCATTAGTATGTCCATAGGCAAACATTCCTGTCCTATTACTCAACGACATACAGAGAAACTTCCAGTCTCCATACAGAGTACATATTAGTAACTCCACACACAGACATTATGCACATATATGAAGAGCAAATACAGAACCAGTAAAAAGTAAGCTTTTGTTTGACACCTCACAGGGCCCACTTTGTGCCACTTTTGGCACTAACATCCTCCCCCACCACGGGTGCAGCAGGGATCTGTCTGCTTCCCTAAACTTCAATAATGTGACATCCCGACCGCAAAATTGATGCAGGAAG
Organism: Pelodiscus sinensis; assembly: GCF_052426305.1. NCBI lineage: Eukaryota > Metazoa > Chordata > Testudines > Trionychidae > Pelodiscus > Pelodiscus sinensis. Next base: position 58,919,556 of record NC_143060.1, read on the forward strand.
TGATGCTAGTAACATCACTGATGGCATCACAGGCCTCCCCATGTTTTCACTCTGTGTCATCACATGTTCTAACCCAGTGGTAGAAACAACAGTCCAGCGCTGGATGAGTGTTTGAGAACCCAGTTTGCCTAAAACAGACTTCATTACTGCAAAGATGAAGGAAAGAGATGCTGGAACTCAAGCAATTTCTTTACATTCATCACAAACCCAGACATTCCAGGGCTATGAATTGCCAGGATCTGGTGCAAACTAATTGTTGTTTTTCCCTCTTGAAAAACTCCCATAATCAGGTCTGCAGCCAGCAGGACAGACTGACCTCCATGTTGTGCCTGGCTGGCCAGCTGGTGGCAGTGTTCAGTGCGACACTGCCTGCCTTCAGTGGGAGAGCACCAGGGAAACTAAATCTCAGGATGGAAGGAGCTGGGCCTAGTGCTGGGCCAGTCCCCAAGGAGGGGGAAAGTGTGCAAGCACCCAGGGCCTTTCCTTCCTTAGGGATGTGAACAGAGCCATGAAGATGCTTCCCTCAGAACCGGGGCAGGTCTGGCCCAGCAGTGGCTTACCCAGCCAGGAAGCAGATGGAAATGCTGCTACTAGCTTGCTGCTCATTGTGAAAATAGCCATTTCTCCTCCAGGCCACCACTGCCTTTGCAGGGACCACCAGGGGAAGGACAGTTTGCAGAAGGGAAAGCCCCCATTTGGCACATCTCCATTGTACAGGGAAGGGTTTTATTTGGGGAGGAAGTGGTTAGTTCGGGGTTCTTAGAGCTAGGGAACAGAGAAGGGCACAGAGACAGTGCTTGGTAGAACAGTGCTCTGAGTTTGAGCTGTGAGAACGTGGCCACCTCTGAAATAGAGACAAGGTGGTGCTCATCACAGAGCAGGAGCAGGAAGAACAGCAGTGCCCCATGTGTGGAAGAGGGAGAAGGGGAAAGAAGACTCTACAAAGGAAAAAGCCGAACAGAAAGAAACCTCAGAACCAACAACTGGGTAACTATAAACAACCAGAGACGGCTACAGAAACAGGAGTGATCAGAGAGTTCCAGGGCCTGGCTGCACGAGGAAATTATTTCAAAATAACTAAACTTGAAATCATAACTCCCACAGTAACTAGTTTGAAATAAGCTTGTTCCCCGAGGAAAGCGGGAGCCCAGATTTCAAAATAACAGGCTTGGGAGTGTGGACATGCCGCTTAGTATTTCAGAATAACTCTAGTGTGGAGCAGGACTCAGCGAGCTCGGAGCACTGAGGTCTAGTGGTGCTGGCGCCGGTTGTGCAGTGGAGGGGGGAACAGGAGCAGTGTCAACGCACCCAGCCTTGGATGCAACGTGCGTCACACAGGAAGATGCTGCTCCGGTTCCCTCTTTCTACCCCTCAGCCCTTGGAGAGTCAATGGACACCACCACCTGCAGAAACTGCACTTTTGGGGTCTGGTCAGTGCATTTTTTTCTGATTAAATATTGGATGTGTAACCCCTCCTGTTGGCTAGCCCAGTGTGAGGTTATTCAGCATAGCGGACGCTTGTGACTTCTTACACCACCCTGTGTGTGTGTGGATGGAGGTACCTCGGGGGCAGCCTGCATAGCATCATCTGACGGGGCAGCTTGTTGCAGGCTATTTAGCCTCTGGGCTGGCCCATGCATTCTACCCTCTACATTCCTCTCCCGGGCCAACTGACGCCGTTCTTCTTGCAACTGTCGGAATATCATGTCGTGAGGCTGCAAAGGTGCCAACCTGTTCCGCACTTCTCGGTCCCAGATGCCCCGCATGAACTGTTGTGTCAGTTTATAGTCCCGATCAGGGAAGGGTCGGCCCTGTTGCAGCTTCTCCTCTACTACCCGCAGTAAGGCTTCTAACTCGATGGCATAGGCTGAGGCTGTTTCTCCAGGGCGTTGGCATCTCTCATAAAAGTCTGCCATGGGTCCAGTGATAAATGACAGTCACTGTATTCTGCTCTAAGCTCTCCAACAGCTCGGGCTGGAAACTGCTCCTGAGGAGGCAGATTAAGGACTAATTTAATGGCTCCCCCACTTAGGTATCTGACAAGGGTGGGGAACTTCAAAGACTCAGGAATGCCAGTGGCTGCTAGCAGATGCTCTATATCAACCCACCCCCTCCCCCGGGATCCAAACTATGAGTCCATGCTGTCCCGGCGTGGCAGATTCCTAACTCTGTGCAAACTAATGAAGCTTCCCCTATCCGAGTCACGGCACCAGTAACTAAAAAATGTAACCCCTCCTGTTGGCTAGCCCAGTGTGGGGTTATTCAGCATAGGGGAAGCTTGTGACTTCTTACAGCACTGTGTGTGTGTGTGTGTGTGTGTGAGGGGGGGGCTAGGCCAGAGGCTACTTGGTGTGCTCTGCGTTGTGTATGTGTGAGTGCACCTCAGACCAGACCCACTCCGACAAATCACCAGGAACAGGCTTTATTCTGTAAAAAACATAGAAGAGGAAAACAGTTCAGCAGCCCCTTCTCTCAACATGCAGCCTGTGTGCTGCTTCTAGCACAGTCCTTGCTGAGACCCTGCTGGGGGCAGAGGGCACATCCTGGCAGGAACCCGGATGCAGCAGTTTTTAGTCCACAACTTGTAGTTCCCAGGGCTGCTGCAGAAACACACTGGACCTTGGGCTACAGATACCAGCCGTCCCACCTCCCAACCCCCAACTTCAGAGGCTTATGACAAGACTCAGTGAGACCTCTGCACCTGTCCGGATGTAGCACAGTTGTGGACTGCATCAAGCTGGATGTAAAATGGCTTTGGCTTCATTTTAGCACTTGTCCCCCGCTTTCTCCATGAGAACACCAGAAACCCAGCCCACCACCCCCGGATGCCTTATCCTGCCCAACTTCAGCATGGCACCCGCTTCAGCCCTGGCCAGCTGGTGGTGGGTGTCCAGCAGTGTGAGGAAATGAGGAGTTTTGGGGAATGCAAGGGGGTGGTGTGCAGAGGGGGCACTCAGTGCCCCAGGATGGTACCAGTTACAAGTGACAAGAGGACAGGGAGTGTGTCATTGCAAAGTCCAGCCCAGAACTGTACAGCCCTAGTGACTGACCAGAGGACACAACTGGTCCTGGCCAGACAGACAACGGGCAGCAGAGGGGAGACCCGGGCAACGGACCCAGCTGGTTCCAGCAAGGGGAGAACTATGGGGAGAGGAGAGCGACCCAGCCAACCCTGTTACCTGGAGAGAAGACAATGGACAGGGGAGGGTCTGGTGCTGGGATACTGGGGGCTCTGACGTTAGACTGTGAGGGCTGTCGGGGACAGACAGCAGAGCAGGAAGGACTCAGGTAGCTGCAGGGGAGACCGATGTGTAGGGCTGAGGGCCCAGGCCTAAGAGACGCTTTGCTGTCTTCAGGGCCGGCCTGTGGTATTCTGGTGTGTAGGGTAAACTGAGGCAGCCCATGGTATCTTGCTGAGAACTGACAAATTCAAATCTCAAGTCGCCAGGCCAGCCCTGGGAAGCATACAGTACAGCAGCTACTGGCACCCTGGTTCCCCTGGCAACCGCATTCCAAAAGGGCCTCACTTCGATAAGGCCGGGACCAAATGACCAAACACCCGCGCGGGATTGTTTTTCATTGTCTGCTTTGTTCCTCGAAAATAAACTTGGATCCCAAAGATCGCGCCAAGGCAATACCACCCCCGCAGGAGACGCGTTATATTTCCAGCCCAGAAAATGACCATCAACTTGCCTGTGTTTATGTTGGCTTCTTTAGCGTGTTAGGAATAACGACCTGGATTAGTGATGACATGTTGAATTGGCAATGGGCGGAGATGCTGTGTAACTGGCGTAGACCATTGGCTTATGCGCATATCTCACTTCCGCTGCTAGACCTATCAAATCTCTTCTCCTCCGTCCTTCTGCTACCTGTATAATCTAATGTACGTTTTGGTTAAGTTAGTGCTCTTTGGGCTAACCCCCTGGTCCGCACTCCACCAGCGCTGTGTGTTCAATAAATCCTCTGCTTGTTTTCATTTGCATCAAGTGTGTGCAAGATTCATTCCCACACTGGACACCGGCGTACGGCACCGACCCTGGGCATGCAGGTTTAACACAAAAGGAAGCTTTTCTTCACACCGCGCACAGTCGACTGGCAGAACTCCTTGCCAGAGGAGATTGTGAAGACCAGCACTTTAATGGGGTTCAGAAAAGATCTCTATAAATTCATGGAGGTTAGGTACATCAATGGCTGTTAGCCAGGATCGGTAGGAATGGTGTTCATAGCCTCTGTTTGTCAGAGGCTGGGAATGGCGGACTGGAGAGCGATTGCTTATTGTTACTTGTTTTGTTCGCTCCCTCTGGGGCATCTGGCATCCACCATTGTCAGAAGACAGGATACTGGGCTCCACGCACCTTTTGTCTGACCCTGTATGGCCCTGTGTTCAGACATTCAACCTGTAGCAAGTACTAACGAAAAAGATTAAGCACCACTGTAGTGAAAAGTGGTTCAGTTTAATGCTTTTCTACCTCAAAATACTCCTACACACTAACACCCTGGGGGTATATCTACACTACAGCATTAATTCGAACTAAGCTAAACTAGTTCGAATTAGCGTTTTGCTAATTCGAACTAGCATGTCCACATTGAATGTACCCTGAACCGAAGTTAAGGCTGGCTGGAAGCAGTGCCGGCAGGGCATCAGGTTAGGACTTAGAGTGTGGAGCTTCTTCCTCAGGCTAGCCGAGGTCTGTGCTTAAAGGGGCCCAACCCCCACCCCGGACAGACAGTTCTCTGGGTTCCCCGCTTGCTTGTCTACCTCGATGAGGGACAGCAAAGCATTTGTGTCTCGGAGTGCTCTGCTTGTCCTCACCCGGGGTACCACAGCACTCTGCACCATGGAACCAGACCTGCCCCCGGGGACTCTGCTGCGTCTCGCGGACACGTTGCCGGCAGCCTGGCTGCACTCTTTGCAGGCTGCCATCCGGGAGGACCATCGAGCGGATGTCAGGATCCAGGGGGCCCTGTGGGAGAGCTTCCACCCTGAGGAGCGCTAACAGTCTCCCCGGTCTGCCCCACCGGGAGCTCATGCCCCATTCCTCCCTCTCCTCCTTCCACTTCCCTAACCCCCCTTCCTCATGTCAAGTAAAAGACACGTATTTTCAAAAATAACAACTCTGTTTATTGAACACAACTGGGGAGGGGGAATGAAACTGTGGGGAGATGGGGGAAAGGAAGCGGGAGAGGGCAGGAGAGAGGGTGGGAGTGGGGATGGGGAAAACTGGGAGGAGGGAGCTGGAAGGGGGAAGCAAGGGGAAGGAGGTTTGGTCCAGAGTGGCGACCTGGGGGAACCTGGGAAGGGCTAGCCTCCCACTAGTTCGAATTAAGTGGCTACACAGCCCTTAATTCCAACTACTTAATTCGAACTAGGCGTTAGTCCTTGTAGAATGAGGTTTACCTAGTTCGAATTAAGCGCTCCGCTAGTTCGAATTAAGTTCGAACTAGTGGTTTGCATGTGTAGCGCCTATTAAAGTTAATTCGAACTAACAGCTGTTAGTTCAAATTAACTTTGTAGTATAGACATACCCAGGAAGAGTTCGCCCTAATCATACACCAAAAATTAAAATGCTAAACCATTATAATAGTTGACTGACAGTGACACTTCCTTCTTACATTATTTCACTCTCTGTGGAAATGTTTGGTTTAAGTTTTAATTGGGATGTTAAAAGGTAATTTGGGCTGGGGGGGCTAACATGTAACTGCTGAATTTTTCAGCGGTTACACATTTACATGTCAGGGGAAAGTTGGCTCCACAGGAGCAGGTGTGTGCGGAGAACCTATTTTTAATCCAGCTTCCTGTGCACACTGGCTCCCTCCTTCCCTCTCCTCCCAACCCTGGAGCCTCTGATACAGAGGCGGGGGGTGGCTGGCATATAACAGTGAAGGTTAACAGTACACTATCACATCCCTACTTTACAATTCTCATTTTAAAATATCCTCCCAGAATATCCCCCTGCGCAACCTAGATGACGATCAAGAGTAACTGCTGCAACCATTTGTCACTATTTAGTACTAAGCCAACCACTTACAATATTGTGGCATTCTAATTCATTTAAGAACATCTGACACTTTCAATCAAGTTAACAATGAAACTTTGCTTTGTTTTTCCAAAACAGTTTCCTAATCAATATTACATGAAGAATAAAAAAGTTATCAAAGCTACATCACCATGGAAAATATTGTCTTCTTATTCGTCAGTAGCTGCTTCAGTTCTTCTGCATTAAGAAATGATTAGGCAAAATTTTAAAATAGAAGATGAAAACCAGTTCTGGAACTTGTCTATAGAGTAAAGGCCATAATCGCTTTTCTGGTTGATCTTTTCTACGTACTGCAGAAAAACTCTATCTATCTGTTGGCATAGTCTATATGTAACAACTTGAGAGTAGTAAATTTTTTCCTTCCCCAACAAATGGAAACAACATTTTGTTTGTTATGAGAGTCTATTCTGTTAATTGTATGGCTTTGAAGGTATTTGCACAAACCTAATTCACAAATGCCACAGTAACTTCATATTCCGGCAAAGAAATAGTAACCTATTTTACCTCTTCATTGGGAAGTGACTTAATGTAATCGTGCATTAAACCTGTAACAATACATGTTTTGATAAGACATTTAAAATAGAAAAGGCATACAATGCTTGGAGAGAAGAAATTCACTAAGACTTTTAGGGATTGGTACCGAGTCCCACAAAATATATTGGCTATATGGAAACACGTTATTAGCTAGATTTTTGCCTCCATCCCCCAAAGAAACACTGCAACCCTCTCTGAGAAGATGTTTGTGTAATGTGTTTTGTAAACACTACTATCGACCACAACTACGTTCTCCATGTTAATTTTCCGATCAAATAATTAAGATGTAGACCTTGATGGCAATATTTCCAGGCATCTCCTTTCTGGAGACTGAAAGAATTGGTCTTTTAAAATAAATATCTCTCGTTTCCTTCCTGTCAATCTAATGTTAATATTTCCATATTGAAGTGGTATTATTTCTTTCAAATTTCATTGGCATTTAAGAAAAATTAATATTTTCAAGTTACTTTGCACTAAACAGAAATGGCTCATTTCGTTTAACATCTGAATCTGTCTCCAGTTCATTTGGGCAACCAATGCTAATAGTCTTCTTTTGGGCTGTTGCTTGCTCATAACGTATATAGCTTTATTAAGTCAGACCTCTGACATTTGGATTGCTTTTATTTATAGAAGTCTTAGTTTTAATACATTGAATATATAATTTACAGAGAAGGGTTGTGGTTTGATGAATTTTATAGTAACCTCCAAAATGCTAATATTTTAAAATATACGCCACGGGGCTGGTCTCAGAGGCCCTGGGGTGGCGGAGACTTACTATCCCCTGCATCCCAAGAGCAGCAGCAGCCGTGACGGGCTGACACAGTGAGCAGCCTGGGGGCAGGGGAACTTAGCAGTGGGAAAGTCTAGAGCCAGTCAGCAGAGAAGTGGAAGTGACCTCCCCAGGTCCAGCAAACTCCTCATTCAGGACCACGTATTAGATATTGAGCTATGCCTAGTTTCTCCTTACTGGCTATCCCGTCCTTGGCGGTTAGCCTTCTTAACCTTGTTTTCTTTTTACGTATATGGCTTCAAACCTTTTATTATTGGTTTTAACTTCCTTTGCAAGATCCAGTCCTGCCTGGCTTTTGGCCGGCCATTCTTCTACTACACTTTCTAACCAAGGAGTTGGTTTTCATGCTGGTACATCTCTTTTCCCCTGCTTCATAACATGCTTGAGATCTTGCTCACTCTGCTTGGTCTGCAACTTGGATTTAAATTCCAAACCTCTTCCACACTCAGATCCTCAAGTTCTTTGCTCCAGTTCACTTCCAATACTAATTCCTATATGTTTTCAATTTAGTCCTTTTGAAATCAAGAAACTTAGTTGCACACTTATTTTTATTTATCCTTCTATTTCATTTCAAATAGCTCATGATCACTTCAACCAAGGTTTTCCTCCTATAACCAACTTTTCTATGAGGCCTCACTGCTCAATATCAAATTTTATATAGCACCACCTCTTCTTGGAATGGTGAGTTTTTGGTGAAGAACTTTGTCAGCTATCACACGTCCAGGAAAACTTGAGCCCTGCCATTATTAGGAGCACTTCTTCTTCATTCTCTATCTTGGAAATTACAGACTCCTATAATCCCCTTAGTGCCAGCAGTATCTATTTCAGTAAAGTATCAGAGGGGTAGCCGTGTTAGTCTGAATCTGCAAAAGCGGTGAGGAGTCCTGTGGCACATCTGACGAAGTGGGTCTTTGCCCACGAAAGCTTATGCTCCTACACTTCACTTAGTCTATAATGTGCCACAGGACTCCTCGCCGCTATTTCAGTAAAAACATTAGAGATCTTTATCCATATCCAAATCGATCCTGGTGGTCTGGTAGCATAACCCAACCACTGTCCTTGGGGAACCTATGGTAGCTTTTCCCCCTTCTTCCCTCTCTTTGCCCCCCCCCACTCCAAAGAGATTTTGACCCAGACTGTTTTATCGATTCCATCACTTCTAAATTCTTCACAATTTATCTTCCCATTAATACACAATGCTGCTCCACCATTTTTATCTTTATTTCCCGAATAGCACATGCTCTTCAATACCCATGCTCCAGTCATGACTACTATTCCACAGTTTCTGTTATCCCTATAATCACTTCCTGTGCCAGTAGTTCTAGTTCCTCCCGTTTGTTACCCACACATCTTTGTTGTTTCTGCTTGGCTTGCCCACATTCTTCCTCGGATTAGATTCAGTCATTCTACAGTCAATATTGTCTGTCTGTTAGTGCAAATGCCATTGAAGCTATCTTTCCTCTTAATGTCTGTTCTCCTACCCACTGCTGTTCCTTTTCTCCATTGCTATATTTTCTCTCTTGATTTTATTTCCAATCAATATTAGACTGAGATGACAAGTCTTCATGAGCATCTCCCAACTGTCTCTGGAAGAGGCCTTGTGTCAACACAGCTGGGAAGGAGATATTCCTACATCTCAGAAAATGTTGTTGGCATATGCTGCATGTACACTACAGGACAATGCCACCATAGTTTCCATAACGTGGAAATATTCCTACCATTTGCAGCACTGTGTGCTCGCTGTTGCTGAGCACATTCAGGGTGTCTCTATAGAAGTTGTACTTACTGCTTTAATTTAGGGATGAAAGAGACTAGTTGAGTCACTACTGAACTAGTTGCTTCCCCCCCTCCCCTGGCTGCCGCTGGGAGAGCGGTGGAGGTAGAGGTGCAGCATGGAACTGGGCATGAGCTGGGAGTCAGCTGTCTCAGCTCCTACCCAGTCCCAGACCACTGGCTCTGCTTTTTAAATGGAAATTTCATCAACTTCTCGATTAGTTGATTATCCATAATTTAGAATCCCTAGTTTAATGATATGACATAGTTAAGTGATAAAACTGCAAGTGTGGGACAGTGACAGCAATGTCATAGTGCTCTGTACTGATAAAGCTATTCCCACACATAAGAATAATCCAGCTCCTAATCAAGGTCCCATCCCATTAAACTTAATGCTATGCAAGTATGTAGGTATGTCACCTCTGCTCTGAACAGTTTATTCAGAGAAAAATGACAAAAGAGATTTAGTGTGTGTGGGGGAGAACGAAAAGGGAAATCCCTCCTCCCCGGGGGGGGGGGCCTAGTGTGGAGGAGGGTATGAAAAGGGAAATCCCTCCTCCCCTGGGGGGTCGTGCGGGGGAGGGGGGAATGAAAAGGGAAATCCCTCCTCCCCTGGGGGGGTAGTATGGGGGAGAAGGGGATGAAAAGGGAAATCCCTCCTCCCCTGGGGGGGGCCTAGTGTGGAGGGGAGGATGAAAAGGGAAATCCCTCCTCCCCTGGGGGGTCGTGCGGGGGAGGGGGGGAATGAAAAGGGAACTGACTCCTCTGGGAGGATTGGACTCGTGCCCTGGCGTTAGCAGCACCACAAAGTAAGGCCCTGAGCTAAGCGGCCAGCGGGAGGAAACGTGTCCCCCTTTTTCCATCCTGGCGAGCACAGCGCTCCCCGCTTCCCTCCCTCAGGCCTGGGCGAATGTGGCTCTGCTGCTTTCGGAGCAGTTTCTGTGGCATTTTCAAACCTGCAGCGGCCCGTGCCCAGAGGGAGCCGTTAGCACATGTGGCGCAGTTGGTGTCTGAGGCGCAGGCGAGGGATGCACCCGGCGCGCTGCTCCAGGACGCGACATGGGAGGGGGGATCAAAATGGGCCCACGGGGGAACCCTTCTGGACACCGGAGCTGGAGAGAGCGAGGCCCAGGCTGCCGCGAGGGACAGTAGCGCTGGGAAGCTGCTCCACCAACTCCGCTAGCCGCATCCATATACACATAGCTTCTCTCAAACTGACACGCGTGAATACAAAGATTAAGGCAAGACTACACCATGCAGGCCCTATTTAAGTCAGTTCTGCTGATATTCATAAAATGCAATAGTGACCTGATTTCCACACTTATGCACTTTTAATGAGCAATGACAGTCCCAGGAATTTAACTATTAAAACGCATACCAAGAGCAGACCATTATATTGACTATTTTTTTGTTTTGGCTCCCACTTGAGGGTCGCATGTTGAGCCCTGCATAAACCCAAACTGCACCACAGGCCGCAAAAAAACAGGTCAGCCCACGGACGGCATGTTGAGTAGCCCTGTGTTAGACCATTTACATACTGATGATGCACAATGCCTTCCTCTCCCACCCACCCCTTGCCCAAACGGTATGTCCGGGTAAGAGCTATCTATCTTCCAGACATTTTAGTCTAGGAAGGAAATTAAGGTTATCCAACATAACCTGCTCATTATCCAGCTCTTAATCGGCCCACCCTTATCATTCTGTAATCACTGTTTATCTTTCAAACCCCAGAACTGGATAAAATCAGATGCCTGCAACAGATGAACAGTCCCGGTCACAGTTCCCAAGGATCTGCTGTTGCAACAGAAAAGGCTTTAATTATTTATTCAAATACATAAAAAACGTTTCTTTATGTGCAAATACAAAATCAATGGACCCTTCCTCTATTTACAAAGTAGTGTCTTCTATAAAGGAAATCAGTACGTTTATCCTCCTTCAGTAACTGACCATTGTCTCGAGTCTCTGTACTGCAGAGAGGATTTTGTTTTCTTTTTGTTTCACTGCCCTTTGTTATTTAATACAAAGACACTTGTGTGATAGTTTCTGATAAAGGCTCTATAATTTTAACAAGTTTCTTCATCTTCTCCTCCCTAACCAGACCCAGAAATGGTAAACAATTCCTGCAAGTGTCAGGAGTCAGTTTTTGCTACAAAGAACACTGGCATGAGTATGAAGCACCTGCTGTGTTACAGTAAGTTAACTAGCTGAGAACATTTCTCTGCTCACATTTGATCACATTGAAACACCCCCAAAGCACAGGGGTTAACGTCCCGATCCTGTCCATCATCTATTAAACTCGTGGCTCCTGCTTCCATCTGAAAAACATCCAGCACCTCAGCTGGACCGGGAGAAGCATGTGTACAACACTGAATAGCCTGCCCCAATATTTTCTCTCCCCAAATGCCACAACATGTGAATGAAAATACAGAGGCCATAGCAACGGTGAATATTTATGTATTTATGTCTGTATTTCTTTTCTCCCCCTCTTTATGTAGAACGGACCCTTTTCTGAACACGTCTGCAGACACGAACGTGTGGAGCGGGATGGGACGGTCAGAAGAGCAGGTGTCGGAGAGGATGGATGAACTCCGCTCCCAGGCACAGAACACGGGCAGCCTCGGCTATTGCTGCGAGGAGCGGCAGCGAGATGGTTCTCCGCCCCTCAGGCTCAGGGGTCATCCAGGTAGGGCAGGGTTTCCAGCTGGCCCTCTCTCCTCGCTTCCTCCACCCCACGCAGCCACTCCATGCACCTGCGCACCAGCTTCGGGTTCCTGATCCCCGGTGCCGGATCCTCCTCGTACTCCTCCTCATCGTAGCGATTCTGCTCATTCACCAGTGAGATCTTAGTTAATGAGGTCAGGTCCAGGCTGGCCCTGCTCTGGGAGCCCAGCAGGAGTGGGTGGGAGGAACGGGTGGCGGGGCCAGGGAAGCTCCCACGCGGGAGGGCTGCGACATCCCCCGAGAGGGCTGCGGAGCCACCATACGGGGGAGATTCGATGTCTCTTGCGATGGCTGCGATGCCACCACCTTAGAGTGGTGTGGTGCCACTGCCTGAGAGGTCTGTGGCTCTGTCACCCGGAAGAACTGCGATGTCCTCTGGGAGGGCTGCTGCGGCATTGTCACCCGGGAGGGCTTCTGTGACGACATCACCCGGGAGGGCTGAGACGCCACCACCTGGGAGGGCTGCAATGTCCCCAATGCTGGAGTCTGAACACAGCTGAAAAAGAAGGGATGGGTTAAAATAGTACTCCAAAGAGAGACAAGTCTGACAAAGCAGGAGATGTCAAAAGATAATCCCGGAAACGTTCACAAGAACAAACTCTACAGGCAGTTTGAGCAAGGCTGGAGTATTTACAGCTCTGAAATATTAGAGGGACTTGGAGTTTAGCTGCTAATACTCTGGCACCGACCAGTATTTTCAGCCCACTACGGCACATCCTACTGCCCTTCCTCTGCACTCCTTGGTGCATAGGGGAACTGCTTTTTACATTTTAAAACAGTCATTTGCACTGAACATCTTTTGATAGTGATTAGCCCATGTGGCTATGTCTACACTACCGGGTCGGTTAGAAATAAGTTGTTTTGAAATATCTTCTGTTTGTGAAGAGTAACTCGTAACTATTTTGAAATAATGGGGGTATTTTGAAATAAGCTTATTTCACAACAGGCTTGATAATATGGATGCTCGCCTTGTTATTTTGAAATAATGCCCCAGTGTAGACATGCATTAATATGTGAAAAGAACACTGATTTTATTGTTCAGTTTTTGAAAAGATAAATGGTTCCCTCAACTATTCAGTCAACCTCCATGAACTGATCTCACTTCTCTTTAAACTCTGTTCTAGTTCTAGCCTTCACAGTCTCCTGCAGCAAGGAGTTCCACAGGTTGACTATTTGCTTTGTGAAGAAGAACTTTCTGTTATTAGTTTGAAGCCTGCTACCCATTCCTTTCCTTTGGTGTCCTCTAGTCCTTCTATTATGGGAACTAATGAAGAACTTTTCTTTATGCACCCTCTCCATCCCTCTCGTGCTTTTATAGACCTCTATCATATCCCCCCTCCATCTCCTCTTTTCTAAGCTGAAAAGTCCCAGTCTCTTTAGCCTATCTTCATATGGGAACTGTTCCAAACCCCTCATCATTGTAGTTGCCCTCCCCTCTCCCCTCTCCCACCCTCTCTCTTCCCCTCTCCCACCTCCTTTTCCCAGTCTCCCCCAGTTTTGTTCAATAAAGAGAGATTCTATTTTTGAACACAATTGTCCTTTATTTTGTACATCAGGAAGGGGGGCTAGGGAGGGGTAAGTGGAAGGAGGTGAGGGAGGAATGGGGTACGAGCCCCCGATGGGGAGGACTGGGCTGGCTCTGGAGGCTTCTGGGGGTGGAACCTCTCCTGGAGCCCCCCAATTGTCCCCTCTCCCCAGATAGCAGCCTGTGGCAAGTGCAGCCGGTCTGATGGCCGAGTGCTGTGATGTGCCCAGTGTGGGTACTCCGGGCAATCCAAGCCAGGACTGCTTTGCATGCGGGGCACCCCTGAGAACTGTCTGTCCGGGGTGGGGGTCGGGTCCCTTTAAGCGCAGCCCTCGGCTAGCCTGAGACAGCAGCTCCACGCTCTAAGTCCTCATCTGATGCCCTGCCGGCACTGCTTCCGGCCATCCTTAACCCCGGTTCAGGGTCCACTCTGTGTGGACATGCTAGTTTGAATTAGCAAAATGCTAATTCGAACTAGTTTTTTAGTCTGGATGCATTAGTTCAAATTAGCTTAGTTCGAATTAACTAATTCGAACTAAGTTAGTTCGAATTAGCGCTGTAGTGTAGACATACCCTTAGTGAATTTCTTCTCTCCAAGCATAGTATGCCCTTACTATTTTAAATGTCTTATCAAAACATGTATTGTGGCAGGTTTAATGCACGATTGCATTAAGTCACTTCCCAATGAAGAGGTAAATTAGGTTACCACTTCTTTGCAGGAATAAGAAGTTGCTGTGGTATTTGTGAATTAGGTTTGTGCAAATACCTTCAAAGCTGTACAATTAACAGAGTAGACCCTGGTAACAAACAAAATGTGAACATTGATGCTTCCATTTGTTGGGGAAGGAAAAAATTTACTTCTATCAGGTTGTTGCGTATAGACTATGCAAATTTTTCTACAGCTCGTAGAACAGCGATTACGGCAAGTTCCAGAACTGGTTTTCATGTTATATTTTAAAATTTTGCCTAATCATTTCTATATGCAGAAAAACTTAAGCAGCTACTGACGAATAAGAAGCCTAATATTTTCGATGATTACGTAGCTTTGATAACTTTTTTATTCTTCATGTAATATTGATTAGGAAAGTGTTTTGGAAAAACAAAGCAAATTTTCATTCTTAACTTGATTAAATGTGTCAGGTGTTCTTAAATGAATTAGAATGCCACAATATTGTAAGTGGTTGGCTTGGTACTAAATAGTGACAAATGGTTGCAGCAGTTACTCTTGATTGTCATCTAGGTTGCGCAGGGGGATATTCTGGGAGGATATTTTAAAATGAGAATTGTAAAGTAGGGATGTGATAGTGTACTGTTAACCAGTTATATGCAAGCCACGCCCCGCCTCTGTATCAGAGGCTCCATGGTGGGGAGGAGAGGGGAGGAGGGAGCCAGTGTGCGCAGGAAGCTGGCTTAAAAGTAGGTTCTCCACACACATCGTCTCCCGTGGAGCCACCTTTCCCCTGACATATAAAAGTGTAACCGCTGAATAATTCTGCAGTTACATGTTAACCCCCTCAGCAAAAATGATCTTTTAACATCCCAATTAAAAATTAAAACAAACATTCCTTAGAGTTTGAAATAATTTAAGAAGGAAGTGTCACTGTCAGTCAACTATTACAATGGTTTGGTATTTTAATTTTTGGTGTATGATTAGGGCGAACTCTTCCTGGGTGTTAGTGTGTAGGAGTATTATGAAGTAAAAAAGCATTAAACTGAACCACTTTTCACTACAATGGTGCTTAATCTTTTTCGTTAGTATTTGCTACAGGTTGAATGTCTGAACACAATATGAGAAGGGCCATACTGGGTCAGACCAAAGTGGAGCCCAGTATCCTGTCTTCTGACAATGGTGGATGCCAGATGCCCCAGAGGGAGCGAACAAAACAAGAAAAAATAAGCAATAAGCAGATGAGGTCTCCTCACCTCAAAAAAGATATTTTGGCCTTGGAAAGGATTCAGAAAAGGGCAACTAAAAGGATTAGGGGTTTGGAACGGGTCCCATATGAGGAGAGGCTAAAGAGACTGGGACTTTTCAGTTTAGAAAAGAGGAGACTGAGGGGGGATATGAGAGAGGTCTGTAAAATCATGAGTGGTGTGGAGAGGGCTGATAAAGAAAAGTTATTTATTAGTTCCCATAATAGAAGAACTAGAGGACACCAAATGAAATTAATGGGTAGCAGGTTTAAAACTAATAAAAGGAAGTTCTTCTTCACACAGCGTTGTCAACCTGTGGAACTCCTTGCCAGAGGAGGCAGTGAAGGCTAGGACTATAATTGAGTTTAAAGAGAAGCTGGATAAATTCATGGAGGTTTGGTCCATAAAAGGCTATTAGCCAGGGGATAAAATGGTGTGCTTGGCCTCTGTTTGTCAGAGGCTGGAGAGGGATGGCAGGAGACAAATCGCTTGATCATTGTCTTCGGTCAACCCTCTTTGGGGCACCTGGTGGTGGCCACTGTCAGTAGACAGAATACTGGGCTAGATGGACCTTTGGTCTGACCCAGTACGGCCGTTCTTATGTTCTTATGTAGCAATCGCTCTCCAGTCCGCCATTCCCAGCCTCTGACAAACAGAGGCTATGAACACCATTCCTACCGATCCTGGCTAACAGCCATTGATGTACCTAACCTCCGTGAATTTATAGAGATCTTTTCTGAACCCCATTAAAGTGCTGGTCTTCACAATCTCCTCTGGCAAGGAGTTCTGCAAGTCGACTGCGTGTGGTGTGAAGAAAAGCTTCAACAGACTGAAAACAGATCAATCAGCTCTGACTTGGATGTCCTGATCTGTTGTGCAAGTCTCCAAAATCTTCATTAGTTATCGGAAAGTTTTTGTAAAACTGGGGATGTAAAATCCCGTTTAAAATATTAACTGGTTAAACCAGGGGTTCTCAAACTTTGATCCCATGACCCCCTAAAATGATCAATGAATTTGTGTGACCCCCGACCCTCACTGGCCTGGGTCGCTTCCTCCCCCCTTCTCACCAAACTCCTTGCCCTCCTGGGTTTCCTTCAAGGCGTTTGCAGTCCTCAATGCCCTTCCCCCCGTCTCTTTCCCCTGTGCGCCTTTTTCCGCTCCGTGTCCCTTTGGTTCCTTCCCTCTCTCCTCTCCTCCGTCCTCCACTCCTCTCCCATGTCTCCTCTGATTCCTCCTCTGACCCCCACACGCCGTTATTTACCTCCGGGTCCTCTGCCCCGACCCAATTCCCCAGCCCGCTACCTGAGGGACCCTGCCCTCCCCCAGCTGGGGAAGCGTTCGGTCGCCTGGCAACTGTGCTGCGGCGTCGGCTTCACTCTCCCGCCACCTTGCCTTCTCCTGCAGCTGAGCTGCGCTCCTGGAATCCCGTGGCCCCGGCCACACGGCGCGGCTAGCCGGCAGCTTTCTTCCACCGCCCTGCCGCTCTTCACGGCCCGGGAAGAGGGGTCTCAAGTGAAAAACCAAATCCAGCTGCAACCCCCCTCTAAGTTGTTTGTGACCCCCCTGGGGGTCGTGACCCACCGTTTGAGTAACACTGGGTTAAACTACACGTGGGCCTGGTCAGGCTGCTCTGGCCCATCTGCCTAGAGCCTGCCACACTGCGGGAAGAGGTTTGTTTCGGCCCAGCTGGCCTGGACTGCCCCCTGTGGCGTAGCCTGGCAAGGCTGCTCTGATCAGGCTGGGCGCCAGGTAACTGGTTACCAGTGAGCATCACCTAGTCTTTCAGGTCTGCGTTATACGTCATACACAAGCCCAACTAAACATTGGAAAGAAACCTTTAACAGCCCTGTCATTTAGAAGTGATTCTTAGTGCACAGTTGCCAGTTCTAAAAGCCCCCCTTCCATGGTGTTCGAGACAATGACTTCCAAGTCTCCGACCACATTAGGGTTTGTAACCATGTTTAGAATGTTTTCAGGACTTTCCTTTGCTTGTGTAATTCATACATATTGTTTTATGATGTTTTATTTTGTGTGCTGCAAAAGGAACAGTAGACTTACAAATCCAGGCCATAATTCCCTTTTGTAATGGCAACATTACTCCCACATGGTGAGGTGTCAAGGCTAGAAACACTGATACCAGAGCACTAGGACAGGGAAAGTCACAGGTCTTCAGTGAGACAAGTCATTTTACTTTAATGGCTCATATTAGACCCCTGCCAGTGCTCGGCCTTTATAGTTTTTGTTGGATTGAGTGTAATGTAGAGAGTGGGAAAATCATTTATTTGTGGAAAAAATAAAACATCGAGGCATATTTTCTGCCCCACCAAGGATTGCTTGAAAGCTGTTTATTGGTTTTTTTAGAGTTTTACATGTAGGCCTGGTAGAAATATATTGAGCAGACTGCCAAAAAGGCTTCAATAGGGTTATTCTGCATATAGCGTGGGTTATTGATTACAGGTCTCCACCTTAAAAAACAACGAATAGTCTAGTAGCACCTTAAAGATTAACAAAACATGTAGAAGGGATCATCAGCATTGTAACAAGGATTGGGCAAGAGGGGCACTTGCCCAGGGCACAGTACTTTTAGGGATGCAAAATTAAAAATAGGAAAGTTAAAATATTATTTCTTTTATATCTTTACTATCATCTATTTCCAATCTCAATATATATGCAATTAACAACATATGCAATTAATAAAATACACAGAAATTAAGAATTTTATCTTTTTTGGGGGGCGATGGTTCAGTAGCTTAGTGTGTAGCAACTTTAAAATGTTGTATTTTTTAACCAGGACAGATCCCCTTTAACATATTGGAAAGTGTTTAATTTAGACATACTGTGATTGAGTTAGACAGGGGTACTCAACTTTGGAAGCTCTGGGGGCCACAATGATACTCACAGCACATGCCCAGAGCCCCAACTTAAGTGTGGTCGCATATACATATGCAAATAACTTCTCTCAAACTGACAGGCATGAATACAAAGATTAAGGCAAGACGACACAACATGCAGGCTCTAATTAAGTCAGTTCTGCTGATATTCAAAAAATGCAATATTTACCCGATTTCCACCCGTATGCACTTTTAATGAGCAATGACAGTCCCAGGAATTTAACTTCGAAAACGCATATGAAGAGAAGATCATTATATTGACTATTTTTGTTTTGGCTCCCACTTGTGGGTCACATATTGAGCCCCACATGAACCCAAACTGCACCACAGGCCTCAAATAAATGGGTCGGCTCACAGATGGCATGTTGAGTAACCCTGTGCTAGACTATTCATATACCGATGATGCACAATGCCTTCCTCTCCCACTCACCCCTTGCCCAAACTGTATATCCGGGTAAGAGCTATCTATCTTCCAGACATTTTAGTCTTTGAAGGAAATTTAGGTTATCCACTTTCTCCGGCTCTCAATCAGCCTATAATCTTTCTGTAATCACTGTTTATCTTTCAAACTGAGGAGTGAATAAAATATGAATATGAAGGACCTGTTGCGTTACAATAAGTTAACTAGCGGAGAACATTTATCTGCTCATGTTTGGTCACATTTAAACACCCCCAAAGCACAGGGGTTAACGTCCCGATCCTGGCCATCATCTATTAAACCTGCTGCGCTCCTGCTTTCAGAAGAAAAACATCCAGCATCTCAGCTGGAGCGGGAGAAGCACTGACTAGCCTGCCCCAATTTTTCCTCTCCCCAAATGCCACAACATGTGAATGAAAATACACAGGCCATAGCAACGATGAATATTTATTTCTTTTCTACCCTCTCCTCCCCCCGTTTCCGTAGAACAGACCCCTGTGGGTCCCAGCGCATTTCACACGGACAGCTGTCCCTTGCCTCTGTCTAGGATCTCAGCTGGACCTGGAGAAGCACGTGTGTAACACTGATTCGCCTGCCCCAATATTTTCGCTCCCAAATGCCACAACATGTGAATGAAAATACAAAGGACATAGCAACGGTGAACATGTATTTATTTCCCCCCCCCCCCTTTTTTATGTAGAACAGACCCTTTTCCGGACACATCTGCAGACATGAAAGTGTGGAGCGGGATGGGATGGTCACAAGACCAGGTGTCGGGGAGGATGGATGAACTCCGCTCCCAGGCACAGCACACGGGCAGGCTCGGCTATTGTCGCGAGGAGCAGCGGTGAGATGGCTCTCCACCCCTCAGTCTCAGGGGTCATCGAGGTGGGGCAGGGTTTCCAGCTGGCCCTCTCTCCTCGCTTCCTCCACTCCCTGTAGCCACTCCATACACCTGCACACCAGCTTCAGGTTCCTGATCCCCGGCGCCGGATCCTCCTCATACTCTTCATCATCATAGCGGTTCTGCTCATTCACCACTGAGATCTTTATTAATGAGGTCAGGTCCAGGCCGGCCCTGCTCTGGGAGCCCGGCAGGGGTGTGGTGCTGCCCAAGGGATTCCTCCATCCGCTCTGGTTCTCCAGGTGGCGGCGCAGCAGCAGCCTGGTCGCCTCGGCCGTGAGGTTGATGGTGTAGTCCGTGGTGGGGACCTCAGCCTCCAGCTCCGGCTTCGCCGCCGCACCTGGGTTCCTGATGGTGCGGTTGCGGGTACGGGTACGGGTCGGGCTCGACCTCTGTGGCTGCTGCGGTGGCTGTGGCTGTAGCTGTTGTTGTTGCTGCTGCTGATGCAGGGAGGCGCAGAGGCGGGAGTTGGGCAAGGGGCCGGTTCTCGCCTGGGGCGCCCCGCGTGGATTCCTCTCCTTAGGAGCTACCTGCTTCTTCGGCTGCGCACGGGTGGTGGCGGGGCCAGAGGCCGCAGCAGTGGGAGGCTGGATGGGCGGTAGGGGCTTGGCGGTGCCGCATGACCCCTGTGCTCTACCCGCCGACTCAGCAGCCACTGTCGCCCGGGGCAGGTGGAATAGATTTTTCTCTGGGTTTGAGATGCGCTCCCAAAGGAGAGAGGAGCACTGCTGCCCCTGGCGGGGGCCCCGGCTCTGTAACTTAGACAGGCGACGGCAGCAGGGCTGAGCCGGAGGAGTGGGTGTGAGGACGGGAGGAGCGGGTGGCGGGGCCTGGGAAGCTCCCACGCGGGAGGGCTGCGACATCCCCCGGGAGGGCTGCGGAGCCACCACACGGGGGAGTTGCGATGTCCCCTGCAATGCCTGCGATGCCACCACCTTAGAGTGGTGTGGTGCCACCACTGGAGAAGTCTGTGGCGCTGTCCCCCGGGAGAACTGCGATGTCCTCTGGGAGGGCTGCTGCGACATTGTGACCTGGGAGGGCTTCGGTGACGACATCACCCGGGAGCACTGCGACACCACCACTTGGGAAGGATGCGACGTTGCCGATGCTGGAGTCTGAACACCGCTGAAATAGAAGGGATGGGTTAAAATAGTACTCCAAGGGGAGACAAGTCTGACAGAGCAAGAGATGTCAAAAGATAATCCCGGAAACGTTCACAAGAACAAACTCTACAGGCAGTTTGAGAAAGGCTGGAGCATTTACAGCTCTGAAATATTAGAGGGACTTGTAGTTTAGCTGCTAATACTCTGGTACCGACCAGTATTTTCAGCCCACTAGGGCACATCCTACTGCCCTTCCTCTGCACTCCTTGGTGCACAGGGGAACTGCTTTTTACATTTTAAAACAGTCATTTGCCTAATGGAACCCTGTGCCAAGTTCCCTGCCTACCACAACCCCAGAGCTCCGAGTGGCTGCTCCATGTGTCTTTCTGTGGGGCACAGTGGGAGGCGGAGAAGGGGGAGCTACATGCATTGCCCAGGCCCCCAGCACAATCTCTCAGCTCCCATTGTAATGGAGATTGTGATGTAATGTCAAGTGTGTCCGGTATTTTTGCTGAAACCATCTGGCAACCCCTAGCTCTTACACAGCAGAGCCCCACTTGTCATGTCAAATTGGGACCACGACCAAACCAGATGATCAAAAATTCAGATATTCAGGAGAGTAGGGAAGTGTGAGGCCACAGCGCCATCTAGTGGCCATGGGAGGGTTGCCTGCTGCTGGCCCTGCATGCGCTGGTTATTAGGTCAACATGGAAAGTTGCACAATGGAAGGCTGGAAAAATGGGGCTCTATTGCACGAATATGTGAAAAGAACACTGATTTTATTGTTCATCTGTAAGGACTCCATATAATAGGGCACCTCGTATTACACACTCCTGGCAGTGACACACACACACACACACACACACACACACACACACACCCTCAACCTCCTTAGCCAAAGGGCAGATAGTTGGGTGTAACAATCCACTCCTGACAGAATCAGGAACTGCTCAGGCCCAACCAATGTAGAGAAGCTGAACAATTCCCCAAGCAGATGATACATTCTGGCTCATTTGCTGGGTCTTAAAGAGAACAAAGTCCTGGATCTTCTCCCTATCACTATCTCATCCACTCAACAGTGAGACTCAGGCAGGGCAGGAGACTATGGGAAAAGGGAAACAAAAGACACAAAATCCACTGTCCCCACTGGTAAGGAATAGTTCCAATATGAATGTTTCTACAACTTCCATTTGGCCAGCACCCGATAGGTCAGGCAGCATCAGCACCAAATCTATCACAGGCTCTTACCTTCTCCGGAGAGACGTGTCTCTTTTCTCAGAAAGGGATTTGTATAACACTCCAAGAAGATTCTTCTTAGTGTTCATGTTTGAGGCCTGAGAGCGCTCAAGGTAAGAAGAGCAGACCTCGAGATGACTCCCGGCCGGAAAGCTACGGGAGTCTGAAATTGCCCCGGGCCCGCATCCTGTCCTACCTGGCCGTTGTCATGGACTCTCTGTGAGTTCACCACCTGGCAAGGTCCTTTAACCAATAAGCGGAGACACCGAAAAAGGCCTTGTGATGTCACCGCCACACCCTGTCCTGCCCCTGGCCAGCCCCTCTGCATAT
This sequence comes from Pelodiscus sinensis, assembly GCF_052426305.1. Taxonomy (NCBI): domain Eukaryota; kingdom Metazoa; phylum Chordata; order Testudines; family Trionychidae; genus Pelodiscus; species Pelodiscus sinensis. The sequence goes on from NC_143060.1 coordinate 58,941,733, forward strand.
TTGAGCCTCTCCCCCCTGCATTTCCCCTACTCACTCAATGTTAGTTCTAGGAATCAAGCAGGCTGGACATGGAATCATCAGAGGCTGCTCAGTGCCACATGTACTTGGCAGATTGTAAGGTCACAAAAGACCAATCACCTAACCCAAGGGCGGACAATAATTTTCACTGTGGGGGGTCACTTCAGCAATTTTGATTTGTGGTCACAGGCTGGATTTGTGCCCCCTGGAAGGTGCAGGGCCTCAGAGCTACAGAGAGAGAGAGGGAGTTAGGGATGTTAAATTTAAACAGAGCTCAAAATGGCCGCCCTTAAAAGGACAATGCCGGCTCTCCTGTTAAAAGGACAAACTGTTTTGTTTTTTTGCTTATCTTCTTTTCCCTGTCCTTTTTTGTTTGGTTGGTTTGCTCAACAACTTTTTCTTGGGGCTTTTTTATTCCCCATCAACAACTTTTCCCTTGGGAATGGCTGCCCTTAAAGGGGCAAGGCTTTTTTTTTGGCTTAAAAATCTTTGGTTTAAAGTTTAAAGAGTGAGATTTGAGAAAATTACACTATTGAACAAAATTAGGACTGAACTGACTAACTTTTAATTGCGTAAAATGAGATCAATTAATGGTGACTCCCTTGCATAAGTAATATATGAGAGACAATACCTGAAAAAGAGGGAAAAGTATTAAAATTTGAAAGGTTTAATTTGTTTTCTACATATCAATTCATTATTTTTGTTGCAGACTGCTATAATAAACCATGTAATTGGATTATGTATACAAATTCTATCCACTTTACAATAAAAGAATGCTTCAAGAACTAAGCGTACTGCCCAGAGATTCTTTTCTTTTTTTTTAATCGGTGTTGCTACGTAGCGCTTAACTTTCACTGACTATGAACTCCACTACAAAACAGAATATGGAGATTTACTATCACTTAACATTCTCAACTTGAGTTCTCGAAGACTGATAACATCCCTATTTCATATAGTTGAGTTAAGAGGCAGGTATTTAATTAATCGAGTAGTCCATAGAATTATTGACTACTTGATTAGTCGATTGGCAACCCAGGTTGTGCCATTTTCTTCCCCCTGGCTGTGTCTAGACTGGCAAGGTTTTCCGGAAAATGAGCCGCTTTCCCGGAAAAACTTGCCAGCTGTCTACGCTGGCCGCTTGATTTTCCACAAAAGCAATGACGATCTGCTGTGCGAAATCAACTGCTTTTCCGGAAAAGCTTTGCCGCTCCCGTTCGGGGAAAAGTCCTTTTTGCGAAAAACTGTTGCACAAAAGGGCCAGTGTAGACAGCTAGCTAAGACTTTTGCGGAAAAGCAGGCTAAATGGAAAAAAGTAGTTTGGACGCCGGGAGACCCCGTAGGAGCCCCGGATTTCCTGGGAACCCGAGCTCTTTAAGCAGTCACAAGCTACTGAGCGCACGTGGCAGGACCGTGCCACAGAGCTCTATGGCCTGAGGTCTGCCACAGTGCCTGTCCTGCCCAGCAGCCATCAGAGCCGGCCATGGCAGCTCCAGGCGGTGAGCCACCTGCACCCCCAGTGCAGGAGGCCCCCACAGGCTGGAAAAGACGGGCTCCCTCGTGGTCCCCCAGGGAGCTGGAGACCCATGGACCTCTGGCAGGAGGAGGAGGGCCTCCACGACACGAGGTCCCGGCACCACAACACTGATATCTTCAGCCGCATGGCTCAGGCGCTGGCCCAGCACGGACACCCTGCCCGGAACCTCGACCAGGTGCGGGCGAAGGTGAAGGAGCTGCGCCTGGCCTACGTGAGGGCCAGCGAGTGCAGGGGGGCAGGACCAGACACCTGCCCCCACTACGACCGACTACACGCCATCCTTGGCCAGCCAGCCCCGCGAGACCCAGACGTGCCCGTGGACACCTGCAAGCGCCCCCCCATCACCCGGACCACCAAGGCAGGGGAAGGAGAAAGCAGCGCTTCGGAGGAGGAGGCCAGCGTTGCCACCCAGCAGGCCCCCTCCAGCAGCCCCTCCGAGGCCGGGGAAGGATCCACCGGTGAGTCTTGCACTTTGCACTCACAGTGGCGGGGGGGCAGAGGGGGAGAGCCAGGCGCCCGGAGGGGGGAGGGGGAAGAAGTGGGAGAGCATGTCACTCTGGCCACGTGAGCTGCACGCTGTGTAGCATTAGGCAGCGAGCAGCACGTGCAGCCTTGTGACCGAGTGGCACGTGGCCGCGTCAGGCAGTTGCAGGGCACGCCTGGGACCGTGCTGCTCACACACATTCGTCAGGACCAGGGGGAAGGGTGGATGCCGGCTGGAACCGGCCAGGGCCCCAGGGACTGAGCCCAGAGCCTGCACCTCCGCCAAGGGTGCAGCACGGAGAACGGCAACACTGTCCCATGCTTGGCTGTGAGGCACAGCCAGCTGCTCCTGGGTAAACTGCAGTGTCACAGCCCTGAGACCGTGGCCCCCACCGAGCCCCTCGCCTGCTCCCGGTGCCTTGGCTGGCTCCCCGAGGGAAGTCCCCACTGTGGCCACACATGTCCCTGGGCTACCGTTGTGTGAGGGATAGTGGGAGGAAGAAGAGGGGGAAGCGCTCGGGCCGCCCTTAGGGCTGCCTGAGTTTTGCTGCAAGGCTGGGACACCCCCCCCCAGTCACTCTTCTGGTTCCGTCCCGGAGATATCCCACGCGATGGGGATCTGAGAGCCCAGACCACCTCCGCCAGACGTGCTCCCAAGCAACTGTGTGGGGATGCATCTCGCTCCCTGTCAAACACTCCATGGCCATCCTCACAGCGCACATAGCGCACACAATCCATTACAGCATGGCCGTACCCCGTATCCCCGCCATCCCTCCCCTAGCACTGCCCATGCCCCCTCCTGCCCCCTGCAATGCCCCCTGCTCCAATGCCCCCTCCTGCCCCTGTAATGCCTCCTGCTCCTGTCGCCCCTCCAATGCCCCCTGCTCCTGCCCACCTCCCCATGCAGCCTGCCCCGATGCGGCCTGCCCCACATGTGCAGGTCCGCCCCCACAGGAGCGCTTGCAGGGGCCATCCCTCCCAGTAGCTCATCTCCCCCTCCCCGTCCCAGTTGAAGGTCTCCTCCCCCTCCCCGTCCCAGTTGAAGGTCTCCTCCCCCTCCTCCTTGTAAATAAAAAGACAATTTTTCAGTTGATTATTGTGTTGGTTAATTGTGTTACTCGAGGTAACTGTAATAAATGATTTGAGATGCCAATTAGCCACCTAAATTTAAAAGGATTACAAAATGTGGACACCAAATTCTGTATCTATCACCGGTGGTCCCTTTAAGTGGTCATTGGTTTGTGGCGCATTAATAAATACTGACGCTTTTAAGTAAAATTTAAACCACAACTATATTAACATAGATAACAAAAAAGCAAGAAAGGTTAAAAGACTCACACAAAAGAATATGTAACAAAGTCTAGACGCAGGAGATGATTGTCGTGTTGCTGGCAACCTCAATCCTTTGGTCCTTCCGGGCCTCGGGAGAGGAACAGCCAGGAGATCGTCTTGGACGATGTGCTTGGAACTGACGCTTTACAATTGGGGGAATGTAAGGGGGGGGGGGAAGAGTAGGGGATGGGAGGGAGTCGTATGGGGAGACCGAGGCGACCCTACTATGGAGCTTGTGCGAACATGTCCGTCAGGGCCTCTCTGATGCGCACCCCATCTTGGCGCGCCTGGCGGATGGCAGCTGTGTGGGGCTGTTCGAATGTCTGTGCCTCGGCTGCCATCCATGCAGGGAGAAAGGCCTCTCCACTGCGCTCCACAATGTTGTGGAGCACGCAGCACGCGGCCAGTAGCTCCGTTGCATTCCATCTCGAGACGGGTGAGCAAACACCGGAAGCGGGCTTTCAAGCGTCCGAAGATGAGCTCTACCTGATTTCGGGCCCGGTTGAGGCGGTCATTGAACTGGGCCCAGTTCTGGTCCAGCCGCCCCGTGCAGGGCTGTATTAGCCAGGGCAGCAGGGGGTAGGCCGCGTCCCCGATGACGCAGATGGGCACAGGCACATCCCCAACAGGCAAGTCCAGCCAGGGAAAGTAGGTGCCGGCCTCCAGCCTGCAAAAGAGTCCGGAGTTGTGGAGGATGCGGGGGTCATGTGCCCTGCCGGACCAGCCCCTGTAGATGTCCAGGAAGTGGCCCCAGTGGTCCATGAGGACCTGGAGAAAAATCGAGCAGTGCCCCTTCCTGTTCGTGAAATGGACTGCTCGATGCAAAAGCGCATCATTATAGTGATAACTCTGGGACCAATCTAGATGCTCTTTTCCGGAAATACTTTTAACAAAAAACCTTTTCTGTTAAAAGTATTTCTGGAAAATCATGGCAGTCTAGACGTAGCCCCTGTGTTTGTGAGTGAAGCTTTGGAGAGGGAGTTCTCCAGTTAAAGGAGAAGCAGATCCAGGACTCTTGAGGGAAGTGTGTGTTGTGTTTGGGGATTTCTTGCTGTGTTCTGAGCTTTTGTTTGTGACTGATGTTGGTGGATGTTTTTTTTCCCACTTCCCCTTTCTCCTCCCCTGCTTCTTCACGGAGTGTGTGCTGTGACTGGCAGGTGGAAACTGTTGGCTTCTAATTCAACTTTGAATTCTAGAAGCCTCTGCTGATTGGCTGAGCCTTGGTAGAGGGAGGGACTTTCAGGCAGTCCAGGGTATTATAAAGCAGTGAGTAAGCAACCAAGAGCTTCCAAACAGGTGAGTGCTAACAGGGAGTTTAAAAGGCGAAGAGGGAGGGAGTGAGGTTTTCTTGCCTTTCTTTTCAATCCTTTCTCCAGGACAGCAGGGATGGATGGCAATAGGTCTGCTGTTGTGACCTGCAGAGCGTGTGCCATGTTTGTCTTCCTCCCGGAAGAAAGAATGGATTTTAAGGAGGCTCCCTGCAAGTACCAGTTCCATAGGAGCTGCCTGACCCCCCGTGCATCTACCTCTGATACACCCTCCCCACCCCCGCACTGCTGCCTCTGTATCAAAGACAGAAGTGTGGGGAGACGGGGGGACCAGTACATGCGAGAGCCAGTTTTAAATAGGCTCTGCCTGCATATCTGCTCCAAAAGAGCCGCCTGGCCCCTGCAGCCTCCCCACTGCTGTTTCTCTCTGATACAGAGGCAGCAGGGCAGGAGGTGGGGAGTCGTGCGTGTAACCACAAAGGTTAACCTATTATAACCAGATTCAGGAGAAGGACGGTGGAGCTAAGTTTGCAGGGCAAAACAGCTGTGTGGTTCCTCTCTCCAGGATGCAGGAGATGGAAGTTAAGCTCCCGTCTCTGGACATGGTGGACACTCATAATCAATCAGGGAGTTGGATATCTAGTTCCATGTGGAAACAGAGGTTGGAGGTGGACAAAGGAGAGACTTGGGAGCCTACAGCTTACTGCTCTTCCCCCGCTGAGTGGGAGAAGGGGGAGAATTCCAGGGCCATTGTGAGCCAGGGAGTCGCACCCAGCCAGCCCTTTGTCCTGGTCAGGCCAGAGGTTTCAGGTTTTGAGCCCACAGGACAAGGGGGAGGGACAGGACTTGCTTTGGCTAAGAAGACTCACAGATTAAACCAGAAGGGCCAAAACTGCAATGGTGCGGAGCCAAAGACGTGGCATGATGGAGAATGTTGTCAAGATACACCTGATATAGGATTGTGCTTCTGACTGATGTTAATTCTTGTAACCGATGTATCATTATTGCAGAGAATTGTAAAGGTATACAACGTGCATGATCTTACGGAAATACCATGTAATCTGTCAGGAGATGTACGAAACGACAGGTGGCATGTAAAAGGACATTGTGATGGTGCTATTTCATGGTTAATGCTTGTAACTGGTCTTGGAACCTCTTACAGGACAAAAAGGGTTCCAGTCAGAAGGTGCTGTGTGAAAAGGGAAACTGAGGCACGCCACAATTTTGTCTTCGTGGCTAAGTGCATAGATGCCTACATTATTTGGGATGAAAATACCTGCATTCACACAATGTTAATTTTTGTTCAGAGAATTACAAGAGCTGGCCTGGATAAATTCACTATTTTTTTCAGCTCTGGGCAAAATCACCTGACACATATAGGAGTCGTGCTGAAAATGCAGATCCAAGTAGCTGTGGTTCTTGCCAAGATCTACCTTGGTTTGGTGAGACAGTGCAAGGACGTGACTATGGCTAGGACAGACCTTGCAGTAATGAAGCCTATTTTAGGCAAACTGGGTTCCCATACACTCATCCAGGTCTGGACTGTTGTTTCTACCACTGGGTTAGAACATGTGATGACACAGAGCCAAAACATGGCGAGGCCTGTGATGCCTTCAGTGATGTTACTAGCATCACTTCCTGCATCAATTTTGTGTTGGGGAGTATTACGTTAACTGAAGTTTAGGGAAGCTGCCAGATTACTGCTGCACCCATGGGGGGGGAGGAGGTATTAGCCCCAAATTGGCACAAAGAGGGCCACGTTAGGTGTCAAACAAACGCTTACTTTCTACTGGTTCCGTGTATGCTCTTCATATATCTGGATAATGTCTGTGTGTGGAGTCATGAATATGTACTCTGTATGGAGACTGAAAGTTTCTCTGTATGTCGTTGGGTAATGGGTCAGGAATGTTTTCCTATGGACATGTTAATGAGCAAGTCTCTAGGGAACAATGGATCTCTGGAATCCAAAGACACACCTGGCCACTGGCCGTGTGACTCTCGCCAGCTTGGAAGAAACCTGGAAGGAGGTATAAATAGACCATGTGGACGACTCCATCGTGGTCTTCAGCTCTGCTTCTGACCCCAGATACGGCCTCGTAGGGAATCATGAGCCAGGAAGAACTGCAGACCCATCCTGGCATAGGATGTGCACCAAGGACTTGTAAGCCAGCAGCTATAACATCTCTCCTACAAGCCTGCATCGAGAACTGGGAGATTCGATGCATGTAATGTATGATACTTTAACAGCCTTACTCTCATGCTTTTCTTTCTTGTAGTAATAAACCTTTCGATGTTAGATTCTAAAGGATTGGCTCAGCGTGATTTGTGGGTAAGATCCAGAGTGTCAGTTGACCTGGGAACTGTGGCAGGTTTCTTGGAACCGGACAGAACTTGTTCGGGGTAGGTGAGATTGGGTTCTAACACCCGTCACCTGTGTATGAGGCCCCTGGCCATCTGGGGCATGCATACTGGTGCGATGTCGGAGGGATTTTGCTCGTGAAGCTTCAGGCAGGCAGCTGAAGCGTTCTGTGGGACTGGTTTATGGCCTGTTTGTGAAGGCCTCCAGTCTGGGGGCTAGAGAGAGCCCCGAATTTGAGCAATTCACTCTGAGCGGATGCCCTAAGCTGCGCCCAGAACCGGCCCGGTCCATGGCATCTATGACCCCAGGCTCATCAGTTAAACGTGCACACTGTTACATCCTTGTTATGTCCAATTAATTTTAAGGTGGCTTTTTAGGAGGAAAGAATGTCCAGTAACGACTTGCCTGAGACAACTGAATTCACTCTCCAGTGAGGTCTTCAACATTTTAACTTACTAGATAAGGGTGTGGTGCAGAAAATTAACTCCCCGTCCAATAGTCTGTATTTGATAGCAAGCAGCTAGTTAGACGTTTACTGCTTCCTTGTTTGTTTTGTAATTTTCGTCTCAACTGAACTAGTGGCAGGCGGAGGCGTGTGATCCCTCACAGGAAATACGCAAAGAAACAGCAATATCAAGTCACAATAGACAAGAGAATTTCATCAACTGAACTTGTCCCAAAACACTTGGATCTCTGTCACTCTCTGCATATCTTCGACATGTTTTAATTAAATAAAACTATTCTCCCAGAATGCAAATAATTATCCCATTTTAAAGTAGTATTTCACTCACAACTTCGACATCTTTTAAATGATTTTCTGATTCCTACAGTGCAGGGGCTGATAACTATTCAGAAGAGGAGGAAATGTTCTCCTCTTATAAAGCTGTAAGCTGGTTGCCATGTTCCGATACAGTTCACTACCGGAGCGTTACGAAACAGAAGATAAACAAGACAGTAAAAAGAAGAGAACAATAATATTATTTGTAATTACATTGGCCAAATTTCAGAACCAACATTGACGAATTTACAAAGCTTTATATTACAAATCATTTTATTGGGAAATCACTTAGCAAGTATAAAACAATTCAACTGCCTTAGTCAATTGTGTTGTCTTTGAAGTAAATACCAGGTAAATGAACATGCTCTGAAGCATTACTTTTTGTTAAGACGCGTGTAATTCATTAATTGTGCAGTCGACAAAAAAGTCGACTATACAATTCATCTATAAGGCTTAGCACTGCAAGCGCTCAGTCCCGGCTTGCGCCGTTTCCTGGGAGCTACCCCCATTGCGGCTCTGCACTGGAAATAATTTGGGAGCCGGGGGCAGGCAGCATGGCTCCTAAAATACTCTTCCTGTGGGGCTGCAGCAGGGGAAGCTCCCGGAACCGGCATGAGCTGGAACTGAGCTTGGCTGCCTGTCTGCCAGCTCCTAAAATACTTGTAATGCAGAACCATAGTAGGGGTAGCTCCCAGGACCCAGCACCAGCTAGGACTGAGCCAGGCTATGTACTGGGGGAGGGAAAGGGGTGCAGAAGGGAGTTTGGGGTAAAGGATTGGGGTGCAGATAGAAGAATGGAGGCTGAGAAGGAGTTTGGGTGAAGGAGGCAATTGTGATTTATGGCAGGGGACTGAGGTGCAGGGTTTTGGGATGTCAGACCTTGGGAAGGAGACAGGGATGCCAGATCTGGGAAGAGGTAGGGGTGCAGGAGGGAGGCAGGAGTGGGGGGCAGAGCACTAGCGGTACCAGAGGCAGGCTCTAGTCTGGAGACTTACCATCCAGCAGCCAAACCAGCCTGCCTGCAGAGCTCAAGCCATGTCTCAGCCATCTAGCCAACCCTCCCCACCACGTGCTTCGGTCAATAACTGAGCAGGAGGAGAGGGGGTACGGTGCTTTGTGGCTGCCTGTTCTAACAGGCAGCTCCGCCAGAAATTGGCCAAGGGGATCATGCTGGGGGTGGGGTTAGCACCTGAAACTTCCCCCCCTCCCCTCCAGGATTACAGTTTACAAAGGGAAATGGGGCCAGGCAGCTGCGTTTGTGAGCGGCATGCGGGACAAGCAGGGGGCCTGCCCGGAGCTCCCTGCTGCCTCTGCAGGCTGGATCTGGTGGCTTGGTGGGCCATACTTTGCCCAGGCCTGGTTTACACTGTCACTTCCGTGCCCCAGAACTTTCTGGCTCAGTGAAGCAAGTTACAGGCCTGTGAAGCGCCAGAGGAAAAGGCCTCCAGCTCCCAGGATCTTTAGCTGCTCCCTTGGCCCCGGTTCCCTGTGAGGTGCGTGTCTGCAGGGGCACACACCACAAATGTCAGTCCCGCCCACAGTGCGGCTGCGCAGTCACAGCCCAGCTGCTCCCGGGGTGGGGCCGTGTGGCAGCTGCCACAGCTGGAGCCTGGGCTGCAGTACTAAAAATCGCACCGTGGCCCCAGCTCCAGTCCTGGCACAGGGGGAAGCCACCCGCCAAGTGGCCCTGCCCCCAGGAGCACCGGGGGCTGCAGCTGCTGGGACAGCAGTACTAAAAGTAGAACCACGGCCTCAGCTCAGTCCCGGCACACAGGGCCTGCTTCCCCGAAAGCCCCAAGGAGCAGAGATGGGCAGCCACCGCTTCAGCCCTGCAGGGCGCGGGGAGGAGGCAGCCTTCTGCGGGGAGCTGGGTTTGGCCTTCAGCTACTGGCCGAGCCACTTTTCTTTCTTCCCCGGGAGGCACAAGGGCCAGTCCTGCCCTGCGCCTCTGGGACACCTCTCCATGCTTGCTGGGGCCCCCTCCTCCCCAAGCCCCTGCCTGACTCTGCACCTCCCAATCGCCTGCCTTCTCTTCCCTTCCCTTGGTGCGTCCTTCCCACCCTCCTGGGCTCCATCCTGCCTCCTGTCCTCACCTTCCAGCCACCCCGCTCCAAACCCTGGCTAGAGTCGTCAGCTTGGTAGTAGCAGCCTCGCTCTGTCAGCCCTGTCTCCAGCACCCCTCAGCAGGGAGCTACAGCTCAGCACCCTGAGCCAGTTCCAAGAGGGGAATGGATCCCCAGGCCTCGTGAATCCACCAGCCCAGGGGTGGAGCGGAGGCTGCAGGCAAGCCCCGGCCTTTCAGCACAGCCTTTTGTTCCCCCAGCCGGAAGTTTGTGCACCAAGGCCCGTCCACCCCCTCAGCTGCCCCGGGTGCCCGGACTGGAGCAGGGCCATGGTAGAGCTGCTCTGGGGCCAGGGCTAGGATACTAAAAATAGCACCGTGGCCCTGGCTCTGGCCCAGGCACATGGGGCAGCCACCGGCCATGCAGTCCCGCATCCAGCACAAGAGGGTTGAGGGATGCAGGTGTCAGGACGGTGAGGGAAGGGACAGGGGGAGAGCTAAGGGGAAGGTTGGGGTGAGGAGAGGAAGGGGCTTGTACTGACGGAGAGGAGGGGCGCAGGGCAGGAGAAGAAAGGGGAAGGCACCAAGAGGCAGGTTGGAGGAGAGACATGCCAGGGAGCCAAAAGAAGACAATGAGGGGAAAGTGCAGAGGGTGGGGGGAAGGTATTGGTAGGGGAGGGAGGGGTTAGTCATGCTGAGAGAGGAGAATGGAGGGGCATTGGGGGACGAGAAAGGAAAAGGAGAGGAGTGGGTGCTGGGAGAAGAGGGGTTGAAAGGAGGGGTAAGCATGAGGAAGGCAGGGGATGGAACAAGTCATGTATGAGGTTGCCGGGGGGGGGGGGGGGCATGAGTTTAGGCCTAACACTTTAGGCAATGTAGTCGTAAAACTGTTTAACTCAATTTCTGTTAACACAGGTTAATCCCCAAAGTAGATGGTTCAGGATTTGGGTAATATATGTACAATTTCTTCTAAAGTTTTGTGTATCATTTCTTATGGTATTACTATTGTTGTTCACTCTCTGCATTTCCCAAACATCAGGATTTTATAATGATTGTAGAGAAAATGTTTAGTTAATTATAGCTGGTAGGACGGCTTTGAAATGTTTGAACGTTTGTAACAGTATGGAGAAAGCTTGATATGAGCATGGGAGGTCTGGTAAATGCTTACTCGGTTTTGTTATAATGCTAATATTTTAAGCACCAATTTTTTTACTTTGAAACTTAAAATATAATTAAAATGACATGAAAATAATATATAAATTGATTTACAAAATACATAATTTTTAAATGTTGACTATAATTTTTAAACTTAAGCAACATGGCAGGAAATTAAAATGCTGTTTTTGCAAACGTGTTTCATTTTAGAAGTAATAATTTGAAAGTGTGTTGACTAATTTCAATCTTTTGCTACCGAGGAACACCAAAACATTTTTTTTATGAGAAACACCAAGGATTTTTAAGACAAAACAAAAAAAATGGAGGCTTTAAGGGTAGCCATTTCCAAGGGAAAAGTTGTTGCTGGGGAAATAAAAATGTCCCAAGGAGAAGTTGTTGAGCAAACCAAAAATGACAGAGAAAAGAAGTTAAGCAAAAAAACAATCAAACAAAAAAACCCCCACTAAAACAAAAAATAAAAAAACAAACGCAAACAGTTTGTCCTTTTATCATAGAATCATTTAATCATAGAATACTAGGACTGGAAGGGACATTAAGAGATGATCGCGTCCAGTCCCCTGCGCTCATGGCAGTACCAAATACTGTCTAGACCATCCCTGATAGACATTTATCTAACCCACTCGTTAATATCTCCAGAGATGGAGATTCCACAACCTCCCTGGGCAATTTATTCCAGTGTTTGACTACCCTGACAATTAGGAACGTTTTCCTAATATCCAACCTAAACTTCCCTTGTTGCAGTTTAAGCACATTGCTTCTTGTTCTATCCTCAGAGGCCAAGAAGAATAAGTTTTCTCCCTTCTCCTTATCACACCCTTTTAGATACCTGAAAATGGCTATCATGTCCCCCCTCAATCTTCTCTTTTCTAAACTAAACAATCCCAAATCCTTCAGCCTTCCTGCATAGGTCATGTTCTCTAGACCTTTCATCATTCTTGTTGCTCTTCTCTGGACCCTCTCCAATTTCTCCACATCCTTCTTGAAATGCGGTGCCCAGTACTTGACACAATACTCCAACTGAGGCCTAACTAGTACAGAGTAGAGCGGAAGAATGACTTCTGGTGTCTTACTCACAACACATCTGTTAATGCATCTCAGAATCATGTTTCCTTTTTTTGCAACAGCATCACACTGCTGACTCATATTCAGCTTGTGGTCCAATATAACCCCTAGATCCCTTTCTGCCGTACTTCTTCCTAGACAGTCGCTTCCCATTCTGTATGTGTGAAACTAATTTTTCCTTCCTAAGTGGAGTACTTTGCATTTGTCTTTATTAAACTTCATCCTGTTTACCTCAGACCATTTCTCCAATTTGTCCGGGTCATTTTGAATTATGACCCTATCCTCCAGATTAGTTGCAACCCCTCCCAGCTTGGTATCATCTGCAAACTTCATAAGCTACTTTCTATGCCAATATCTAAATAGTTGATGAAGATACTGAAGAGATCCGGTCCCAAAGCAGACCCCTGCGGAACCCCACTTGTTATGGCTTTCCAGCAGTATTGTGAACCATTAATAACTACTCTCTGAGTATGGTAATCCAGCCAGTTATGCACCCACCTTATAGTAGCCCCATCTAAGTTGTATTTGCCTAGTTTATTGATAAGAATATCATGCAAGACTGTATCAAATGCCTTACTAAAGTCTAGGTATACCACATCCACCGCTCTCCCTTATCCACAAGAGCAGGCCTTAGCAGTAGAACAGGCATTGTCCTTTTAAGGGTGGCCATTTTGAGTTCTGTTTAAATTTAACATCCCTAACTCTGGGTATGTCTACACTACAGCGCTAGTTCGAACTAACGGATCCAGACTAAAAATCTAGTTTGGATTAGCGTTTTGCTAATAAAGAAATGTTTTTTATGTATTTGTATAAATAATTAAAGCCTTTTGTGTTGCAATAGCAGATGCTTGGGAACTGTGAACCGGACTGTTCATCTGTTGCAGGCATCTGATTTTATTCAGTCTGGGTTTGAAAGAGAAACAGTGACTACAGAAAGATAAGGATGGGCCAATTAAGAGCCGGAGAATGTGCAGGTTATGTTGGATAACCTTAATTTCCTTCCTAGACTAAAATGTCTGGAAGATTGATAGCTCTTACCCGGATATACAGTTTGGGCAAGAGATGGGTGGGAGAGGAAGGCATTGTGCATCATCAGTATATGAATGGTCTAACACAGGGCTACACAACATGCCATCCGTGGGCCGATCCATTTATTTGCGGCCTGTGGTGCAGTTTGGGTTTATGTGGGGCTCAGCATGCGACCCAGGAGTGGAAGCCAAAACAAAAAAGTAGTCAATATAATGGTCTTCTCTTGCTATACGTTTTAGTGGTTAAATTCCTGGGTCTGTCATTGCTCATTAAAAGTGCATATGGGTGGAAATCAGGTAAATATTGCATTTTTTGAATATCGGCAGAACTGACTAAAATAGGGCCTGCATGTTGGGTAGTCTTGCCTTAATCTTTGTATTCATGCCTGTCAGTTTGAGAGGAGCTATTAGCATACCGTATATGCAACCGTACTTTATTTGGGGCCCTGGGCATGTGCTGTGAGTATCACTGTGGCCTCCAGGGCTTCCAAAGTTGAGTAGTCCTGGTGTAACCCAATCACATTATGTCTAAAATAAACACTTTCCAGTATGTTAACGGGAATCTTTCCTTGTTAAAAAATACAACATTTAAAAGTTGCTACACACTAAGGCTGTGTCTACACTGGCCGCCTATTACGGAATAGCCATGCTAATGTAGAACTTTGGAAGAGGCAAATGCGCAGGGGATTTAAATATCCCCCGCGGCATTTGCATTTTCATGGCCGCCGCTTTTTTCTGGCTTGGAGATAAGCCGGAGAAAAGCGTCCAGACTGGCGCGATCCTCCAGAATAAAGCCCTATTCCGGAGGATCTCTTATTCCTACTTGCAAAAATAGAAACTCTCTTTATTTAACAAAACTGGGGGGAGGGGGATTAACCACTGGGGAGACTGGGAAAAGGAGGTGGGAGAGGAGAAGAGAGAGGGTGGGAGGGGATAGGAGGAAACCTGGGAGGAGGGAGCTGGAACGGGGAAGCCAGGGGAAGAAGGAGGAGGGGAAGTATAAAACTATGGTACGCCATATCTTCAGTACTTTCTATAGATGTGGTCGCCTCACCTCAAAAAAGACATTTTGGCCTTGGAAAGGGTTCAGAAAAGGGCATCTAAAATGATTAGGGGCTTGGAATAGGTCCCATATGAAGAGAGGCTAAAGAGACTGGGACTTTTCAGATTAGAAAAGAGGAGGGATATGATAGAGGTCTATAAAATCATGAGTAGTGTGGAGAGGGTGAATAAAGACAAGTTCTTCATTAGTTCCCATAATATAAGGACTAGAGGACATGAAATGAAATTAATGGGCAGTAGGTTTAAAACTAATAAGTGAAAGTCCTTCTTCACCCAGCACATAGTCAACCTGTGGAACTCCTTGCGACAGGAGGCTGTGAAGCTAGACGTATAACAGAGTTTAAAGAGAAAATAGATAAATTCATGGAGGTTGGGTCCATGGAGTGCTATTAGCCAGGGGGTAGGACTGGTGTCTTTGGTCACTTTTTGTGGAAGGCTGGAGATGGATGGCATGAGACAAATCGCTTGGTCATTGTCTTTGGTCCGTCCCCTTCGGGGTACCTGGTGCTGGCCACTGTTGGCAGACAGGCTACTGGGCTAGATGGACCTTTGGTCTGACCCAGTACGGCCATTCTTATGTTCTTATGTTCTAAACTCAGAGTTCAGGGTCGGGGGTCTCACTGGACAAACTTGATTTTTATGCAAACCTCCTCCTGGGTTCGCATGTGGCCTTTGGTGGCCAGGCTGGCAGCTATCCTGCCCTAGACAGCCACATTGCTGTGGGCGTTGGAGGCCTCCCCCCAAACCTCGGTGAAGTCCACGATCTCCGCACTAGACCAGGCGGGCACCTGCCTCTTGTGACCCCAGGCAGGCTCCTGGGAGCCGCCAGCCTGGTCCCGGGAAGAGGGGGAGGGCTGGGTGGCCGCGGGTGGCTGGCTCATGCCGAGCCAAGTGCAGGGTCTGCTGGCTGGGTGCTGGCAGGCTTGCAACTGGCACAAGCACTGTAGCCAGCCCGTGCCTCTTTAAGGGCTACGGGGCTGGGAGGGGAGCAAAAGAGTTTCCCTGGTTTGGCTCAGAGTGGCCTCCAGGGCAACCTGGGAAGGGCTAACCTCCAACTAGTTCGAATTAAGTGGCTACACGGCCCTTAATTCGAACTACTTAATTCGAACTAGGCGTTAGTCCTCGTAGAATGAGGTTTACCTAGTTCGAATTAAGCGCTCTGCTTGTTAGAATTAAATTTGAAGTAGCGGATTGCCTGTGTAGCCCCTATTAAAGTTAATTCGAACTAACGACTGTTAGTTTGAATTAACTTTGTAGTGTAGACATACCCTTTCAGTTCCCGCTTCCTCTAGTCACTTCTATCCCTAGCTGCCATACGAAGAGAGATTAACAAGACTGGGAATTGTCCTCTAAGAGGAGAAGGGGTATGTGGAGATATGACTGGTGTGGAAAAAAGGAGCAAGGAAAAAGTCATTTACTTGTTCCCATAACACAAGAACTAGAGGTCACCAAATGAAATAAACAAGGAGCAGGTTGAAAGTATTTGCGCAAGAAGCATTGATTTTGTACATTACAAAGTCAGTGCTCTTGCACAAATTCAAGCAGCCAGTGTAGAGCTGGAACTCAGCAAGACTGCTGCCTAGCCTGCTAAAAAATTTGCTGGCAGGGCTGGGGAATATATGTTGTCTATAGCATTAACCTACAAGGTTTTGCTTATTGATTAATTGACTACACTATTACATCCCTAATGGATAAAAAATGAACAATAGTTAAGCTCCACTGAGCCACAGGTCTGGTATTAGTATTTCTTATGTCGTGTCAGTGTTTTTATTTGGGCTGCATAGATAATTGATAAATGTTGGACTCCACAATTCATTGCAAATGTCAAAGGTTATATCTCCATGTGTAACCTCAAATGAAAACCTTAGCACCCCTATAAAATCTATGGACACAATTGTCATGAAGAGTGCATAGGTTAGATTGCATTTTCCGTATGCATGTCTATCCATCGTCAGTGCTGCACTGGAACAGTTGCAATGGTACAGTCAGTCCTTCCATCAGCATCCTGTTGTGCAAACTGCCTCACCAACCCTTGGCAAACTTAAGAACTAGCCACTATGGTACACTGCAAAGTTTACATTCTCATATAGAGGTAGCCTTTAAAATCGTATGTGAGTCTATGCACAAAACTAACTACAGAAGCTACAGCTACTTCCAAAGACACTTTACAGTGCTTTTTTAAAAAAGCACAGAAAAGAATGGTAAACATTTATGACACTTCAATTTTAAATATTTTCAACTTGGGCTGAACTACACCCTAAAATCTGTTTCTGATAAGTTAGGTAATGCACATTCAGCTAGGTCCCATACAATTTTAAGCACACCACTTTTCCTATATTGAAAACCCATTTTCTGAATTGAAAACTGTAATTTGGAAGAAATTTGGACCGAAACTCTCAATGTTTTAAAAGAGAACTGGAAAATAATACCGCTTATCCAAAGCAGCTTCTGCCTGTCACCCTACGGGTATGTCTACACTACAAAGTTAATTCGAACTAACAGACGTTAGTTCGAATTAACTTTGATAGGCGCTACACACGCAAACCGCTAGTTCAAACTTAATTCGAACTAGCGGAGCACTTAATTCGAACTAGGTAAACCTCATTCTACGAGGACTAACGCCTAGTTTGAATTAAGTAGTTTGAATTAAGGGCTGTGTAGCCACTTAATTTGAACTAGTGGGAGGCTAACCCTCCCCAGCTTTCCCTGGTGGCCACTCTGGGCACCACCAGGGAAACTCTTCTACCCCACTCCCAGGCTCGGAGCCCTTAAAGGGGCATGGTACAAGCCTGCCAGCACCCAGCCAGCAGACCCTGCACCTGGCACGGCATGAACCAGCCACCTGCTGCCACCCAGCCCTCCGCCTCTTCCTGGGACCAGACTGGCGGCTCCCGGGAGTCTGCCCAGGTCCGCAAGAGACGGGCGTCCGCCTGGTCTAGTGCAGACATCGTGGATCTCATCAAAGATCTCCGCACTAGGCACAGGAAAGGGCCGTCTAGGGCAGGATTGCTGTCAGCCTGGCCACCCAGGAGCAGGTTTCCATGAAAATCAGAGTGGTACAGTGAGACCCCCGACCCTGAGCCCTGAGCTTCGAATGGCCGTACTGGGTCAGACCAAAGGTCCATCTAGCCCAGTAGCCTGTCTGCCAACAGCGGCCAACACTAGGTACCATGGAGGGGATGGACCGAAGACAATGACCAAGCCATTTTTCTCGTGCCATCCATCTCCAGCCTTCCACAAACAGAGGCCAGGGACACCATTTCTACTCCCTGGCTAATAGGACTCCATGGACCCAACCTCCATGACTTTATCTCACTTCTCTTTAAACTCTGTTCTAGTTCTAGCCTTCACAGCCTCCTGCAGCAAGGAGTTCCACAGGTTAACTATTTGCTTTGTGAAGAAGAACTTTCTGTTATTAGTTTGAAGCCTGCTACCCATTCCTTTCCTTTGGTGTCCTCTACTCCTTCTATTATGGGAACTAATGAAGAACTTTTCTTTATGCACCCTCTCCACACCACTCATGCTTTTCTAGACCCCTATCATATCCCCCCTCAGTCTCCTCTTTTCTAATCTGAGAAGTCCCAGTCTCTTTAGCCTCTCTTCATATGGGACCTGTTCCAAACCCCTGATCATTTTAGCTGCCCTCCCCTCTCCCACCTTCTCTCTTCCCCTCTCCCACCTCCTTTTCCCAGTCTCCCCGAGTTTTGTTCAATAAAGAGAGTTTCTATTTTTGAACACGTGTCCTTTATTTTGTACATCAGGAAGGGGGGTTAGGGAGGGGTAAGTGGAAGGAGGTGAGGGAGGAATGGGGTACGAGCCCCCAATGGGGAGGACTGGGGTGGCTCTGCGGGCTCCTCAGGGTGGAAGCTCTCATGTGGCCCCCCGATTGACCCCCCTCCTTGGATGGCAGCCTGCGGCAAGTGCAGCCGGGCTGATGGCCGAGTGCTGTGATGTGCCCAGTGTGGGCTCTCAGGGCACTCCAAGCCAGGACTGCTTTGCTGTCCCTCATCGAGTTAGACAAGCGAGCGGGGAACCCCTGAGAACTGTCTGTCCGGGGTGGGGGTTGGGTCCCTTTAAGCACAGCCCTCGGCTAGCCTGAGACAGCAGCTCCACGCTCTAAGTCCTCCTCTGATGCCCTGCCAGCACTGCTTCCGGCCAGCCTTAACCTCGGTTCATGGTCCACTCAATGTGGACATGCTAGTTCGAATTAGCAAAACGCTAATTCAAACTAGTTTTTAGGTCTAGATGCATTAGTTCGAATTAGCTTAGTCCAAATTAACTAATTCTAATTAAGTGAGTTCGAATTAGTGCTGTAGTGTAGAGGTACCCTTGCTCTGTCTCCCCTCTCCACTACAGGCAGTGCCTGCGCTGGACGGGCTGGAGCAGCTCCTGCTGGTGGTGGGCCAGAGTACCCTGCGGGAGCAGCCTCTGTTTATGGGTTGCCCAGCCCAAGGAAACAGCCTCTGTCTGTAGTTCCCCCATGTCCTGGAGGGCTGGAGCAGCCCCTTGCCTGGGGCAATCCACACAGCCCTGGTGCTGTAAATGTGCATGTGACTCATTTTACTCCTGTTGATCAGTTTCACTGATGAATACAGAATGTCTCGCAGGATTATCATCGGGGTGCTTGCTTAGATCCAGCTCCTGAGGTTTGGGGCTCCCCCCTCCAGCTTTGAGGAGCTGGAGCGCACAATCTACTAGTCTGGATTCCCCCCCCCCCTTCCCCACGTCGAAGGTGTGCAAGAGGCATGTGGGGAGCGTCTTTCTCCCCTTTAGTAGAGGTCATGTTAGAGTGGCCTTTTTTTGTTGCACTTCTCACTTGTGTACAGCCCCTGACTGACTTTTCTGTGGGTCTGCTGCCCCTGACCCAGCAAAGGTTACAGATCCCTGAGTTTGGATCTTTAACAACACTTGTAAAAATATATCACATGCAAATGAGTAAATGTTTGTGCTAGTGTGTTTCCTAACTGAAAGAAAGGTGAGTTGCAAAATGGCACACAGCTATTTGAAGATCACAAAGCAGTTGATTGAGAGAGGGAACAGGAAGGTACCAGGATCTCTATCAACAACCTGTGCCACAGCACTGCTAGGGGATTTAAATATCCTGGGCTTCATTTGCATGTTCCCGGGCGCCGCCATTTTTAAATCCCCCTTAGTCCGAACTAATTGCCCGCGGCTAGACGTGGCAGTTAAACGTTAATTCGATCTAACTCCTTACACTACACACACTGTGGGGGCACTGACATTTGTGGCGTGTGCCCCTGCAGACACGCACCTCACAGGGAACCGGGGTCAAGGGAGCAGCTAAAGATACTGGGAGCTGGAGGCCTTTTCCCCTGGCACTTCACAGGCCTGTAACTTGCTTCACTGAGCCAGAAAGTTCTGGTGCAGTGAAGTGACAGTGTAAACCAGGCCTGGGCAAAGTATGGCCCACCAAGCCACCAGATCCAGCCTGCAGAGGCAGCAGGGAGCTCCGGGCAGGCCCCCTGCTTGCCCTGGATGCCGCTCACAAACACAGCTGCCTGGCCCCATTTCCCTTTCAAAACTGTAATCCTGGAGGGGAAGGGGGTAACTTTCAGGTGCTGCCCCCACCCCCAGCACAGTCCCATTGGCCAATTTCTGGCAGAGCTGCCTGTTAGAACAACAGGCACCCCCAAAGCACCGTACCCCCTCTCCTCCTGCTCAGTTATTCACACAAGCACGTGGTGGGGAGGGCT
The DNA here is from genome assembly GCF_052426305.1 of Pelodiscus sinensis. NCBI lineage: Eukaryota > Metazoa > Chordata > Testudines > Trionychidae > Pelodiscus > Pelodiscus sinensis. The sequence continues at coordinate 58,961,609 of NC_143060.1, forward strand.
GGCTGGATGGCTGAGACATGGTTTTAGCTCTGCAGGCAGGCTGATTTGGCTGCTGGCTGGTAAGTCTCCTGGCTAGAGCCTGCCTCCAGTACCCCAGCCCTCTGCCCCCCACTCCTGCCTCCCTCCTGCACCTCTACCCCTTCCCAGATCTGGTATCCCAGTCTCCTTCCCAAGGTCTGACATCCCAAAACCCTGCACCTCAGTCCCCGGAGCTACCCCCACTACGATTCTGCATTAAAAGAATTTTAGGAGCTAGCGGACAGGCAGCCAGCTCAGTTCTAGCTCATGCCGGCCCCGGGAGCTAATCCTGCTGCAGCTCCACAGGAAGAGTATTTTAGGAGCCATTGTGGGAGAAATATTAAATAACTCCAATTGTGTCTAAGGGGGGACTGTGCAGGAAATCAAAATCCTCTCAAAGAAAACTGCTGTAAGGGTTAAAAGTTCATAGAATCATAGAATCATAGAATAATAGAACTGGAAGGGACCTCAAGAGGTCATCGAGTCCAGCCCCCCGCCCTCAAGGCAGGACCAAGCTCCGTCTACACCATCCCTGACAGATGTCTATCCAACCTGTTCTTAAATATCTCCAGAGAGGGAGATTCCACCACCTCCCTTGGCAATTTATTCCAATATTTGACCACCCTGACAGTTAGGAATTTTTTCCTAATGTCCAATCTAAACCTCCCCTGCTGCACTTTAAGCCCATTACTCCTTGTCCTGTCCTCAGAAACCAAAAGGAACAAATTTTCTCCTTCCTCCTTGTGACACCCTTTTAGATATTTAAAACAGCTATCATGTCCCCCCTTAATCTTCTTTTTTCCAAACTAAACAAGCCCAGTTCATGAAGCCTGGCTTCATAGGTCATGTTCTCTAAACCTTTAATCATTCTTGTCGCTCTTCTCTGTACCCTTTCCAATTTCTCCACATCTTTCTTGAAATGTGGCACCCAGAACTGGACACAGTACTCCAGCTGAGGCCGAACTAGCGCAGAGTAGAGCGGCAGAATGACTTCATGAGTTTTGCTTACAACACACCTGTTGATACAGAGAGAAACCTTCTTAACTCTAATCAATGCCTCCGATCTCAACTTCATGAAGACTCCTAGTCTGTCACAATTTCTCATGTAAACCCTTATCTTTGTCACAGTTTGCCTTGTAGGCTCCTCACTCAGGTTCTCATGAGCCTTTGTACTGTAAACTTACTTCTAGCATACTTGGTGTAAACAGAAACCTCTCAGAGTACTTCTACTGAGACTTTGCTATGTTAAAGAAAACAATCAACAACTAAACTGTCTGAACATACTGTCTAAAGGATCCCTGAACCTGTCTCTCAGGGCTGCTGCTGCTGCTCTCACTCTGGTAGCTGTCTGCCTGCATGCATGCTTAATAAAGTTTTCCTTCTAGATTTCTCTCCTGCCTCACTGCTTTGACCTCCAGCCTCGGACCTTTCTGGGGACTTTGTGCCCCAGGGAAGCAAGATTTCCCCAACAATTTGGTGTCAAAAGTGGGATGGCTTGGAACTCCAGTTGGAAAGGCTGACGACGGGGAACGGGAACGGACTACAGCACGCATCTGGATGGTAAGAGATCCATTTAAAATCCCCCAGTCCGCCTCCCTGTTCTCGTCACCAGCTGGACCGGCTGGCGGTAAGAATCATCTTTTGGTCAAAAGTTTTCTAGAAGAGGCTTGAGGGAGATTTAAAATGAAAACGCTGGGTATAGCCAAATAGGGGTTGGATTTTGTTGCTGACTGATTGGTGGCGAGTCCAAGCGCATGGTTTTGAGTGAGTGAAGTCCGGAACGGGACCGCAGCCGCACCGGTGCTGTCAGTGGCACTGAACAGCTGCTAAAAGCAAGGGCGGTTTCCCCCGGCACATAAGGAGTGTGAGTGAAGCTGACAGTTTGTGTGGACTCCCACACTATCCTTGGAGAGGGTAGTGTTGCTGGACGCCTGTGCTCTCCTTGGAGAGGGTAGTACTGCTGGGCTCCTGTGCTGTCCTTGGACAGGACAGTGCTAACATGGGTGGGATTGCTCCCTCAAGTCTGTCTCCGACGGAGGGGAAAGGTTTCTCACAGCCTGGGACTCCCTTGTCTCAGATGATAAGAATTTACAGTCAGCTAGGTAATTGCCAGCAGGTTTGAAACTAAGGAGACTTAAGAAATTATTGAGCATTTGGAATGGCTGTACTCAGGGGAATTCCCAGAATAAATGGCAACTAGAGCTGTGTCTTAGAAAAGCTTGCTTATCTTAGAGTTTTCCTCGAGGAAAAACATCCTAACCAGATGGAATATTGGTGCCTCTGGGAGGATTAAAAAAAAAAAAAAAAAAAAAGCATCAGAGCATTATGGTTGGCCAAAAAGATTCTATTGAAAAGCTGAAGCAAGAATTGGCTACTCTAAAGCCGTGTTTCCCAATTGGTGCACAACGAGGGGTTCCGCGAGGAGCCGGCGCTCCCCCGCCCCCTCTGAAAAAGAGAGAGAGAGCCAGCCCCTCCCTGCCGTGCACGACCTTCCCTGAGCTCCCCCTGGCTGGCTGCTGCTGCCCTGCACAGCACGCTCAAACCATCAGGTGGAGAGACGCCTGGACGTGACATAACATCACAGCCCGGGATTTTAAACTTGATGGGTGCTGTGATGAGCGCATGGCTGAGTTGCAGGTTCGGAGTCTGGGGACAGAACACAGACTCCGGCCCCACAAAGTGGAAGGCAGAAGGTACGGGAGAGGGAAAGGGAGGGGGAGGGAAGGGGCTTGTGCAGAGGGAAAGGGAAAGGGTTGGGAGAGGAAGGTGCTTGTGCGGAGGGGAAGGGGAAGGCACCCCGGGAGCGCCGCAGATTGGCCGCCCGCGCTCTGGGCGCGCAGCGCTTGGGGGGAGGGGGCGACGGCCCTGGGTGTAGACATCTTTGCACTTAGCCACGAAGACAAAATGGTGGCGTGCCTCAGTTTCCCTTTTCACACAACACCTTCTGGCTGGAACCTTTTTTGTCCTGTAAGAAGTTCCAAGACCCGTTACATGCATTAATCATGAAATAGCACCATCACAATGTCCTTTTACATAACATATGTCATTTAGTACAGCCCCTGACAAAAGCGGCGAGGAGTCCTGTGGCACCTTATAGACTAACTGAAGTATAGGAGCGTAACTTATCGTGGACAAGACCCACTTCGTCAGATGCACGTAGTGGAAATTTTCAGAGGCAGGTATAAATATGCAGGCCAGAAAAAGGCTGGAGATGACGAGGTGGATCCGATCAAGGAGGATGAGGCCCACTTCTAGTAGCTGATCTGGAGGTGTGAATTCCAAGAGAGGAGAAGCTGCTTTTGTAGGTAGCGAGCCATTCACAGTCTTTGTTTAATCCAGAGTTGATAGTGTCAAACTTGAAGATGAAGTGTAGCTCAGCAGTTTCTCTTTGAAGTCCATTTGGTAGAATATCCTCTTTCTCTCCAAAAGCAAACGGATGGACATTATTTCTGTAAGATCATGCACATCGTATACCTTTACAATTCTCTGCAACAATACTACATCGGTTACACAAATTAACATCGGTGACAAGAACAATCCTACATCAGGTGTACATTGACAACATTCTCCATCATGCCACGTCTTTGGCTCCGCACCATTGCAGTTTTGGCCCTTCTGGTTTAAACTGCGAGTCTTCTTGGTCAAGGCAAGTCCTGCCCCTCCCCCTTGTCCTGTGGGCTCAAAACCTGAAACCTCTGGCCTAACCAGGACAAAGGGCTGGCTGGGTGCGACTCCCTGGCTCACAATGGCCCTGGAATTCTCCCCCTTCCTCCACTCAGCGGGGGAAGAGCAGTGAGCTGTAGGCTCCCAAGTCTCTCCTTTGTCCACCTCCAACCTCTGTTTCCACATGGAACTAGATATCCAACTCCCTGATTGATTATGAGTGTCCACCGAGTCCAGAGATGGAAGCTCAACTGCCATTTCCTGCATCCTAGAGAGAGTGACCCCACAACGTTCTGCCCTGCAAACTTAGCTCCACAGTCCTTCTCCTGAACCTGAGACACACACTTTCCACTCTCCTCATCCACCTGGGAATAATTCTGCCCCAAACACACTGACCTCCCAGCCAGCTGGTCACACACAGTCACCCGGTTATCAGCCTGCTCCAATTCTCTGGCTGTTCCTGTCTCAATTAGAACAACCCTCCGTCCCTCTGAGACCTCTTTGCAATCGTCCACACTGGGTTTCTCTAAACCCAAGTCAGTGGGGTCCTTGCTAAAAGAGAAATTCTGTCTGTCAGGCACTGAAAGAAGTGCCTCACACACCAAGCTGCTGCCCTTTACAGGCAGAGCCAGGGCTGGTCTTAGGCTGATGAGCCACAACCAACTCCTCCTGCTATTCCTTTACTCCCTGAGTCATCTCTAGGCCCTCCGGTGGATTCACAGACAATCCCCTCTGAGGCACACAGACAGACTCAGAAGAAACAAGGTCAGAGACACCTTCTCTCCCTTTGCAGGCTCTAGATGGCTGTAAACTTCCACATGGTCATTAGGCACCAGAGTTAACGTGCTCTCATTCTCTTCTTGTGCCTGGCCTAAGGGGTCACCCTGGTCCCACAGAGTCAGTCCCCCATCTTCCAGCAACACAGCAGCATCAGGCACAACACCAGTGTCCCCATTGTCTGATCTCTGGGGGCCTGGCAGCACACTGCCTGGATCTACCCAGGTCACAGCCTCCTTCTCCCCAGCAAACACACAACTTGGGCCACCCCCTTTCTGGGCCTTAGCTGTATCCAGACCCAACTCTGGGACATCAGCACTGCTCTCAGCCATCACAGGCTGTGAGGCACCCTCCTCAGTCAAAGGAAGAAACTCTTCCCCACACACAGACAGACAACCAGAGACAGTTTCTCCCTTGTCCCAACACCCCTTGCTAATTTCAGGTATACAGCTAGCCACTGACACAGCTTCCTTTACTGACCCACTACTACTGCCACCAGCCAAATTGCCGGCTTGCACACACCGTGGCTGCTCACACTGTGCTTCTTCCCACAACTCACTTCCAGCTTGTGCCAGTGTAGCTTCACAAGCATCGCTAGCCAACGAGTCACCACTCTCCAGAACTTAATCTTTTTTCTTAGCTAAAACTCCACTCTGGCCAGCCACTCCAGACTGCCCCAGAGAAACCCTTCCCTGATTTCTGGGCTTTTTTCACCCTGGCTTTGATTTCTGCCTCGCCCTTGAGGTAGTAGACAGGCCCTCACTTACAGGTCACTGCCCCCTGCACAGGAAAGCATTTGGAGACACTTTTCCCTTGGTTACAGTGAGACTGACGAGCCCCAGAAAACTTCCCAGAGTCACATGTGCCCCCTTCACAGTCCCCATACATGCTTTACAACATTATAATATTAGCTGGGTTAAAACCATTTGCCGTGTCATAGTCACACCACATACCCACACAGTTATACATCAATCTTTCAGGAGGATACAGTCCCTTTTGTGCTTGTAGTCTCTTTGGCAGAAGTCCAAATCCAGGAGCCTTTTCCTTGGTTTGTCTAATTTCTCTGTACATCTTTGCCATTTTCTCTGCAAGTTCTCAGTCTAGCTTCTGCTCTCTTTCAGCAGCTTCTCTGTCTAGCCTCTGTCTTCTCTGTTCTGCTAGCAGATGAAACTCCTCCACTTCTCAGTTATATTTAAGTTGCATTCTCCTCACTGGATCCTGCACTCTTATTTCTTCTGCAGCATTTCTGACAATTAACAATGATGCCAGCTCTGGATTAGAAACTTCCTCATTAAATGCAATGCTTCCTGCCAAGCACAAGACTTCCAGAGCCTCTCTGCCCAGTTTTTCTCACTGTAGCTGATTCATTGCAGCTGCTCTTAACCCAACCAAACTCTCAACACCAAAATTCAAATTTAGACAGCGAGGGGTTCTGACCCAATGTCCCTCCCCCTACCAAGGCTCAGCCAATCAGCAGAGGCTTCTAGAATTCAAACTTTAATTAGAAGCCAACAGGTTCCACTTGCCAGTCACAGCACATACTCCATGAAAAAAATCCCCACACAGCAACTCTCAGTCACAAACAAAAGCTCAGCAAACAGCAAGAAAGCCCCCCCAAAAACCCACACAGCAACCCTCAGTCATAAACAAAAGCTCAGCAAACAGCAAGAAAGCCCCAAAGACAACACACACTTCCCTCAAGAGTCCTGTATCTGCTTCTCCTTTACCTGGAGGACTCCTTCTCTAATGCCTCACTTGAAAATTCTATTAACTACTCGATTAGTTAACAACCTGCCTCTTTACTCAACCATATGAAATGGGGATGTTATCAGTGTTCAAGAAGCCAAGTTGAGAATCTTAAGTGATAGTAAATCTCCATATTCTGTTTTGTAGTGGAATTAATAGTCAGTGAAGGTTAAGTGCTACATAGGAACATTGAAAAAAAAAGACAAGAATCTCTTGGCAGTACACTTAGTTCTTGAAGCATTCTTTTATTGTAAAGTGGATATAATTTGAATACATAATCCTATTACATGGTTTATTATAGCAGTCTGTAACAAAAATAGTGAATTGATATGTAGAAAACAAATTAAACCTTTCAAATTTTAAGTACTTTTTCTGGTATAGTCTCATATATTCCTTATGCAAGGCGAGTCACCATTAATTGATCTCCTTTTACACAATTAAAAGTTAGTCAGTTTAGTCCTAATTTGTTTCAAAAGTGTAATTTTCTTCACTCACACTCTTTAAACTGTCTAATTTTGAATAGCCAAATGTAGCCTCTATATTTTGTATATATCTTAGCTTTTGGCTGGAGGGTAACTGTTTGATTTCAAAGGTCTACCATTAACAGGTTATAATTAAGACTGGAACTTTTCAGCTTAAAAAAGAGGAGACTAAGGAGGGGTTATGACAGAAGTCCATAAAATCGTGACCAGTGTAGAAAACGTGAGTAAGAAAAAAGTTATTTACTTGTTCCCATAACAGCGTAACACAAGAACTAGAGGTCACGGAATGAAATTAGCAAGTAGCAGGTTCAAAACAGACAAAAGGAAGTATTTCTTCATGCACGGTGTCCCTAGCCGCTGTCAGTCAGAGACTGGCAATTGGTGACAGTGGAGTGATCACTTGATGATTACCTGTTCTGTTCATTTCCTCTGGAGCACCTGTCATGGGTCACTGTGCTGCACACATGCTTCTCCCGGTCCAGCTGAGATGCTGGATGTTTTTCATCTGAAAGCAGGAGCCACGAGTTTAATAGATGATGGACAGGATCGGGAGATTAACCCCTGTGCTTTAGGGGTGTTTAAATTTATCAGAAACAATCACACGTGTCTTTGTGTTAAATAACAAAGGGCAGTCAAGCAAAAAGAACACAGAATCTTCTCTGCAGTACAGAGACTCGAGACAGTGGTCAGTTACTGAAGGAGGATAAATGTTCTGATTTCCTTTTTAAAGAAATTACTTTGTAAATAGAGGACGGGTGCATTGGTTTTGTGTATTTGCACATAAAGAAACATTTTTTATGTATTTGAATAAATAATTAAAGCCTTTTGTGTTGCAACAGCAGTATCTTGGGAACTGTGAACAGGACTGTTAATCTGTTGCAGGCATCTGATTTTATTCAGTTCTGGGTTTGAAAGATAAACAGTGATTACAGAAAGATAAGGGTGGGCAGATTAAGAGCCGGAGAATGTGCAGGTTATGTTGGATAACCTTAATTTCCTTCCTAGACTAAAATGTCTGGGAGATAGATAGCTCTTACCCGGACATACAGTTTGGGCAAGGGGTGGGTGGGAGAGGAAGGCATTGTGCATCATCAGTATGTAAATGGTCTAACACAGGGCTACTCAACATGCCGTCCATGGGCCGACCCGTTTATTTGTGGCCTGTGGTGCAGTTTGGGTTTATGTGGGGCTCAACATGCGAGCCGCAAGTGGGAGCCAAAATAAAAAAGTAGTCAATATAATGGTCTGCTCTTGATATGCGTTTAAGTACTTAAATTCCTGGACTAAATGAGTCATTGCTCATTAAAGTGCCTATGGGTGGAAATCGGGTACATATTGCATTTTATGAATATCAGCAGAACTGACTTAAATAGGGCCTAGTTGTAGACTTGCCTTAATCTTTGTATTCATGCCTGTAAGTTTCAGAGAAGCTATTAGCATATGTATATGCAATCTCACTTAAATTGGGGCCCTCGGCATGTGCTGTGAGTATCACTGTGGCCCCCAGGGCTTCCAAAATTGAGAAGCCACAGTCTAACCCGTTACATTATGTCTAAATTAAACACTTTCCAATATGTTAAAGGGGATCTGCCCTGGGTAAAAAATACGACATTTTAAAGTTGCTACACACTAAGGGTATGTCTACACTACCCTCCTAGTTCGAACTAGGAGGGTAATGTATGCATACCGCACTTGCTAATGAAGCCCGGGATTTGAATTTCCCGGGCTTCATTAGCATAAGCGGGGAGCCGCCATTTTTAAATCCCCGCTGCTTCGAACCCCGTGTAGCGCGGCTACACGGGGCTCGAACTAGGTAGTTCGGACTAGGGTGCCTATTCCGAACTACCGGTACACCTCATTTCACGAGGAGTACCGGTAGTTCGGAATAGGACCCTAGTCCGAACTACCTAGTTCGAGCCCCGTGTAGCCGCGCTGCACGGGGTTCGAAGCAGCGGGGATTTAAAAATGGCGGCTCCCCGCTTATGCTAATGAAGCCCGGGAAATTCAAATCCCGGGCTTCATTAGCAAGTGCGGTATGCATACATTACCCCGCTAGTTCGAACTAGCGGGGTAGTGTAGACATACCCTAAGCTACTGAACTGCCTCCCCTCGCCCCCCAAAAACATAAAATTCTTAATTTGTTATAGCTCTGCTGATCCCTTCTGCATGTTTTGTTGGTCTTTAAGGTGCTACTAGACTATTCGTTGTTTTTTAAGGTGAATCCATAACCCACACTATATGCAGAATAACCCTATTGAAGTCTTATTGGCAGTCTGCTCAATCTATTTCTTCCAGGCCTACGTGTAAAACTCTAAAAAATCCAATAAAGAGCTTTCAAGTAATCCAGGGTGGGCAGAAAATATGCATCAATGTTTTATTTTTTTCCCACAAATAAATGATTTTCCCGCTCTCTACATTACACTCAATCCAGAAAAACTATACAGGCCCAGCACTGACAGTAGTCTAATATGCTGTAGATATAGAGCCAATCTCCTGACCTTCCTGTGCCTGAGTTTCCGTAATAATATCCTCCCTCAGGGTATGTCTACACTACCCTCCTAGTTCGAACTAGGAGGGTAATGTATGCATACCGCACTTGCTAATGAAGCCCGGGATTTGAATTTCCCGGGCTTCATTAGCATAAGCGGGGAGCCGCCATTTTTAAATCCCCGCTGCTTCGAACCCCGTGTAGCGCGGCTACACGGGGCTCGAACTAGGTAGTTCGGACTAGGGTGCCTATTCCGAACTACCGGTACACCTCATTTCACGAGGAGTACCGGTAGTTCGGAATAGGACCCTAGTCCGAACTACCTAGTTCGAGCCCCGTGTAGCCGCGCTGCACGGGGTTCGAAGCAGCGGGGATTTAAAAATGGCGGCTCCCCGCTTATGCTAATGAAGCCCGGGAAATTCAAATCCCGGGCTTCATTAGCAAGTGCGGTATGCATACATTACCCCGCTAGTTCGAACTAGCGGGGTAGTGTAGACATACCCTCAGAGAGGTCTTTTGGGATTCATGAATTCCTAATTTTGAATCAGCTGCAGGTCACTGATTGGAAGTACCTCTATAGATGTCCAATGGTGACTGTTTAGATCCGTGGTGTCTAACATGCTAATGTCAGCTACATGTGGCTATTTGGTTGGTTGAGTGTGGCTAGTTTGCTCTAACAGCAGCTACTATCATGGCTACTGCTTCAGAACTGGTTTGACACAACGGGTTTAGTGCCAGCTAATTTAGCTGGATTAGTGATCACATGTTGAATTGGCAATGGGCGGAGATGCTGTGTAACTGGCGTAGACCATTGGCTTATGCGCATATCTCACTTCCGCTGCTAGAGCTATCAAATCACTTCTCCTCTGTCCATCTGCTACCTATATAATCTAATGTACGTTTTGGTTAAGTTAGTGCTCTCCGGGCTAACCCCCTGGTCCGCACTCCACCAATGCTGTGCGTTCAATAAATCCTCTGCTTGTTTTCACCTGCACCCAGTGTGTCCAAGAATTATTCCCACACTGGGCACGGATGTACGGCACCGACCCCGGGTGCACAGCGCAGCCTGGGGCCCGCCCCTAGGGCACACGTCATAAGCGCAGCCCAGTCTGGTCCAGCCGTCACTGCTGACGTGCGCGCCGGGCCGTTTAGGGCCCCGTGGCCATAGGGGGAAGGGCGTTGCTGGCCGGCGCCGCAGGGATGCAGGCGGGCCGGTGCTGCGGGAGCTGAGTATACGGTGCCTGATGGCAGCTTTAAGGGATGCCATGTGCCCTTTAAAGCTGCCATCAGGCGCCCCCCATCGATTGGCGCCCTGGGTAGCTGCCTGGCTCACCCATGCCTCCATCCGGCCCTGGCTATCTTCAAAGCTCAATCAACCCTCCTAAGGAGCTACACAGGGATCCCTCCTTAGAGGGCCTGAGAGTCCTGGCTGCCCAAGGCAGTGCTGGGTCTCTTTGGTAGGACGGAAGAAAAAGCATCTTCAGGGGGAGAATGCTCGGGAAGAAGGGATCCCTGTACGGGGCATGGACTAGCCTGGGAGAAATTGAATCCTGGGAGGTGGGGACGCACCTGGTGGAACCGCAGAGGTACCACTGCAGACTGCTGCATCTGGCCCACGATATCCCCTTCTCAGAACATCGAGGACAGGATACAAGATGATCGAGTACGGGTAAGAGCAGAAGAGAACAAATAAAAAAAGTGTCTAACACGTCTACAAATGCTACAAAAATAATGAGTGACACAAGCAAATGCTAGACCTCTAGATTTTCAGGGGGTGGACCAGAGTTCCTCCTATCAAAGGAAGATACTGATACAATAGACACCACAAACTCTTGTCCTCACCTCCTTGCCTCTTTAAATCTCTTTGTAATTGTTCTCTGAATAAACTGTTGAGAGAAGTGCAAATACCTTCATATTTGCATAGCATTTCGTTTAATAGGGTTGGACCTTGATTAGGAGCTAGATTATTCTTACGTGTGGGAATAACTTTATAAATAGAGAGCACTATTACATTGCTGTCACTGTCCCACACGAGCAGTTTTATCACTTAACTATGTAATATAATTAAATTAGAGATGCTAAAATATGGATAATCAACTAATTGAGAAATTGAAGGAATTTCCATTTAAAAACCTGATCTGTCTGAGAAAATTGGGTTTTTTAGATGCAGGCATTGCAGTAAATTTGATCTACCTGGACTTCAGTAAGGCATTTGATAGATACATTGGAAATCATTCAATTGGAGCAGATGGGAATTAATGACACTTGAAAGATGGATAAGGAACTGGTGGGTTATAATGAATGGTGAACTGTCAGGCTGGCGTGAGGTTATTAGTGAAATTCCTTAAGGGTGGGTATTGGAACCAATCTTGTTTATCATTTGTATTCATGCTCGTGGCACAAGAAGTGGGACTATTCTCATAAAATTTGCAGATGACAAAAAGATGAGAGGTATCTGGTCTATTTCACTAGGAGGGTGATGAAGAACTGGAATGGGTTACCTAGAGAGGTGTTGGAATCTCCATTCCTAGAGGTTTTAAGTCTCGGCTTAACAAAGCCCTGACTGGGTTGATTTAGTTGGGATTGGTCCTGCCTTGGGTAAGGGGCTGCACTTGATGACCTCCTGAGGTCTCTTCCAGCTCTATGATTCCATGACTACAAGCTGCCAGTTTGAGGCAGCCGTGAAAAAGCTCATGTAATGCTCGGATGCATCAGGCAAGGTATTTCCAATAGCCCTAGCAAAGTGGAGACAGTAGCAAACGTAAGTGTTCCTTCAGTACACTCTCCAAATCCCATTTTACCAACACCTCTCTCATCCTGAATGGCGCCAGTGTAATCAGATGGGAATGACAACTACCTTGAGCAAACATGAGCTATTTACACAGTATAACCAGTGATTTCATCGTCAATTGATTTCTTCCGCTAAGAACTAAATCGGGCAATCTGGGGTTGCACTTTTCTTTGTCTTCCCTCATCCTTGACTAAGACCAGATAGGCCAGTGTGGGCCTTTTCCTTGGTTTTTATGGATGTCAAAGCTATCTCTGTACACGGGCCCATATTTTAAAATATTCGCATTTTGGAGGTTACTATAAAATTCATCAGACCACAAGCCTTCTCTGTAAATTAAATATTCAATGTATTAAAACTAAGACTTCTATAAATACAAGCAATCCAAATGTCACAGGTCTGACTTACTAAAGCTATATACGTTATGAGCAAGCAACAGCCCAAAAGAAGACTATTAGCATTGGTTCCACAAGGAGTACAGGTATGGAACCCCCCTTTTTCCTCCCAGGGTTACTGGGGAGCAGGTCACACTCACAGGTATGCCTGGGCGCCTGGTGTTTTAACCCAAAAGAGATCCTGAGCACCCCAGTGTCGATGGTGTTTAGCTGGGGAAAGCCCTATCCACCCCCTTGCTGCAGTCCCTTGCTGGCAATGAATGTAACGTGGCGGTGCCTCCACCTGGCTGGCCTTGTACACACACTGGTGCCTTGAGAGCCTCCAGGAATATACTTATTCCAGCATAAATCTGGATCTAATTCCAGGACAACTACAAATCATAGACATCTAATAGAACACTTTAAAATAAACCATCTTCACTTAACTAAACAGGGATTAACAGATTAGCAAGGAATAGCATTAACAAAACACATAACCATAACTGAAGCTTATATAGCTAGACAACAGTTACTCCACCCCAGAGCGTGCACACCCTTAGACTCATTTGCAACTCCAGTTGACTACATTACCACCCTAGTTCGAACTAGGGTGGTAGTGTAGACATACCCTCTGTTGTTATATTGCACCGAATCCTGTGTTAGCAATACCACCCTCCAATCTTAGCATAACATCGTAAGTATTCTTCCTTTTATGGCATCTTTAACAAATTAATATTACTGCAATTAAATCATTTAAAATAAGATTACTTTGAAGCAATTTGTAAAATTCTTTTATCAAAGCAAGCATGTTCAGTGAGAAATCTATCAGTACATACTTGGGTATGAGGGGGTCTGCCTTTTACTACCAAAGAATTGAGGGGCTCTATTCCTTCTGAGATACGGGTTTGCTGCAGGGTGGGCGTGCAAGATTCTGAAGTCTGCAGGATGCAGGAGGTCAGAGTAGACTAAAGGAGCATGGCAGTCCTTTCTGGCTTTAAAGGCTGCTTTGTGGTAATGATTATGAAACTGATAATCCTGACTGATCTGTTATGGTGACCAAGAATGAAGTACGGGTTATCTAGTCACTTCAAGGCATATTTTAGCTTTTCACTTTAAAATACTTGAGTTCTAAATCCACATGATTCACCTTGTGCTGCATTCATTTGAGCTACTGGATTAGTAGCAAAACTATGGTGGTCAGGGTCTGAAAATTAAACTGATTTCCTTCTCATTCTAGGTCTACAATACAAGCTTTGATCAAGATTTTTTCGATTGCTTCTGTTTCTCCTTCATTCATTACACTGCTGGTTTTTTCAGCATAACAGAACAATCCATGAGATTGTAGCAGGAACTATTATGAAAATAAGAAATGGAGTCAGATGATATCAATGCCCAGATTACCAAAATTTTCTGAACTTGTTAAAAAAACAACAACCCAAAAGAAGACCATTAGCATGGTCTGGAGACAGATTCAGATGTTAAATGAAATGAGCCATTTCTGTATAGTGCAAAGTACCTTGAAAGTATTAATTGTTCTTAAATGCCAATGAAATTTGAAAGAAATAGTACCCCTTCAATATGGAAATATTAACATTAGATTGACAGGAAGGAAACAAAATATATTTATTTTAAAAGACCAATTCTCTTAGCTTCAGAGAGATGCCTGGAAATATTGCCATCAAGGTCTACATCTTAACTATTTGATGGGAAAAATATGATGGAGAATGTAGTTGTGGTTGATAATAGTGTTTACAAAACACATCACACAAACATCTTCTCAGAGAGGGTTGCAGTGTGTCTTTGGGGGATGGAGGCAAAAATCTAGCTAATAACGTGTTTCCATACAGCCAATATATTTTGTGGGACTCGGTATCAATCCCTAAAAGTCTTAGTGAATTTCTTCTTTCCAAGCATTGTATGCCTTTACTATTTTAAATGTCTTATCAAAACATGTATTGTGGCAGGTTTAATGCACGATTACATTAAGTCACTTCCCAATGAAGAGGTAAATTAGGTTAATGCTTCTTTGCCAGAAGATGAAATTACGGTGGTATTTGTGAATTAGGTTTGTGCAAACACCTTCAAAGCAATACAATTAACAGAATAGACCCTCGTAACAAACAAAATGATGTTTCCATTTGTTGAGGAAGGAAAAAATTTACTTCTCTCAAGTTGTTACATATAGATTATGCCAACAGATAGATGGAATTTTTCTGCAGCATGTAGAAAAGATCAACCAGAAAGCAATTATGGCTTTAACTCTATAGACAAGTTCCAGAACTGGTTTTCATGTTATATTTTAAAATTTCGCCTAATCATTTCTTAATGCAGAAGAACTGAAGCAGCTACTGACAAATAAGAAATCTAATATTTTCCATGATTACGTAGCTTTGATAACTTTTTTATTCTTCATGTAATATTGATTAGGAAACTGTTTTGGAAAAACAAAGCAAAGTTTCATTGTTAACTTGATTAAATGTGTCAGGTGTTCTTAAATGAATTAGAATGCCACAATATTGTAAGTGGTTGGCTTAGTACTAAATAGTGACAAATGGTTGCAGCAGTTACTGTTGATTGTCATCTAGGTTGCGCAGGGGGATATTCTGGGAGGATATTTTAAAATGAGAATTGTGAAGTAGGGATGTGATAGTGTACTGTTAACCTTCACCGTTATATGCAAGCCACTCCCCGCCTCTGTATCAGAGGCTCCATGGTGGGGAGGGAAGGGGAGGAGGGAGCCATTATGCTCAGGAAGCTGGCTTAAAAGTAGGTTCTCCGCACACACCAGCTCCTGTGGAGCCAACTTTCCCTGACATGTAAATGTGTAACCGCTGAAAAATTCAGCAGTTACATGTTAACCCCCTGGCCCAAATTACCTTTTAACATCCCAATTAAAACTTAAAACAAACATTTCTACAGAGAGTGAAATAATATAAGAAGGGACGGGAGTCCTGTGGCACCTTATAGACTAACTGAAGTGTAGGAGCATAAGCTTTCGTGGGCAAAGACCCACTTCGTCAGATGCATGTTGTGGAAATTTCCAGAGGCAGGTATAAATATGCAGGCCAGGATCAGGCTGGAGATGAGGAGGTGGATCCAATCAAGGAGGATGAGGTCCACTTCTAGCAGCTGATCTGGAGGTGTGAATTCCAAGAGAACAGAAGCTGCTTTTGTAGTTAGCAAGCCATTCACAGTCTTTGTTTCATCCAGAGTTGATTGTGTCAAACTTGAGGATGAACTGTAGCTCAGCAGTTTCTCTTTGAAGTCTGGTCCTGAAGTTTTTTTGCTGCAGGATGGCTACTTTTAGATCTGCAGTTGTGTGTCCAGGAAGATTGAAGTGTTCCCCTACCGGTTTTTGTATGTTGCCATTCCCAATATCAGATTTGTGTCCATTGATTCTTTTACATAGGGACTGTCCAGTTTGGCCAATGTATATAGCAGTGGGGCATTGTTGGCACATGATGGCATATATTACTTTGGTAGATGTGCAGGAGAATGTACCAGTGACAGTATGGCTGATCTGGTTAGGTCCTGTGATGGTGTTGCTGGTGTAGATATGTGGGCAGAGTTGGCACCGAGGTTTGTTGCAAGGATTGGTTCCTGAGTTCAAGTTATTATGGTGCGGTGTGTAGTTGCTGGTGAGAATATGCTTCAGGTTGGCGGGTTGTCTGTGGGCAAGGACCGGCCTACCTCCCAAGGCCTGTGAAAGCGAGGGATCATTGTCCAGGATGGGTTGTAGATCACTAATGATGCGTTGGAGAGGTTCTAGCTGGGTACTGTAGGTGATGGCCAGTGGTGTTCTGTTGGTTTCTTTCTTGGGCTTGTCCCGTAGCAGGAGGCCTCTGGGTACACGTCTGGCTCTGTCGATCTGTCTCCTCACTTCCTTGTGTGGGTATCGCAGTTTACAGAATGCTTGTTGAAGATCTTGTAGGTGTAGGTCTCTGTCTGAGGGGTTGGAGCATATGCGGTTGTACCTCAGTGCTTGGCTGTAAACAATGGATCGTGTGGTGTGTCCGGGATGGAAACTGGAGGCATGCAGGTAAGTATAGCAGTCGGTAGGTTTTCGGTATAGGGTGGTATTGATATGACCGTCACTTATTTGTATCATGGTGTCCAGGAAATGGACCTCCCATGTAGATTGGTCCATGCTGAGGTTGATGGTGGGGTGCAAGCTGTTGAAATCATGGTGAAATTCTTCCAGAATCTCCTTCCCATGGGTCCAGATGATGAAGATGTCATCGATATAGCGTAGGTAGAGAAGGGGTGTAAGTGGACGAGAGCTGAGGAAGCGTTGTTCCAGGTGAGCCATAAAAATGTTGGCGTATTGTGGGGCCATGCGGGTGCCCATAGCAGTGCCACTGGTCTGGAGGTATATGTTGTCACCAAATAATAATAATAATAATCCAACACATTATCAATAAACTACAGCCTATATTGGAACAGGATACCATACTCAAAGAGGCTCTGGGAGACAGACCCATAGTCTCCTATAGACAACCACCTAACCTCAAGATGATTCTTACCAACCACCACAGGACATACCACACTAATACCAACCCTGGTACCTTCCCTTGCAACAAACCCCGTTGCCAGCTTTGTCCACATATTCATTCTGCTGATACCATTATTGGACCTAACCAAGTGAGTTATAAGATCAAGCACACATATTCCTGCGCATCCAGAAATATAATCTATGCTATCATGTGCCGAAAGTGTCCGTCTGCTATGTACATTGGACAAACATCTCAGACACTTCGCCAAAGGATTAATGCCCACAAAACAGATATCAGACAAGATCACAAAGAGAAAACAGTTTCTTGCCATTTTAACCAGAAAGGACACTCTCTCAATGACTTGACCACCTGCATTCTGCTACAAAGACCTTTTACATCTGCACTTGAAAGGGAATCCTCTGAACTGTCATTCATGTTAAAATTCGACACTTGCCAACAAGGACTTAACAAACATTTGAACTATCTCACCCATTACCAAGACAGTTTCCCCAATTATCACCTCTAATACCATTAACTCACAAACATCCCACTCTCCCTACCTCTAATATCATCAATTCACAGACACTTACCTTCCTTCCTCCCCCCCCCCCCCGTATCCCCCTCCTGTTCTGCAATGTGATTTGTCCTTTTCATATTTGTTCATTTTTTTAATTGTATCCTTTGGTATATATGGTTGTGACTACTTTCTTCCACTATTTGATCTGAGGAAGTGGGTCTGGTCCACGAAAGCTCATCATCTAATAAACCATCTTGTTAGTCTTTAAAGTGCTACATTGTCCTGCATTTTGCTTCAACTACCCCAGACTAACACGGCTACATTTCTATCACTATTCTGCTGAGCTACAGTTCATCTTTAAGTTTGACACAATCAACTCTGGATTAAACAAAGACTGTGAATGGCTTGCTACCTACAAAAGCAGCTTCTGCTCTCTTGGAATTCACGCCTCCAGATCAGCTGCTAGAAGTGGGCCTCATCCTCCTTGATTGGATCCACCTCCTCATATCCAGCCTGATCCTGGCCTGCATATTTATACCTGCCTCTGGAAATTTCCACTACATGCATCTGACGAAGCCCACGAAAGCTTATGCTCCTATACTTCAGTTAGTCTATAAGGTGCCACAGGACTCCTCGCCGCTTTTGCAGATTCAGACTAACATGGCTACCCCTCTGATACTTAATATAAGAAGGAACTGTCACTGTTAGTCAACTATTACAATGGTTTAGCATTTTAATTTTTGGTGTATGATTACGGCTAAGTTTTCTTGGGGGTTAGTGTGTAGGAGACTTTTGAAGTAGAAAAGCATTAAGCTGAACCACTTTTCACTACAGTGGTGCTTAATCTTTTTCGTTAGTGCTAGCTACAGGTTGAATGTCTGAACACAATATGAGAAGGGCCATACTGGGTCAGACGAAAGGTCCATGGAGCCCAATATCCTGTCTTCTGACAATGGTGGATTCCAGATGCCCCAGAGGGAGCGAACAAAAGAAGTAATCAATAAGGGTATGTCTACACTACAAAGTTAATTCGAACTAACAGACGTTAGTTCGAATTAACTTTGATAGGCACTACACACGCGAACCGCTAGTTCAAACTTAATTCGAACTAGCGGAGCGCTTAATTCGAACTAAGTAAACCTCATTCTACGAGGACTAATGCCTAGTTCGAATTAACAAGTTCTAATTAAGGGCTGTGTAGCCACTTAATTCGAACTAGTGGGAGGCTAGCCCTCCCCAGCTTTCCCTGGTGGCCACTCTGGCCAACAACAGGGAAACTCTTCTGCCCCCCTCCCGGCCCCGGAGCCCTTAAAGGGGCACGGGTGGCTACAGTGCCCGTGCCAGGTGCAAGCCTGCCAGCACCCAGCCAGCAGACCCTGCACCTGGCACGGCTCAAGCCAGCCACCCGCTGCCACCCAGCCCTCCGCCTCTCTCCGGGACTAGGCTGGCGTCTCCCGGGAGCCTGCCCAGGTCCGCAAGAGGTGGGCGCCCGCCTGGTCTAGTGCGGACATCATGGACTTCATCCACGACCTCCGCACTTGGCACAGGAAAGTGGCCATCTAGGGCAGGATAGCTGCCAGCCTGGCCACCCAGGAGCAGGTGTGCATGAAAATCAGCCCTGAGCTTAGAATGGCCATACTGGGTCAGACCAAAGGTCCATCTAGCCCAGTAGCCTGTCTGCCGACAGTCACCAACACTAGGGACCCTTGAGGGGATGGACCGAAACAATGACCAAGCCATTTGTCTTGTGCCATCCATCTCCAGCCTTCCACAAACAGAGGCCAGGGACACCATTTTTACCCCCTGGCTATACCACTCCATGAACCCAACCTCCATGACTTTATCTCACTGCTCTTTAAACTCTGTTCTAGTTCTAGCCTTCACAGCCTCCTGCAGCAAGGAGTTCCACTCGTTGACTATTTGCTTTGTGAAGAACAACTTTCTGTTATTAGTTTGGAGCCTGCTACCCATTCATTTCATTTGGTGTCCCCTAGTCCTTCTATTATGGGAACTAATGAAGAACTTTTCTTTATGCAGCCTCTCCACACCACTCATACTTTTATAGACCTCTATCATATGCCCCCTCCGTCTCCTCTTTTCTAAGGTGAAAAGTCCCAGTCTCTTTATCCTCTCTTCATATGGGACCTGTTCCAAACCCCTGATCATTTTAGTTGCCCTCCCTTCTCCCACCCTCTCTCTTCCCCTCTCCCACCTCCTTTTCCCAGTCTCCCCGAGTTTTGTTCAATAAAGAGAGTTTCTATTTTTGAACACAATTGTCCTTTATTTTGTCAATCAGGAAGGGGGGCTAGGGAGGGGTAAGTGGAAGGAGGTGAGGGAGGAATGGGGTACGAGCCCTGAATGGGGAGGACTGGGCTGGCTCTGCGGGCTCCTTGGGGTGGAAGCTCTTCTGAAGCCCCTTGATTGACCCCCCCCTCTGGATGGCAGCCTGTGGCAAGTGCAGCCGGGCTGATGGCCGAGTGCTGTGATGTGCCGAGTGTGGGCACTCAGGGCACTCCAAGCCAGGACTGCTTTGCAAGCAGGGAACCCCTTAAACTGTCTGTCCGGGATGGGAGTCGGGTCCCTTTAAGCACAGCCCTCGGCTAGCCTGAGACAGCAGCTCCATGCTCTAAGTCCTCGTCTGATGCCCTGCCGGCACTGCTTCCGGCCATCCTTAACCCCGGTTCAGGGTACATTCAGTGTGGACATGCTAGTTCGAATTAGCAAAACGCTAATTTGAACTAGTTTTTAAGTATGGATGTGCTAATTCGAATTAGCTTAGTTTGAATTAACTAGTTAGAACTAAGTTAGTTCGAATTAGCGCTGTAGTGTAGACGTACCCTAAGCAATCGCTCTCCAGTCAGCCAGTCCCAGTCTCTGACAAACAGAGGCTATGAACACCATTCCTACTGATCCTGGCTAACAGCCATTGATGTACCTAACCTCCATGAATTTATAGAGATCTTTTCTGAACCCCATTAAAGTGTTGGTCTTCACAATCTCCTCTGGCAAGGAGTTCTGCAAGTCGATTGTGTGCTGTGTGAAGAAAAGCTTCCTTTTGTGTTAAACCTGCAACTTATTAATTGTATTTGTTGAGCCTTAGTTTTTACAGGAACAAGTAAATTCCATTTCCTTATTCACTTTTTCCACCCCAGTCATGATTGTGTAGATGTCTATCATATCCCTGATTAGTTTCTCCTTTCCTAAAATGAAAAGTCCCAGTCTTTATAATCTCTCTTCACAGGGGACCCGTTCCAAACGCCTCATGCTGCTACCCGTTGAGTGGATGTTTTCAGAGAATTGTCCACAATGAGGCCACAATCTCTCTTGAGTGGTTAGAGCTCAATGAGCCCCCATCATCCTGATCTAAGGCAGATTTCAGTAAACTCTGGTTATGTCTACACTGCGGGGTTTTAACCCCGCCACGTCCAGGGAACCAAACACATGTCTGCAGGGCAAGTTTAGAAAGGAGAAGGCACAAAACAAGCTCAATCTAGCTAGAGACAAGAGTAACAAGAAGACCTTCTCCAAATATATTAAAAAGAAAGACCCAGGGCAGGGTAGACCAACTGCTTAATGAAGACAGAAACAAACAGAACAGAAAACTTGGAAACGGGCAAATGACAGAGGTGTTCTTGACTTTTGTTTTGATTTTCACCCAGAAGATTGATGGTGGTGGATGCCTAACATGCGAATGTTAGCGGAAATGGGGTAAGTTTAAAGATTAAAGAACGAGTTAAAATTACTTAGAAAAGTTAGATGTCTTTAAGTCCTCAGGACCTGATTAAATGCATCCTAGAATACTCAAGGGGCTGATAGGAGATATCTGAGACTTTAACTATCATCTTTGATAGAAGCCATAGGGGAGATGTTTTTTAAACCCTTGCAGCCCAGCTCCAGCCTAATAAAGAGGCAGCAGTGTGGAATAGCAAGGGGATCCTTGGGAATGTGGCAGGAGCACACTGGCTGCCAGCCCTGCCCCCCCTCCCGCACCGAGGGACTATAGATGCTGATGGAAGGACTGACTGTACCATTGCAACTGTTCCAGTGCAGCACTGACGATGGATAGACATGCATACGGAAAATACAACCTAACCGATGCACTCTTTATGACAATTGTGTCCATAGATTTTATAGGGGTGCTAAGGTTTTCATATGAGGTTACACATGGAGATACAACCTTTGACATTTGCAATGAATTGTGGAGTCCAACATTTATCAATTAACTTTGCAGCCCAAATAAAAATGCTGACATGACAGAAGAAATACTAAGCAAAATTAAGGTCAATCACTGATACCAGAAAAGTGGCTAAGTGGAGCTTAATTATTGTTGATTTTATTATCCACTAGGGATGCAAT
Organism: Pelodiscus sinensis; assembly: GCF_052426305.1. NCBI lineage: Eukaryota > Metazoa > Chordata > Testudines > Trionychidae > Pelodiscus > Pelodiscus sinensis. The sequence continues at coordinate 58,983,311 of NC_143060.1, forward strand.
AGTGTAGCCAATTAACCAATAAGCAAACGCTTGTAGGTTAATGCTAGAGACAACATGTATTCCCCAGTCCTGCCAGCAAATTTTTTAGCAGGCTGGGCAGCAGTCTGGCTCAGTTCCAGCTCACACCACGTCTGGAAGCTTGGGCCCCTCCTACATGGGGGCTGCTGCCTCTTTCTCTGAGGCAGCAGCACAGGGTGCTAGGCAGCCGGTCTGTGAGGGGAGATGTTTTTAAACTTTTGCAGCCCAGCTCCAGGCTGATAAAGAGGCAGCAGTGTGGAATGGCAAGGGGATCCTTGGGAATGTGGCAGGAGCACACTGGCTGCCAGCCCTGCCCCCCCAGGGACTATAGACTAGTCGACTAACCAATACAAATTCATGCGGGTACTTGACTATTCAATTAAATGATATTTCACATCCTTATTATCTACAAGTTACCAGGAAGGAAAAAGAGTTTGTCCCATTTGCTCTTTTTCTTTGAAGAGGGCCAAGAAATTCAGTTCTCAGCCTGGAAGACATGGTCATGACTGGACAACTCAAGCCATGACATCACAAAAGCCAACAGACTGAAAACAGATCAGTCAGCTCTGACTTGGACGTCCTGATCTGTTGTGCAATTCTCCACAATGTTCATTAGTTATCGGAAAGTTTTTGTAAAACTGGGGATGTAAAATCCTGTTGAAAATATTAACTGCTTAAACCAGGGGTTCTCAAACTTTGATACCACGACCCCCTAAAAGATTCAATGAATTTGTGTGACCCCACACCTACCCCCACTGCCCTTGGTCACTTCTTCCCCCCTTCTCACCAAACTCCTTGCCCTCCTGGGTTTCCTTCAAGGCGTTTGCAGCCCTCAACGCCCTTCCCCCCGTCTCTTTCTCTTCTGCGCCTCTTTTCCACTCCGTTTCTCTTTGGTTCCTTCCCTCTCTCCTCTCCTCCGTCCTCCACTCCTCTCCCATGTCTCCTCTGATTCCTCCTCTGCCCCGACCCAATCCCCCAGCCGGCTGCCTGAGGGACCCCGCCCTCCCTAGCTGGCGCGGCTAGACAGCCATGCGGCGCGGCTAGCCAGCAGCTGCCTTCCGCCGCCCTGTCGCTCTTCACGGCCCGGAGAGAGGGGTCGCAAGTGAAAAACCCAATCCAGCTGCGACCCCCCCCTCTATGTTGTTTGTGACCCCCCTGGGGGTCGCAACCCACCGCTTGAGTAACACTGGGTTAAACTATATGTTGGCCTGGGCAGGCTGCTCTGGCCCATCTGCCTAGAGCCTGCCACACTGCGGGAAGAGCTTTGTTTCGGCCCAGCTGGCCTGGACTGCCCCCTGTGGCGTAGCCTGGCAAGGCTGCTCTGATCAGGCTGGGCACCAGGTAACTGGTTACCAGTGAGCATCACCTAGTCTTTCAGGTCTGCGTTATACGTCATACACAAGCAAACAACACAAAACTACAAAAGGAAGCCCAACTAAACATTGGAAAGAAACCTTTAACAGCCCTGTCATTTAGAAGTGATTCTTAGTGCACAGTTGCCAGTTCTAAAAGCCCCCTTCCATGGTGTTTGAGACAATGACTTCCAAGTCCCTGACCACATTAGGGTTTGTAACCATGTTTAGAATGTTTTCAGGATTTCTCTTTGCTTGTGTAATTTCATACATATTGTTTTATGATGGTTTTTTTGTATGGTGCAAAAGGAACAGTAGACTTACAAATCCAGGCCATAATGCCTTTTTGTAATGGCAACATTACTCGCACATGGTGAAGTGTCAAGGCTAGAAACACTGATACCAGAGCACTAGGACAGGGAAAGTCACAGCTCTTCAGTGAGACAAGTCATTTTACTTTGATGGCTCATATTAGACCCCTGCCAGTGCTGGGCCTGTATAGTTTTTTCTGGACTGAGTGTAATATAGAGTGCGGGAAAATCATTTATTTGTGGAAAAAAATAAAACATTGAGGCATATTTTCTGCCCCATCATGGATTGCTTGAAAGCTGTTTTTTAGAGTGTTACATGTAGGCCTGATAGAAATAGATTGAGCAGAGTGCCAATAAGGCTTCAATAGGGTTGTTCTGCATATAGTGTGGGTTATTGATTACAGGTCTTCACCTTAAAAAACAACGAATAGTCTAGTAACACCTTAAAGACCAACAAAATATGTAGAAGGGATCATCAGAGCTGTAACAAGGATGAGGAAGTGGCGCACTCGCCCCAGTTGCAGTAGTTTTAGGGGTGCAGAATTAAAAATAAATAGTTTTACTATCAAAAAGCTTTACTATCATCTATTTGCAAACTCAATATATGTGCAATTAACAACACATGCAATTAATAAAATACAAACAAATTAAGAATTTGATCTTTTTGCGGGGCGGGGGGGCACAGTTCAGTAGTTTTTCCCACATGCAGAAAAGCTTAGTTTTGCTTTTGTGGGCAGAACCCACTTCTTCAGATCACTGGAGTATTAAAAGTCCAGGTCCAAGAATAAATAAAGGAAAGGGGCATGGGGGGGGGAGGGGGATGGGCGGGAGGAGTAAAAAACAGAGAATAGATTTACAAGAGTCAATGGATACAAATCCATTTTAGTTATCCTAAAAGGCAACACACAGAAACCTGTTAGAGAACTCTTTAATCTGCCTGGATACTCATGACTGGATCTCCAAGTCACCTGTTGTTTCAGGCCAATTCTACACCCCAAATACACAGGGAAGGGTTGGAACTTAACTTCATTTACAAATTGAATTCTTATCAAATTTCATGTCTTAATGATTTAACCAACCAACCAAACAATGGAGGTGCTAATTGTTCTCATCAGCCTTTAGTAACTTGAAGAATCTATTCACTGTCTTTTTTCTCTCTTTTTCCTCTCCCCACCCCCCACTCCCTTATTTATTCTTGGATCTGGACTTTTAATATTCCTGTGATCTGAAGAAGTGGGGGGGGGGGGGGTTTGACCACGAAAGCTCACGATACCATCTACATGTTTTGTTAGGCTTTGAAGTGCTACTAGACTATTTGTGGTTTTTTAAATAGGTACACACTAACTTGGCTACCCCTCTGAAGATCTTAAAAGATTACAACAAAAACAACATGGTGTTTCCCGCTTAAGTATAATTGTCATGATTATGAGGGTTAGCCAGCAGCCTGGGGATTAAGGAGTTAACTACACCTAGCCAGGTGGAGTGACCAATAGGAATGTAGGTGGGACTTTTCAAATTGGGACAAAGGAATTTGGATTTTTTTCCTTTCTCCCTTTTGTCTCTGGAAGAGAGTTCTCTGCAACTACAGAGAGGGACAAGCATGTCTCTCTCTCTCCAAGACACCATTCTTCATTTTCTGTAAGTAGGGTAAAGTTTAGGTAGTTTCGTTTATTGTTTTATGGATTGGGTATGGGATCTGAGATCCGGCACTTCTTAAAAGATGTTTTGGCTTTTCTTTGTAACTAAGTTCTAGGCCCATGGAGTTTCTCCATGAGTATATTTTGTTACCTCCCTATCTAGTCATTATGTTTGCAACAGGAATATTGTTGTAATAATAAAAGTTCTTTCTTTTCCTTTTTTTAACCTGGCAGTGGTTAATTGTGTGCCTTGATTTTTATTTTGGGGGTAAGATTTCCCAAATGATCTTTCCCCTGATTTCTTTATCAACATTTGGGTGGTGGCAGCGGAAGATTTAGTCCCAAGATCTAGGTTTTTAAGATTTTGGGGGGAGTTTGATCCCAAAGCCTGGTAGATAAGGCTTTGGGGTACACTTGCTGGCCCCCACTTCTGCATTTATCATGCCAGAGTGGGGAAGGAGCCATGACAATAATATTAGGTGAAATTCTGGTTCCATTAAAATCTGAGATACAACTCCCTCTGACCACAGCGAAGCCAGGATTTCACACACTCTATTTTATCGTTACAGCATATTTGATAAAGTCACGTTAACATGTTCAATCAAATGTATTTCTTGTGAAAGAGGTTTGCCAGAGCATCTTAGAAAATTCATAAGTAAATACTTAAGATAGTGAATGATAGTATTGTTGTGGCAACAAGTAGTCGAGAAGGCTATTGAATCATCTTGTTTTCACACGCTTAACTTTCTTTAAACACTTACCCTTTCAGAGGCTGTACTGCCCTCCGAACCAGGAATATTTTGGGGCACCCCTCCAACACTAAGAAAGCAAATAGGGAGCCCCCTTGAGCTACTCAATCTGTGTGGATTGCTTATGCCTAATGCCAGCACTGCCAGGATTTCACACACACTATTTTACTGAAACAAAAAACAGGACTATGTAGCACTTTAAAGACTAACAAGATGCTTTATTAGGTGATGAGTTTTTGTGGGCCAGACCCATTTCCTCAGATCAAATAGTGGAAGAAAATAGGCACGATCATACATACCAAAGGATACAATAAAAGAAATGAACACATATGAAAAGGACAAATCAAATTTCAGAACAGAAGGGGGATGAGGGGAGGAGTAAATGTCTGTAAGCTAATGATATTAGAGGTGATAATTGGGGAAGCTATCTTTGTAATGGGTAAGAAAATTAATGTCTTTGATCAGACCTAAGCGTGAAGTGTAAAATTTAAGCATTTTTTAAATTAAATACTTTTTTGCTGTGACTTTAGGTTTTTGAACAACATGGCACACAGAGAAAAGGTTCTCACTAACACTACAGTATGATTAGTGGGTAGCAACTTTAAACTGTCAGGTTTTTTTACCAGGACAGATCCCTTTTAACATATTGGAAAGTGTTTAATTTAGACATACAGTGATGGAGTTAGATGAGGGCTATTCAACTTTGGAAGCCCTGGAGGCCACAGAGATACTCACAGCACATGCCTAGGGCCCCAAATTAAGTGTGGTTGCATATACGTATGCAAATAGCTTCTCTCAAACTGACAGGCATGAATACAAAGATTAAGGCAAGACTACACAACATGCAGGCCCTATTTAAGTCAGTTCTGCTGATATTCATAAAATGTAATATTTACCCCATTTCCACCCGTATGCACTTTTAATGAGCAATGACAGTCCCAGGAATTTAACTACGAAAACGCATACCAAGAGAAGACCATTATAGTGACTACTTTTTTCTTTAGGCTCCCACTTGTGGGTCGTATGTGGAGCCCCGCATAAACCCAAACTGCACCACAGTCCGTAAATAAACGGGTTGGCCCATGGATGGCATGTTGAGTAACCCTATGCTAGACTATTCATATACCGATGATGCACAATGCCTTCCTCTTCCACCCACCACTTGCCCAAACTGTATATCCGGGTAAGAGCTATCTATCTCCCAGACATTTAAGTCTTTGAAGGAAATTTAAGTTATCCTCATTCTCCGGCTCTCAATCAGCCTATAATCTTTCTGTAATCACTGTTTATCTTTCAAACTGAGGAGTGAATAAAATATGAATATGAAGCACCTGTTGTGTTACACTAAGTTAACTAGCAGAGAACATTTCTCTGCTCACGTTTGGTCACATTTAAACACCCCCAAAGCACAGCGGTTAACGTCCCGATCCTGGCCATCATCTATTAAACTTGCTAGGCTCCTGCTTTCAGAAGAAAAACATCCAGCACCTCAGCTGGATCAGGAGAAGCACTGATTAGCCTGCCCCAATTTCTCCTCTCCCCAAATGCCACAACATGTGAAATGAAAATACACACGACATAGCAACGGTGAACATGTATTTATTTTCTCCCCCCACCTCCTCCTTTCTATGTAGAACGGACCCTTTTCTGAACATGTCTTCAGATACGAATGTGTGGAGCGGGATGGGTCGGTCACATGACCAGCTGTCGGAGTGGATGCATGAACTCCGCTTCCAGGCACAGCAGACGGGCAGCCTCGGGTATTGCCGCGAGGAGCGGTGGCGAAATGGTTCTCCGCCCTTCTGTCTCAGGGGCCGTACAGGTGGGGCAGGGTTTCCAGCTTGTTCTCTCTCTTCGCTTCCTCCACCCCGCGTAGCCACTCTGTGCACCTGCGCACCAGCTCCTGATCCACGACCCCCGGCGCCGGATCCTCCTCGTACTCCTCGTCATCGTAGCGATTCTGCTCGTTAAGCAGGGAGATCTTCATGATCGAGGTCAGGTTTAGGCCGGCCATGCTGCGGGAACCCGGCAGTAGCCCGGTGTCGTCGATGGGATTCTTGAACCCCCACTCTTTCTCCAGATGGCGTCGCAGCAGCAGTCTGGTCGCGTCGGCCGTGAGCTTGATGTTGTACTGCTTCGCTGGGACTGCTGCCTTCGGCTCCCTCCTCGCCACAGCACCTGGGTTCTTGACAGAGCGGCCGCGGGTACGGGTCGGGTTCGACCTCTGTGGCTGCTGCGGTGGATGTGGCTGTAGCTGCTGCTGCTGCTGCTGCAGGGAGGCGCAAAGGCGGGAGTTAGGCAAGGGGCCGGTCCCCGCCTGAGGCGTCCTGCGCGGATTCCTCTCCCTGGGTGGCGGTGCTCGATTCTTCGGAGCGACCTGACTCTTAGGTGGTGCACGGGTGGTGGCGGGGCAAGAGGCCGCAGCAGCGTGAGGCTGGATGGGCGGTAGGGGCATGGTGGTGCTGCGTGGCCCCTCTGCTCCGCCCGCCGACTCAGCAGCCACCGTCGCCCGGGGCAGGTGGAACGGAACTGTCTCCGCGTTTGTGCTGTGCTCGCAAAGGAGAGACGAGCTCTGCTTCAACTGGCGGTGGCTCCAGCTCGATAAGGTAGACAGGCGACGGTAGCAGGGCTGAGCCGGAGCAGTGGGTGTGGGGGGAGGAGGAGCGGGCGGCGGAGCCGTGGAAGCACTCACACGGGAGGTCCCTTGGGAAGGCAGGGATGCCAACACCTGGGAGGGCTGCAGCACTCTTGTCCGGGCAAGCTTCAGTGTCACCACCTGAGAGGACAGCAGCACCAACTTACGGGAGAACTGCGATAGCAGCACCAGAGAGGGGTCTGGCCACAACAGCTGAGAAGGCTGAGGCACCGTCACCTGGGAGAACTGCGACGACGACACCCGAGAGGGCTGCTGCGACGACGTCAATTGAGAGGATTGCGATGTCCCCAATGAAGGCTGGGATGCCAGCATCAGAGAGGGCTGTGATGTCCCCTGTTCCAGAGTCTGAACACCGCTGAAATAGAAGGGATGGGTTAAAACAGTACTCCAAGGGGAGACAAGTCAGACAGAGCAAGAGATGTCAAAAGATAATCCCGGAAACGTTCACAAGAACAAACTCTACAGGCAGTTTGAGCAAGGCTGGAGCATTTACAGCTCTGAAATATTAGAGGGACTTCTATTTTAGCTGCTAATACTCTGGCACCGACCAGTATTTTCAGCCCCTCAGGGCACATACTACTGCTCTTACACTGCACTCCTTGGTGCACAGGGGAACTGCTTTTTACATTTTAAAACAGTCATTGCCACTCGACATCTTTTGATGGTGATTAGTCCATGTGGCCTCATTCACACCTCCTTCCACCCAGAGCCAACAGCCTCTTTTAAAGAGTCTGTCAAGATCTGCTTTCTTTTGTTCCTCAATCTAAGCCTCTACCTCTATCCACAGCAGCAAGTGGTAGAACACAGGCCAATCTTCCACAGAAATATTATGCAAGCCTGTTTCCAAAGGGTGAGCACATGACAGTGTAAAAATGTAGCCACCATGGTGTTTTCTTAACAGAACATGCAATCATCTCCCAAAGATCTGAGTTAACATGCACGTGAAGACACGCTTGTTTCAGCTAAATCTGGAGGAGACAGAGCTACTGCTGGTGGAGAGAGGGAAACAAAGAACTTTCAGCCACCTAAAAACTAGGACCTAGGCTGTCTACTCTGGCTTCAGGATCCTCATAGTCTTGTTATGCCTTAATCGCTGAAGTTGGTAAAAATGTTTCAACCACAGCTTGTCCCTAAAAATACTTTCACAGAAGCTAAGTACAGTATATTGAGCATATTGCATATAGCAAATTCATTTACGTGAACCTCTGAGGAGCATTTTTTCAAAATACCAATAAAATTAAAGATGCTTTAAAGCAGGGATGGGCATTAATTTTTGATGGGGAGGCTGTTCCAAGAGGTCAAGGGCCACAATTCTCTATGGAGGGGAGGTGGGGTCTGGAACAGAAATTGGATGCGAAAGGGAGCTGAGGGTAGGGTTCGGGTGTGCAGGAAAGAGTATGGGCTGTGAGGGAAGAGGGTTGGGGTGCAGGAGAGGATTCTGGTCTGGAGGAAAGGTCTAGGAGGGGGTGCAGGATTTGGGAGAGACCAGGAACAGGAGGGATTGTGACCTAAGGCAGGGAGTTGGGGTGCCAGAGTAGGCTCTGGCCAGGAGGCACTTACCTAGGCGGTTCCAGGCTAGCTGCCTAATGGAACCCTGTGCCAAGTTCCCTGCCTACCACAACCCCAGAGCTCAGAGTGGCTGCTCCATGTGTCTTTCTGTGGGGCACAGTGGGGGGAGGAGAAGGAGGCTCTACATGCATTGCCCAGGCCCTCCAGCTATTACTAGGGTTGCTAGGTGTCCTGTTTTGAACCGGACAGTCCAGTATTTGAGCTGTTTGGGAAACAAATTGAGAAGATGTAGATGAGAAAATATAAAATGTCTGGTATTTTCCAAATGAGATGTAATGGAGATTGTGATGTAATGTCAAGCGTGTCCGGTGTTTTTGCTGAAATAATCTGGCAACCCCTAGCTCTTACACAGCAGAGCCCCACTTGTCATGTCAAATTGGAACCTGGACCAAACCAGATGATCAAAAATTCCGATATTCAGGAGAGTAGGGAAGTGTGAGGCCACAGCGGCATCTAGTGGCCATGGGAGGGTTGCCTGCTGCTGGCCCTGCATGCGCTGGTTATTAGGTCAACATGGAAAGCTGCACAATGGAAGGCTGGAAAAATGGGGCTCTACTGCACCACATCATCTGTAAGGACTCCATGTAATAGGGCACCTCCTATTATACACTCCTGGCAGTGACACACACACACACACACACACACACACACACACACACACACACGCACACACACACACACAGATCCTCAACCTCTTTAGCAACAGGGCAGATAGTTGGGTGGAACAATCTACTCCTGACAGAATCAGGCCCAACCAATGTAGAGAAGCGGAACAATTCCCCAAGCAGATGATACATTCTGGCTCATATGCTGGGTGTTAAAGAGAACAAAGTCCTGAGTCTTCTCCCTATCACTATCTCATCCACTCAACAGTGAGACTCTGGCAGGGCAGGAAGCTAAGGGAAACAAAAGACACAAATTCCACTCTCCCCAGTGGTAAGGAACAAAAATCCTAGGTGGGAAAAGAAGAGTTCCCAATAGGTCAGGCAGCATCAGCACCAAATCTATCACAGGCTCTTACCTTCTCCGCAGAGATGTGTCTCTTTTCTCAGAATTGGATTTGTATAACACTCCAAGAAGATTCTTCTTAGTGTTCATGTTCGAGGCCTGAGAGCACTCAAGGTAAGAAGAGCAGACCTCGAGATGACTCCCGGCCGCAAAGCTACGGGAGTCTGAAATTGCCCCAGCCCCGCATCCTGTCCTACCTGGCCGTTGTCATGGAGTCTCTGTGAGTTCACCACCTGCCAACGTCCTTTAACCAATAAGCGGAGATGCCGAAAAAGGCCTTGTGATGTCACCTCCACACCCTGTCCTGCCCCTGGCCAGCCCCTCTGCATATTTGAGCCTCTCCCCCCTGCATTACCCCTACTCACTCAATGTTAGTGCTAGGAATCAAGCAGGCTGCACATGGAATCATCAGAGGCTGCTCAGTGCCACATGTACTTGGCAGATTGTAAGGCCACAAAAGACCAATCACCTAACCCAAGGGTGGACAATAATTTTCATCGTGGGGGGGGTCATGTTAGGAATTTTAATATGTGGTCACAGGCTGGTTTTGGGCCCCCTAGAAGGTTCAGGGACTCAGAGCCACAGAGAGAGAGAGGGAGTTAGGGATGTTAAATTTAAAGAGAGTTCAAAATGGCCGCCCTTAAAAGGAGAATGCCTGCTCTCCTGATAAAAAGGAAACGTGTTTTTTTTTTTCCCTTATCTTCTTTTCCTTGTCCTTTTTGTTTGCTTTGTTTTCTCAACAACTTTTAGAGAAGTAAATTATTTCCATATGCCTGAACATAGGTATCCTATCATTAAGATTTATATTATCTAACCAGTGTTAAAAATAGGACGTATACATCCTCCTCAAAGTGAACACTCCTCAATAGCGGTATTTTCTTCCAATAATCTTTTTAATGCACATTAAAACAAACCAATACAGAAGATACGTAATGCAATGCCACTTTGTAGCACCACGTAATAGCTCTGCCAATTACTTGTCTAAGACAGACAACACAGGAAGCTCTACTTGGGATGACATTTTATACTAGTACATATTTCAGTTAACTGAAAAGGAATTAGGCTCGTACAGTATTAAAACTACAGGTCAAAATAATCATAGGCGTCTTGGGCTTTATTAAAGACATTTTTATATTATCTAATCCAAACTCAATTGAAACAAGTCAACTCATGTTTTACCAGATCAGCATTCAAATAAGGGAAAGGAAAAGCTGGGGACCAATAGAAAAGAGGTGCCGGTACTCCAAGTTCAAAGTTTTTGAGGGAAAGAAAACGGGTTAAAACATAAAATCAAAAAGTTGTTGAGCAAAGACATTGGGAGGCAAGCCAGCCCAGGAAATAGGTGCTGGTATGACAGAGGGGAATCCCATCTAATTAAAGTACCAGGGTCTATCATCACAAGAAAGCACTGGTTCTGAATATATTGGAATGTATTTGCGTCTACTAAAACAGCAGAATGAATTAAACCGATTTGAACAAAAATAAGCCTGCAAGTGAAACATGGCTGTGAACATTTAGAATGTTAAAAATCTGACTGGAGAAGTTGGGATGCATGAAAATTAAGAGAACGTCTTTTAGTATTTAATTTTATATTATTTCACTGCTTTCAGCTCTCTTGAGAACAGTCCCCCCGCTTGGGGCTCTTGTACGTTTCAAAAGCAGAATCACAGCAGAAGCAGCGGGAGTGGAGCCTGTTTCAGTCCCCACTTCCTCTGTTTCCTGCTGTATCTCTACCTCCCCTGTCCCCCACAGAAACAGGACTGGAAAGAGCCAGCTTTTAAGCCAGTTCTCTCCCCCACCCTAGGTACATCACTAGTCGACTATCCGATAAGCTTATGCTCAACCTATATTCCACTAGTCACTTCTATCCCTAGCTGCCATATGAAGAGAGATTAACAAGATTGGGAATTGTCCTCTAAGAGGAGATGGGGTATGTGGAGATACAACAGAGGTTCATCAAATCATGACTGGTGTGGAAAAAAGGAGCAAGGAAAAAGTCATTTACTTGCTCCCATAAGACAAGAACTAGAGGTCACCAAATGAAATTAACAAGTAGCAGGTTGAAAACAGGCGAAAGGAAGTATTTCTTCATGCAACGCCCAGACAACCTGCGGAACTATAGTCCTGCCAGAATATATTGTGAAGGCCAGGACTTTAACAGGGTTAAAAAAAAGAGCTAGATAAATTCATGGAGGATTGGTCCATCAATGCTCATTAGGCTGGAGAAGTAAGAATGGTGTTCAGGAAAACTCTATGCTAAAGACTTGTTTTCTGGTTTAATTCTGGCACACCAATCAGCCATCCTGGGTCAGACCAAAGTTTCATCTAGCCTAGGAGTTAGCAAAAATTTTTGAAGTAGCTCCAGGCTGCCCCAGAAGGGGCAGGGCCAGGACACTTCCTGTTTCCCCACCCACAGATCCTGATTGCTTTGCGGGGGGAAGGGGAAGGAGCACATAAAGTCTTTGCACCACCAATTGTTCACAACAGCTGGCTGTTCCCTCTAGGTACCTGTGCTCCTGGCAGTGGGAAGAGACTTCATGTGCTTCCTCCTGATGTCCCCGGGTCAAACAGGGCCTACGGATGGGGAGCATGTGAAGTCTCTCACTTCTGAGCTGCAGCTAGTGGTAGACTTGAAGTGCTGAGCCCCTTGCAGAGCCACAGGAGACTTCACATGCTCCCCCTCCCAAGCCCTTATTATCCTGCGGGCGGGGGTGGGGATGGAGCAGTCTCTTCCGGCCCTGCAAAGAGCATCCCTGCACTCCTGGCAGGGTGGGTGCACTCCCGCAACCCCAGGCCCTGATTGACCTGGGAATATGAGGAGCAGATGGGCCTCCGTGGGCCTGATCAGCTCACTTGGTGGCCAGATCTGGCCTGCAGAGGGCTTTTTGCCCACCTCTGATGTAGCCCAATGTCCTGTCTCCCAACAGTGACCCATGACAGGTGCTCCAGAGGAAATGAACAGAACAGGTAATCATCAAGTGATCACTCCACTGTCACCAATTGCCAGTCTCTGACTGACAGCGGCTAGGGACACCGTGCATGAAGAAATACTTCCTTTTGTCTGTTTTGAACCTGCTACTTGCTAATTTCATTCCGTGACCTCTAGTTCTTGTGTTACGCTGTTATGGGAACAAGTAAATAACTTTTTTCTTACTCACGTTTTCTACACTGGTCACGATTTTATGGACTTTTGTCTAATGCCCCTCTTAGTTTTCTAAGCTGAAAACTTCCAGTCTTAATTATAACCTGTTAATGGTAGATATTTCAATTCAAACAGTTACCCTCCATCCAAAAGGTAAGATATATATAAAATATGGGCTCTACCTTTGGCTTTTCAAAATTAGAAAGTTGAAAGAGTGTGATTTAAGAAAATTACACTTTTGAAACAAATTAGGACTGAACTGACTAACTTTTATTTTTGTAGAAGGAGATCAATTAATGGTGACTCCCTTGCATAAGGAATATATGAGAGACTATACCTGAAAAAGAGGAAAAGGTACTTAAAATTTTAAGGTTTAATTTGTTTTCTACATATCAATTCACTATTTTTGTTGCCGTCTGCTATAATAAACCATGCAATAGAATTACGTATTCAAATTATATCCACTTTACAATAAAAGAATTCTTCAAGAACAAAGTGTACTGCCAAGAGATTTTCTTTCTTTTTTTTTTTATCGGTGTTGCTATGTAGAACTTAACTTTCACTGACTATGAATTCTACTACAAAAGAGAATATGGAGATTTACTATCACTTAAGATTCTCAACTTGGATTCTGGAAGACTGATAACATCCCTATTTCATATAGTTAAGTAAAGAGGCAGGTATTTAACTAATCGAGTACTTAATAGAATTATTGACTACTTGATTATTTGATAGGCAACGTGGCTCATGCCATTTTCTTCCCCCTGTGTTTGTGAGTGTGGCTTTAGAGAGGGAATTCTCCAGGTAAAGGAGAAGCAGATACAGGACTCTTGAGGAAGTGAGTGTTGTGTTTGGGGCTTTCTTACTGTGTGCTGAGCTTGTGTTTGTGACTGAACGTTGGTGTGAGGGTTTTTTTTTTTTCCCACGTCCCCTTTCCCCTCCCCCTCTCTTTCACGGAGTGTGTGTTGTGACTGGCAGGTGGAAACTGTTGGCTTCTAATTAAAGTTTGAATTCTAGAAGGCTCTGCTGATTGGCTGAGCCTTGGTAGGTGGAGGGACTTTGGGTCAGGACCCCACGCTGTCTAAATTTGTTTTTTGGTGTTGAGAGTTTGTTTGGGTAAAGAGCAGCTGCAATGAGTCAGCTACAGCATGAAAATCTGGACAGGGAGGCTCTGGAAGTCTTGTGCTTGGAAGGAAGCATTGCGTTTAATGAGGAAGTTTCTAATCCAGAGCTGGCATCTTTGTTAATGGCCAGATATGCTGCAGAAGAAATAAGAGTTCAAGATTGATGTATATCCGTGTGGGTATATGGTGTGACTATGACATGGCAAATGGTTTTAACCCAGCTAATATTATAATGTTGTAAAGCATGTATGGGGACTGTGAAGGGGGTACAGGTGACTCTGGGAAGTTTTCTGCGGCTGGTCAGTCTCACTGTAACCAAAGGAAAAGCGTCTCCAAATGTTTGCCTGTGCAGGGGGCAGTGACCTGTAAGTGAAGGCCTGTCTACTGCCTCAAAGGCGAGGCTGAAGTGAAAACCAGGGTGGAAAAAGCCCAGAAATCAGGGAAGGGTTTCTCTGGGGCAGTCTGGAGTGGCTGGCCAGAGTGGAGTTTTAGCTAAGAAAAAAGATAAAAGATCTGGAGAGTGGTGACTCGTTGGCTAGGGATGCTTGTGAAGCTACACTGGCACAAGCTGGAAGTGAGTTGTGGGAAGAAGCACAGTGTGAGCAGCCACGGCGTGTGCAAGCTGGCAATTTGGCTGGTGGAAGTAGTAGTGGGTCAGTAAAGGAAGCTGTGTCAGTGGCTAGCTGTATGCCTGAAATTAGCAAGGGGTGCTCAGACAAGGGAGAAACTGTCTCTGGTTGTCTGTCTGTGTGTGGGGAAGAGTTTCTTCCTTTGTGTGAGGAAGGTGCCGCACAGCCTGTGATGGCTGAGAGCAGTGCTGATGTCCCAGAGTTGGGTCTGGATACAGCTAAGGCCCAGAGAGGGGGTGGCCCAAGGTTTGTGTCTGCTGGGGAGAAGGAGGCTGTGACCTGGGTAGATCCAGGCAGCATTCTGCCAGGACCCCAGAGATCAGACAGGCTATGTCTACACTACAACGTTAATTCGAACTAACTTAGTTCGAATTAGTTAATTCGAACTAAGCTAATTCGAACTAACAGATCCAGACTAAAAAACTAGTTCGAATTAGCGTTTTGCTAATTCGAACTAGCATGTCCACATTAAGTGGACCCTGAACTGGGCTTAAGGATGGCCAGAAGCTGTGCCGGCAGGGCATCAGAGGAGGACTTAGAGCGTGGAGATGCTGTCTCAGGCTAGCCGAGGGCTGTGCTTAAAGGGTCCCGACCCCCACCCCGGACAGACAGTTCTCAGGGGTGCCCTGCTTGCAAAGCAGTCCTGGCTTGGATTGCCCGGAGTACCCACACTGGGCACATCACAGCACTCGGCCATCAGACCGGCTGCACTTGCCGCAGGCTGCCATCTGGGGAGAGGGGGCAATTGGGGGGCTGCAGGAGAGCTTCCACCCCAAAAGCCCGCAGAGCCAGCCCTGTCCTCCCCATCGGGGGCGCGTACCCCATTCCTCCCTCACCTCCTTCCACTTACCCTTCCCTAGCCCCTCTTCTTGATGTACAAAATAAAGGACAATTGTGTTCCAAAATGGAATCTGTCTTTATTGAACAAAACTGGGGGAGACTGGGAAAAGGAGGTGGGAGAGGGGAAGAGAGAGGCTGGAGGAGGGAAGGACAACCAAAATGATCAGGGGTTTGGAACAGGTCCCATATAAAGAGAGGCTAAAGAGACTGGGACTTTTCAACTTAGAAAAGAGGAGAGGGAGGGGGGACAGGATAGAGGTCTCTAAAAGCAGGGGTTGGGTGGAGAGGGTGCATACAGAAAACTTCTTCATTAGTTCCCATAATAGAAGGACTAGAGGACACCAAAGGAAAGGAATGGGTAGCAGGCTTCAAACTAGTAACAGAAAGTTGTTCTTCACAAAGCAAAGAGTCAACCTATGGAACTCCTTGCTGCAGGAGGCTGTGAAGGCTAGAACTAGAACAGAGTTTAAATGGAAGTGAGATAAAGTCATGGAGGTTGAGTCCATGGAGTGGTATTAGCCAGGGGGTAGGAGTGGTGTCCCTGCCCAAGGTTTGTGGAAGGCTGGAGAGGGATGGCACGAGACAAATGGCTTGGTCACTGTCTTCGGTCCATCCCCTCCAAGGTCCTCTTATGGACCTGGGCAGGCTCCCGGGAGCCGCCAGCCTGGTCCCGGGAAGAGGAGGAGGGCTGGGGGGCATCGGGTGGGTGGCTCGATCCGTGCCAGGTGCAGGGTCTGCTGGCTGGGTGCTGGCAGGCTTGCACCTGGCATGGGCACCGTAGCCAGCCCGTGCCCCTTTAAGGGGTCCAGGGCCGGGAGGGGGGCAGACGAGTTTCCCTGTTGTTGGCCAGAGTGGCCACCAGGGAAACTTGGGGAAGGCTAGCCTCCCACTAGTTCGAATTAAGGGTCTACACACCCCTTAATTCGAACTAGCTAGTTCGAACTAGGCTTAATCCTTGTAAAATGAGGTTTTCCTAGTTCGAACTAAGCGCTCCGCTAGTGTAGCACCTATGAAAGTTAGTTCGAACTAACTTTGTAGTGTAGACATACCCATAGTGGGGACACTGATGTTGTGCCTGATGCTGCTGTGTTGCTGGAAGATTGGAGAGCGAGTCTGTGGGACCAGGGTGACCCCTTAGCCCGGGCACAAGGAGAGAATTAGGGCACATTAACTCTGGTGCCTAATGACCGTATGGAAGTTTACAGCCATCAACAGAGCTGCAAAGGGAGAGAAGGTGTCTCTGACCTTGTATCTTGTGCGTCTGTCTGTGTGCCTCAGAGGGGATTGTCTGTGAATCCAGCGGAGGGGCCAGAGATAACCCAGGGAGTAAAGGAATTGCAGGAGGAGTTGGCTGTGGCTCATCATCCCCACCCTGGGGAATTGGTGAAATCGGCCTAAGACTGGCCCTGGCTCTACCTCTAAAGGGCAGCAGCTTGGTGTGTGAGGCACTTCTTTCACTGCCTGACAGACAGAATTTGTCTGTTAGCAGGGACCCCACTGACTTGGGTTTAGAGAAACCCAGTGTGGATGATTGTAAATAGGTCTCAGGGGGACTGAGGGTTGTTCTAACTGAGACAGGAACAGCCAGAGAATTGGAGCAGTCTGATAACCGGGTGACTGTGTGTGACCAGCTTGCTGGGAGGTCAGTGTGTTTGGGGCAGAATTATTCCCAGGTGGATGAGGAGAGTGGAAAGTGTGTGTCTCAGGTTCAGGAGAAGGACTGTGGAACTAAGTTTGCAGGGCAGAACGCTGTGGGGTCACTCTCTCTAGGATGCAGGAAATGGCAGTTGAGCTTCCATCTCTGGACTCGGTGGACACTCATAATCAATCAGGGAGTTGGATATCTAGTTCCATGTGGAAACAGAGGTTGGAGGTGGACAAAGGAGAGACTTGGGAGTCTACAGCTCACTGCTCTTCCCCGGCTGAGTGGAGGAAGGGGGAGAATTCCAGGGCCATTGTGAGCCAGGGAGTCGCACCCAGCCAGCCCTTTGTCCTGGTTAGGCCAGAGGATTCAGGTTTTGAGCCCACAGGACAAGGGGGAGGGGCAGGACTTGCCTTGGCCAAGAAGACTCGCAGTTTAAACCAGAAGGGCCAAAACTGCAATGGTGCGGAGCCAAAGACGTGGCATGATGGAGAATGTTGTCAATGTACACCTGATATAGGATTGTTCTTGTAACCGATGTTAATTTGTGTAACCGATGTAGTATTGTTGCAGAGAATTGTAAAGGTATACGATGTGGATGACCTTACGGAAATACCATGTAATCTGTCAGGAGCTAAGTATCAGAGGGGTAGCCGTGTTAGTCTCAATCTGCACAAGCGACGAGGAGTCCTTTGGCACCTTATAGACTAACTGAAGTGTAGGAGCATAAGCTTTCGTGGGCAAGACCCACTTCGTCAGATGCATGTAGTGGAAATTTCCAGAGGCAGGTATAAATATGCAGGCCAGGATCAGGCTGGAGATGAGGAGGTGGATCCAATCAAGGAGGATGAGGCCCACTTCTAGTAGCTGATCTGGAGGTATGAATTGCAAGAGAGGAGAAGCTGCTTTTGTAGGTAGCGAGCCATTCACAGTCTTTGTTTAATCCAGAGGTGATTGTGTCAAACTTGAGGATGAACTGTAGCTCAGCAGTTTCTCTGTGAAGTCCATTTGGTATAATGTCCATCGTTTGCATTTGGAGAGAAAGAGGATATCTGTTTGTACTTGTGCAAGTTTCTTCATGAGGTTGATAGATTTCCACTCCATACGGCTAAATGCAGTGCCTTGCATGGTGTCAAGTATCAACCTCATGAAGAAACTTGCACAAGTACAAACAGATATCCTCTTTCTCTCCAAATGCAAACTTTGGACATTATACCAAATGGACTGAAGGTGAAAAATCCATTGCTATCTACATACTGCACAGACTACACCACCACCACCAGCAGGAGCTACTCCACCCCGTCCAGCGCAGGCACTGCCTGTAGTGGGGAGGGGAGAAAGAGGTGGGGTTGCAGGCAGAGGCTGCTTTGGCTAAGCGGTGTTATTTTCCAGTTCTCTTTTAAAAAATTGAGAGTTTCGGTCCAAATTTCTTCCAAATTACACTTTTCAATTCAGAAAATGGTTTTTCAATACAGGAAAAGCGATGCGCTGAAATCTGTATGGGACCTAGCTGAATGTGCATTACCTCACTTCTCAGTAACAGATTTTAGGATGTAGTTCAGCCCAAGTTGAAAATATTTAAAATTGAAGTGTCATAAATGTTTACCATTCTTTTCAGTGCTTTTTTAAAAAAGCACTGTAAAGTGTCTTTGGAAGTAGCTGTAGCTTCTGTAGTTAGTTTTGTACATAGACTCACATGGGATATAAAAGGCTACCTCTATATGGGTATGTCTACACTACAAAGTTAGTTCGAACTAACGGACGTTAGTTCGAACTAACTTTAATAGGTGCTACACTAGCGCTCCGCTAGTTTGAATTTGAATCGAACTAGTGGAGCGCTTAGTTCGAACTAGGTAAACCTCATTTTACGAGGACTAACGCCTAGTTCGAACTAGCTAGTTCGAACTAAGGGCTGTGTAGCCCTTTAGTTCGAACTAGTGGGAGGCTAGCCCTTCCCAGGTTCCCCCTGGTGGCCTCTCTGGGCACAACCAGGAAAACTCTTCTCCTCTCCCCCAGCCCCGGGCCCTTAAAGGGGTAGACTCTGGCCAGACGGCACTGGAGTCAGCCAGCCCTGCCAGGAGTCTCTGCCCCGAACCAGTGGCCCCACCATGAGCCAGGCAGCCAGTGTGAGTGACACGTCCCCTGCCCAGTCCCCCAGCACCCAGGGGCCAGCCAGGGGCCATAGACGGCGCGCGGCCTCCTGGAATAGTGCGGAGGTCATGGACCTCATTGAGGTTTGGGGGCAGGCCCCCAATGTCCATGATCTTTGCACTAGGAGGAGGAATGTGGCCGTCTATGGGCACATAGCAGCCGCCATGGCCACCAGGGGACACAGGCGCACCCAGGAGCAGGTGCGCATTAAAATTAAAAAGCTGCGCCAGGCGTACGCCAGGGCCACAAGAGGCGGCGCCACTGCAGGTGCTGCCACCTGCCCCTACTTCACTGCCCTCCACCAAGTCTTGGGGGGCAGGGCGGTCCGTGCCAGCCCGGGGGACATCGAGCCGGGACCAGAGGGCCCTGACCTGGGCACACCGGAAGGGTCACCGCCAGCAGCGTCGTCCAGGGAGACCGTACCAGGTAAGTAGTTTGAATTAAGTAGTTCGGGGGGGGGAGGTGGCAGGGAGACCAGGGACCGCGCACGTGGGCCATGCCTTCCACGGATCACGCAGACACCTGTGCACGTGCGAGCACGTGCCATGCCACCCTTGGGCAGGTGGCTCCAGCTGCGTGACACCCAGGGGCCATTGCCCAATAGGCACATGCTTGTGCAAAGAGACGTGACATGCTCCCGACCCCGGGGCAGGACCCAGCAGGATGATTTCCCTTCACATGTCCCCTCTACACGGAGGCAGGGGACATCTCCCCTTTCCCCCCACCGCCCCGGCCACACTATACACGGCATAGGGACATGGGTGCGGTCTTGGGGCAGCTTCCAGTCCCGGGGAGAGCCAGACATCCTGACCATGGCCTCTGTACAAGCACAGCGGCTGTGACGGTGCAGGACATGGTCACCCTCACGTTGCGGAGTTGGGGAGGGGGCTGGGCATCATCCTCTGCGTCCCCAGGGAGAACTGACCCCTTCTCTTCTTTCTCGCACCAGCTGCTCGTGCCGGGCGCACCACCCCGCCCGGGACATGCTCCCGCACCCGCGGCCTGCTCCGGACTGCCAGCACGGAGCAGGAATACTGGGACCAGCACCTTGGGGCCCTGCAAGCCGTGCACCGCACACTACGGTCGTGGATGCAGGAAGACCTGCAGGTCCGCCACGAGCTGCTGTCTGAGCTCCGAGGGCTGAGCACCAACCTGCAGCTCCTGCTACAGAGCATGGTGCCCCGTGCTGATCCTGCACCAGCTGTCCCCCCAACTGCTGTCCCTCCTCCCACTCCTGCTCCCCCTCCCACCTCTCCCTCCTCAACCCCCACAACCTCTTCCTCAATGTCCACACCCCCCACCTCAACCTCCGCACCCTCCACCCCATCCCCCCGGGGACGCCGAGGCCCCCTCCCTCGCTGTACTGGGAGGCGGTCGGCCCGGCGAGACCCCCACCCCTGATCCTTCAGTTTCCCCACCCCCTCCTTTCCCTTGCTTCCCCCTTTCAGCTCCCTCCTCCCAGTTTTCCCCCTTCCCTTTCCCAGCCTCTCTCTTCCCCTCTCCCACCTCCTTTTCCCAGTTTCCCCGAGTTTTGTTAAATAAACAGAGTTTCTATTTTTGAACACATGTGTCCTTTATTTTGTACATCAATAAGAAGGGGGGCTAGGGAAGGGTAAGTGGAAGGAGGTGAGGGAGGAATGGGGCACGAGCCCCCGATGGGGAGGACTGAGCTGGCTCTGCGGGCTTCTGGGGGTGGAAGCTCTCCTGCAGCCCCCCGATTGTCCCCTCTCCCCAGATGGCAGCATGCGGCAAGTGCAGCCGGTCTGATGGTCGAGTGGTGTGATGTGCCCAGTGTGGGTACTTCGGGCACTCCAAGCCAGGACTGGTTTGTAAGCGGGGCACCCCTGAGAACTGTCTGTCCGGGGTGGGGGTCGGGACCCTTTAAGCGCAGCCCTCGGCTAGCCTGAGACAGCATCTCCACGCTCTAAGTCCTCCTCTGATGCCCTGCCGGCACTGCTTCCGGCCATCCTTAAGCCCTGTTCAGAGTCCACTCAATGTGGACTTGCTAGTTCGAATTAGCAAAACGCTAGTTCGAACTAGTTTTTAGTTCTAGATGCGTTAGTTCGAACTAGCTTAGTTCGAATTAACTAATTCGAACTAAGTTAGTTCAAACTAGCGCTGTAGTGTAGACGTACCCTATGAGAATGTAAACTTTGCAATGTACCATAGTGGCTAGTTCTTAAGTTTGCCAAGGGTTGGTGAGGCAGTTTGCACAGCAGGATGCTGATGGAAGGACTGACTGTACCATTGCAACTGTTCCAGTGCAGCACTGATGATGGATAGACATGCATACGGAAAATGCAATCTAATCTATGCACTCTTCATGACAATTGTGTCCATAGATTTTATAGGAGTGCTAAGGATTTCATATGAGGTTACACATGGAGATACAACCTTTGACATTTGCTATGAATTGTGGAGTCCAAAATTTATTAATTATCTTTGAAGCCCAAATAAAAACGCTGACACGACCTAAGAAATATTAAGCAAAATTAAGGCCAATCACTGATACCAGAAAAGTGGCTAAGTGGAGCTTAACTACTGTTCATTTTATTATCCATTAGGGATGTAATAGTGTAGTCAATTAACCAATAAGCAAACGCTTGTAGGTTAATGCTATAGACAACATGTATTCCCCAGTCCTGCCAGCAAATTTTTTAGCAGGCTCGACAGCAGTCTGGCTCAGTTCCAGCTCACACCTGGTCTGGAAGCTTGAGCCCCTCCTACATGGGGGATGCTGCCTCTTTCTCTGAGGCAGCAGCACAGGGTACTAGGCAGCCGGTCTGTAAGGGGAGATTTTTTTAAACCTTGCAGCCCAGCTCCAGGCTGAATAAGAGGCAGCAGTGTGGAATGGCAAGGGGCTCCTTGGGAACGTGGCAGGAGCTAGTGGGAAGCTCTAAGGAAGGACTCCCGATCCTGTCCATCATCTACTAAATTCATGGCTCCTGCTTTCAGATGAAAACCATCCACCATCTCAGCTGGACTGGGATAAGCGTGTGTGCAACACTCATTAGCCTGCCACAATTTTTCCTCTCCCCAAATGCCACTACATGTGAATGAAAATACACAGGCCATAGCAACGATGAACATGTATTTCTTTTCTGCCCCCACATGCTCCCCCCGTTTACGTAGAACAGACCCCTGTGGGTCCCAGCGCATTTCGTACGGACAGCTGTCCCTCACCTCTGTCTGGGCAGAGTGAGTCCGTTTCCTCACAGGTCAAACCCTGCACTGAAACTCCGATCTCTCATGGCTGAGTCTGCAGACACGAACGTGTGGAATGGGATGGGACGGTCACAAAACCAGGTGTCGGAGAGGATGGATGAACTCCTCTCCCAGGCACAGCACACGGGCAGCCTCGGCTATTGCCGCGAGCAGCGACGGTGAGATGGCTCTCTGACCCTGAGGCTCAGGGGTCATTCAGGTGGGGCAGGGTTTCCAGCTGAGATCTTAAAGTCTACCACTAGCTGCTGCTCAGCTGGCAGTTGACTCTAAGCAGTTCTCCCGTGCAGTATGGGGGCAGGACGTGAGAGACTTCACATGCTCCCCATCCCTAGGCCCTAGATGGGCAACAGAGGAAGCTGGGACTGAAACAGTCTCCACTCCCGCTGGTTCTGCTGTGATTCTGCTTTTGAAACATACAAGAGCCCCAGCAGGGGGACTGTTCTCAAGAGAGCTGAAAGCAGTGAAATGATACAAAATTAAATGCTAAAAGACGTTCGCTTAATTTTGATGCATCCCAACTTCTCCAGTCAGATTTTTTACATTCTAAATGTTCACAAACATGTTTCACTTGTAGGCTTATTTTTCTTCCAATCGGTTTAATTCTTTCTGCTGTTTTAGTAGACGCAAATATATTAGTAAATTCCAATATATTAGTGCATTATTAGTATATTCATAACCAGAGCTTTTTTTGTGATGATAGGCCCCGGTACTTTATTTGAATGGGATTCCTCTCTGGCATACCAGCCTGTGACCACATATCAAAATTCCTGAAGTGACCCCCCACAGTGAAAATTATTCTCACCACCACGGGTTTAGATAGTGCCAGCTTTGGAATACTTTACTTGGCATAGTACCCGGGAAGGTCTCTTTGCAATTCAGGGCTTTTAGGGCGTATTCATAATCCACTACTGCCCTGTGTTGCAGAATCCAGGATTTTCCTTGCAAAGGTCCGGGTGGCAGGGAGAAGTTACCTTTTTGTAACCAGTTGCCAGCCGGACATGTCAACACTGTCTCCCTCTTCATGGGGAGAGCTCTGTAGGGATTTCTGTGAGAGCCCCAAAAAGTGGGGTTGATCTCAAAACACGGGCGGAATCTCTTTGAATGTGGATCTCCTTGTTTTGTAAGAAAGCTCACCTTGTTTTTAAATGCTGTCTTCAAATTCCCTCTAATCATGTTCCCAAAGAGGCCAGTTACCCAGTCTGACATCTCCCTTCAAGAACTTGGGGTGCAGCATCATTGGTCTCTATTTCCAACAGGTACTGCAGTGTCCCTTTTGGCAATTGTCATCTTGTCCTGTATACAGGCTTAGTGATCGTAACCACTGGGTGGCCCTAAACAGGTCTAGAGGGGATTGGAAGTTGTGGCACTTGAAACATCAGCAACCAGTTTGCGAGCCCTGGCAGAGCTGTGCTGGAACCGATGCCCGGAGAAGATTGGGAGAAAACTGGTGGCATGGACGTAACCTCTGTTATCTCTCGGCTACTTCTGCTCTCATGGGAGATGAGGGGAGTTTTACCACTGACTTCAGTGGCAGCAGAGTTAGGCCAACCCTGAACTCGTCTAAAAATCCCACCCAACCAGTGCAAATCAGAAATGAAGAATTAATTTTTCATTGGCATATCAAATACCAACTCCCAGGAATCTCTGCCACCGTGGGTCTACAGTCCAAGGAGAATTTCCAGATGGGCCTGATACGCTTCCAAACACTGTTATGCAAATATGCTGTTCAGATAACTGCATTTCTCTGTCATGATCACGAGGGTTAGCCAGCATCCTGAGGATTAAGGGGTTAACTATGTCCCTTACCTAAACCGGGTGGCAGGCAGCCCATAGAATTTTACGTAGGAATTTCAAACTGGGACAAAGGAATTTTTGGGTTTTCCCCTCCTTTGTCGCTGGGGCAGTTCCTCTCCAGTTATTGAAACCATTCTTCACTTTCTGGAAGTAGGGTAAAGTTTAAATAAATCCATTAGGTTTTATTGTTTTCTGGTTTGGGAAATGGGATCTGATGTCTGTACACTTTCAGATTTTGGGGGGAAGTTTTATACCAAAGCCTGGTAGATAAGGCTTTCGGGTACTTTTCCTGGCTCCTATTCCTGCATTTATCGTGCCAGAGTGGGGAAGGAGCCATGACAGTCCCGTTGCAGAGTTGGCTGCTTTCCAGTTGGGAGCGAAGTGTGTGGGTTCTGAATTTCTTTCTGATTCTTTAGGAGTTTTTCTCTTCTTGCATAAAAATATCTTTTCCAAAAGGACTAATACTATCCTCACTGCTCAGTTCACCTCAAGCTTTCAGTTATTTTGCCCAGATGATGAGCATCTAACCCTATCGACTGGTCCTAGCTCAGCAGATTAGCTCATAAGTCATGGAAAGGCAAAGCAAGCATGGTGGGGCTGGGTGAATTATTTCTGCCATAGGAATTTGGTTTCTACATCAGAAACGTCTTTCCACAATTCCCAGTGTAGAATCTTTGTATTTATACAGGTGTGTTCTGAGCTGCATGTGTGCGATCCTTTCCAGATAGTTGTCCTTGTGCTGCTGCATAACATCAATCGCTGTTGGTTTCTTTTTTTTAACCCCACGCTCTCTAGAGTTAAATACAAGGAATATTGTGAGCCCAGAGACTTGAAAGCCTTCTCAGCAGAGCCCTTGCTTGTTTCTCCAACCCATTCCACAGGGCAGCCAGGTTACCTCAGTGACACAGAGACATCACGATCTGGGACAATGAGACTGTGACAACTGACTGGGACAGAGCCCGTTCCTGGAAGTCCCGGCAACAGGGCCAGATCCACAGCAATGCCCAGAACAAAGATGCCTTGGTCCCCCAGCCACCTCTCGATGCGTCGTCGTCGAGGGATGAACTCTGACGGCCTCCCCTCCCCACTGAGTGACTCTGACAGCAGCAGCCGCGGAACCTGCCTCACAATTTCGCTTTCACCTTGAAGCTTCTAGAGACATTAAGGCGGTCACCTTCTCGCCATCTTGAGCGGCCTCCCCTCCACAAAAACCCTAACCCCCCCCCAGAAAAATTGCAGCAAAACTTGGGGTGGGATTTACAGGGTGTGTGGCTGGGTCATCTCACGTCCCCCCCCCCCGGAATTTCTTCACATACCCCAGTTTGGGAACCCATTCTCTAGGGGTATGGCAAGGCAATGCTGCCCTAACCCCCACTGGCACCACCCCACAGTTCCCATTGGCTGAGAACCACAACCAATGGGCGCTGCAGAGACCGTGCCTGTAGGGACAGAGGCAGCGTGAAGAGCCTCCCCTGGCCACCCACTATGTGAAAAGGGGCTTGTGAGCGGTGTCAAGTCTGCTGTACTTTGTTGGACGGCTGCATGAGACTTGTATATTGCAGGACAAAAATGCAACTTGCCTTTTATAGCTGTTTCACTGTGACAAGTGATCTTACCCTGTTTTGGATGAGTTCCAGTGTACTCAGTATTGGATAAGATGTCAGCATAGTAAACCATGTATGTAAGTGTCCCAAATGGCAGGTGATCTGGTTTACTTTTAGGTTTCGCCAATGAAGATTTAGATCTCTTTCTTTACAACACAACATTTTTGAAAAAAGGGGAAAAAATCCTCCTGGCCTAAAATGTAAAGAGATTTTTTTCCACCTTCTGAATGATCTGTACATTGGAGCAGGTGCTTGGCTTTTTTTTTTTAACAATTGCTGATAACGTTGTGCTCTTTCTTAAAGAAGACATGTTACTGTCTGTCAGCAGGTCTGATGATACATAGAACTGGATGCAAGCTGACTAGCTGTGCATAGTCTCAATTTGCATGGTGCTAAGCTGGACTCCTGGAACTTTGCCAGAGAACTCCTGGACTGGGAATGTCGGGTGAATAGGATGGGGGGGCTTGCCATGCTGCTTTGGGGCATCTTTGAAGGGATGTTGAAAAAAGCACAACAAGGTAACAGAAAAAGGCTCAGGGGTGGGAAATAAGTTTGCAGGGGGGCCCAGTTCACAAATTTTGGTATGTGGTTTCAGGCCAGTTCTAGGCCCCCAGAAGGTGCAGGGTCTCAGGAGGAAGCGGTTGGGCTGGGGCTACAGGGAGAAAGGGTGTGTGTGTGTGTGTGTGTGTGTATGTGTGTGTGTGTGTGTGTGTGTAAGAAAGAGACTTTGTGCCACACTCACTCAAATTGTGTCACAGACACAGCATGTGCATGTGCTGGCCAAGTTTTTGAGAAGCCGTGCTCTGTCTCTTTAAGGGAAATCTGTTTTGCTGTTATCTCCTCCCTCCTCCTCCTGCCACTCATGTGCTTCAGACTGGAGCAGCTCTGCACCCCCTCTACAAGTCCTGTTCTGCAGAAATGGGGATGTGGGGGACACCAAGACTTCAGCTCTCCCCTCCCCGCCCCCGCACAGCTAGCAGGAGAACCCTGAAAGCAGTTTGAAGGGATGGAGCAGAGTGAGGTGGGGGCCAGCTGAACACACACTGCCGGCTCTGCCTCTGCTGTCTTTGCTAATCCACTGGGTGGGCAGGAGAGAAATACCTGCTGGGCCCAGCCCTGGACAAAAGTCACATCTATAACATGTGCACTTAAATGTCAACGGGGACTAAAATCCATCCTGCATTTCAGATTGTGAGACCCTCCCCTAACTAACAACTGTGCTGCTGCCCCTGTGGCTCAGCCTCTTCCACACCCCAGGCTGAAGTAGCTTAGTCATAAAATTCGGCCCATAGTGAGTGATGGGGGGAGGGGTTTCCAGCAGGATTTAAGTTGTAAGGAAAGAGATGCTGGAACTCAAGCAATTTCTTTACATTCACCACAAACCCAGACATTCCAGGGCTATCAACGCCCCTGTTTGGCACATCTCCACTGTACAGGGAAGGGTTTTATTAGGGGAGAAAGGGGTTAGTTGGGGGTTCTTAGAGCTGGGGAACAGAGAAGGGCACAGAGACAGTGCTTGGTAGAACAGTGCTCTGAGTTTGAGCTGTGAGAACATGGCCACCTCTGAAATAGAGACAAGGTGGTGCTCATCACAGAGAAGGAGCAGGAAGAACAGCAGTGCACCATGGCTGCGTCTAGACTGGCATGATTTTGCGGAAATACTTTGAACGGAAAAGTTTTTCTGTTAAAAGTATTTCCGCAAATGCTCATCTAGATTGGCACAGATGATTTTGTGCAAAAAGCGCTTTTGCACAAAAGCATCCGTGGCCAGTTTAGACGCAATTTTGCTCAAGAAAGCCCCAATCGCCATTTTAGCCATCGGGGCTTTTTTGCGCAAAACAGTTCTTCCCTGTCTACACTGGCCCTCTCGAGCAAGTATTCTTGTGCAAGAGGGCTTTTTCTCGAGGGAGAGCATGAAAGTATTTGCGCAAGAAGCACTGATTTTGTACATTACAAAGTCAGTGCTTTTGGCGCAAATTCAAGCGGCCAGTGTAGACAGCTGGCATCTTTAACAAATCTTGCCAGTCTAGACGCACCCCATGTGTGGAAGAGGGGGCAGGGGAAAGAAGACACAACAAAGGGAAAAAGCCCAACAGAAAGAAACCTCACAACCAACAACTGGGTAACTATAAACAACCAGAGAAGGCTACAGAAAGAGGAATGATCAGAGAGTTCGAGGGCCTGTCTGCACAAGGAAATTATTTCAAAATAACTAAACTTGTACCTGGCACAAGCACTGTAGCCAGACCGTGCCCCTTTAAGGGCTCCGGGGCCGGGAGGGGGTCAGAAGAGTTTCCCTGGTTTGGCCCAAAGTAGCCACCAGGGCAACCTGGAAAGGGCAAGCCTCCAGCTAGTTTGAATTAAGTGTCTACACAGCCCTTAATTCGAACTACTTAGTTCAAACTAGGCATTACTCCTCGTAGAATGAGGTTTACCTAGTTCGAATTAAGCGCTCTGCTAGTTCGATTTAAATTCGAACTAGCGGTTTGTATGTGTAGCCCCTGTTAAAGTTAATTCGAACTAATGGACGTTAGTTCGAATTAACTTTGATGTGTAGACATCTCCTGAGGGATTTGGGTTTGTTTAGTCTGCACAAGAGAAGAGTGAGGGGGGATTTGATAGCAGCCTTCAGCTTCCTGAAGGGAGATTCCAAAGAGGACAGAGAAAGGATGTTCACAGTAGTGACAGTTGGCAGAACAAGGAGCAATGGTCTCAAGTTACAGTGGGAGAGATCTAGGTTGGATATTAGGAAAATCTATTTCACTAGGAGGGTGGCGAAGTACTGGAATGGGTTACCTAGAGAGGTGGTGAAATTTCCATCTCTAAAGGTTTTTAAGTCTCGGCTTAACAAAGCCCTGACTTGGTTGATTTAGTTGGGATTGGTCCTGCCTTGGGCAGGGGGCTGCACTTGATGACCTCCTGAGGTGTGACGGGGTGAAGCAACCCCGTCACTCACGCGGAGCGCACGGGGCAGCCGGGGAGCAGACAACCGGCGCGGCAAGCCCGAGCGGGGGAGAAGGGACGCGTCATCACGCGGCGCCAGGGCGCGCCGGTGGTGACGTCACGGGCGCGACACCGAGGAAGGCGGAAGGGAGGGGGAGGATAAAAGGAGGAGGGGCAGCCGGGGCAAGGGGGACGGAGCCGGCAGGGCCGGCAGCAGCGGGACCAGACCCGGTGGCGGCGGGACCAGACCCGGCAGCGACACCAGAGCCAGCAGCGGTGGGGCCAGCGACACCAGGCCCGGCAGCGGTGGGACCAGCGGCGCCAGAGCCAGGGGCAGTGAGTCCAGCGGCGGCGGAGCCAGCGGGGGCAGGAGACCAGGAGAGGGAGGCAGGAACCGCGGGAGCCAGGCAAGCAGGCAGCGAAGGCGGCTGGGGACCCGCCGAGGCTAAGGCGGGACTGGACGGCTACGGGTCGGCGGAGTGGAGCCAGGCCCAGGACGGGCTGCGGAACCCGAGAGCGGGGGTGTTTTGGGGTACCAGCCCCCCCCCCGCTACCACTGAGAGGGCGCCTCTCAGTGTCAGGGCCCTGGGTCGGGGTCCGGAGAGAGGGTGGGCCCGGACCCCCCACTCCGCCTGGCGATCCAGAATCGAGGGGTATCTTGAGCGCGGCCTAGGGGCAAACAGGAGAGGCGGCGGCCCGGACGGGCGGCCCCATGACACGAGGTCTCTTCCAGCTCTATGATTCTATGACTACAAGCTGCCAGTTTGAGGAAACCATGAAAAAGGCTCATGTAATGCTAGGATGCATCAGGCAAGGTATTTCCAATAGCCCTAGCAAAGTGTTCATGTCATTATACTGGGGAGACCTCAACTGCACTATTGTGTGCAATTCTGGTTTCCCGGATTTAAGAGGGATTAGTGCAAACTGGGACTGGTGCAGTGCCGAGCCGCTAGGATGATCAGAGCAGAGGCTAAAAGAGCTTGGCTTGTTGAGCCTATTCAAACAACAGTTGAGGGGAGATGCGGTTGCTCTCCTTGAATACATCAGAGGGATAAATACGGGGGAAGGAGGGGAGTTATGAGTTAAGCACCAGTGTGGGCACGAGAACAAATGCACATAAACTGGCCACAGCAGCACCCCTGCTAAGGAGACGCACTGCTGATGCAAAGAGCCAAGTGTGTGCACACAAGTGATCTAATCATTGGAGTGGCTATCTGCCCGTATAAGTGAGTTCAACATCATTTTGTAGTGTAGACTTGGAAAGTTAGATGTCAGCAAGTCACCAGGTCCTGATGAAATGCATCCCAGGATACTCAAGGAGCTGATAGAGGAGGTATCTGAGCCTTTAGCTATGATCTTTGAAAAATCATGGCAGACAGGGGAGATTCCAGAAGACTGGAAAAGGGCAAATATTGTGCCCATCTATAAAAAGGGGAATAAGAACAACCCAGGAAACTATAGACCAGTCAGTTTAACGTCTGTCCCAGGGAAGATAATGGAGCAGGTAATTAAGGAAATCATATGCAAACACTTGGAAGGTAATAAAGTGATAGGGAATAGCCAGCATGGGTTTGTGAAGAACAAGTCATGCCAAATTAATCTGATAGCTTTCTTTGATAAGATAACGAGCCTTGTGGATAAGGGAGAAGCGGTGGATGTCATATTCCTAGACTTTAGTAAGGCATTTGATACGGTCTCGCATGATATTCTTATTGATAAACTAGGCAAAGATAACTTAGATAGGGCCACGATAAGGTGGGTGCATAATTGGCTGGATAACCGTAGTCAGAGAGTGGTTGTTAACGGTTCTAAATCCTGCTGGAAAGGGATAACAAGTGGAGTTCCTCAAGGGTCTGTTTTGGGACCCGTACTGTTCAATATCTTCATCAATGATGTAAATATTGGGATAGAGAGTACGCTTATTAAGTTTGCAGATGATACCAAACTGGGTGGGGTTGCGACTTCTTTGGAGGATAGGGACATAATTCAAAATGACCTTAGCAAGTTAGAGAAATGGTCAGAGCTAAACAGGATGAGGTTTAATAAAGAGAAATGCAAAGTGCTCCACTTAGGAAGGAACAATCAGTTCCATACATACAAGATGGGAAGCGACTGTCTAGGAAGGAGCATGGCAGAAAGGGATCTAGGGGTCATAGTGGACCACAAGTTGAATATGAGTGAACAGTGTGATGCTATTGCAAAAAAAGCAAATATGATTCTAGGTTGTATCAACAGGTGTGTTGTAAGCAAAACTCGTGAAGTCATTCTGCCGCTCTACTCTACACTAGTTAGGCCTCAGCTGGAGTACTGTGTCCAGTTCTGGGCGCCACATTTCAAGAAAGATGTGGAGAAATTGGAAAGGGTACAGAGAAGAGCGACAAGAATGATTAAAGGTCTAGAGAACATGACCTATAAAGCCAGGCTTCATGAACTGGGCTTGTTTAGTTTGGAAAAAAGAAGATTAAGGGGGGACATGATAGCGGTTTTCAAATATCTAAAAGGGTGTCACAAGGAGGAAGGAGAAAATTTGTTCCTCTTGGTTTCTGAGGACAGGACCAGGAGTAATGGGCTTAAAGTGCAGCAGGGGAGGTTTAGATTGGACTTTAGGAAAAAATTCCTAACTGTCAGGGTGGTCAAATATTGGAATAAATTGCCCAGGGAGGTGGTGGAATCTCCCTCTCTGGAGATATTTAAGAACAGGTTAGATAGACATCTGTCAGGGATGGTGTAGATGGAGCTTGGTCCTGTCTTGAGGGCGGGGGGCTGGACTCGATGACCTCTTGAGGTCCCTTCCAGTCCTATGATTCTATGATTCTATGATAATGGGACTGAATCAGCAAGTTGTCTTTTGTACAGGGACATGTTGGAGTTTTCCACACATTAAAGAAGAGAAGAACTAGAGGAAGACGCATCCATGGAAGAATTACAGAAAATGATAAGAGCCCTTATCTACTGATTTATAGACTCATAGACTTTAAGGTCAGAAGGGACCATTATGATCATCTAGTCTGACCCCCTGCACAGTGCAGGCCACAGAATCCCACCCACCCCCTCCTAGAATAATCCTCTCACCTATATCTCAGATACTGAAGCCTTCAAATACTTTGAAGACCCCAAGTTGCAGAGAATCCTCTAGCTGTGATCTGTGCCCCATACTACAGAGGAAGGTGAAAAACCTCCAGAGCCTCTGCCAATCTAGCCTGGAGGAAAATTCCTTCCCAACCCCAAATATGGCGATCAGCTAAACCCTGAGCATGTGGGCAAGACTCAACAGCCAGACACCCAGAGAGTTCTCTATAGTAACTCCTATCATCCCTCCATTGACCTATTTCCCACTGATAATGAATGGTCAATTAGTTACCAAGATCATGTTCTCTCATCAAACCATCCCCTTCATAAACCCATCTAGTTTAATCTTAAAGCCAGATAGATCTTTTGCCCCCACTACTTCCCTTGGAAGGCCATTCCAGAACCTCACTCCTCTAATGGTTAGAAACCTTCATCTAATCTCAAGTCTAAACTTCCTACTAGCCAGCTTATATCCATTTGTTCTTGTGTCCACATTGGTATTAAGCTTAAATAATTCCTCCCCCTCCCTGGTATTTATCCCTCTAATATATTTAAAGAGTGCAGTCATGTCCCCCCTCAGCCTTCTTTTGGTTAAGGTAAACAAGCCAAGCTCCTTGAGTCTCCTGTCATAAGACAGGTTTTCCATTCCTCGGATCATCCTAGTGGACATTCTGTGTACCTGTTCCAGTTTGAATTCATCCTTCTTAAACATGGGAGACCAGAACTGCACACAGTATTCCAAAAGGGGTCTCACCAATGCTTTGTATAAAGGCACTAACACCTACTGAAAATACCTCGCCTAATACATCCCAAGACCGTATTAGCCTTTTTCACGGCCATGTCACAATGGCGGCTCATAGTCATCCTATAATCAACCAGGATTCTGAGGTCCTTCTCCTCCTCCGTTACTTCCAACTGATGTGTCCCCAGCTTATAACTAAATTTCTTGTTATTAATCCCTAAATGCATAACCTTACACTTCTCACACTTTGTCCCTACATGCTCTAACCTCAATAAGGTAGCTTTCTTTACTGATCCCTCCCATTTTCCACTCCTTATATGCTTTCTGCTTTTTCTTAATCACCTCTCTGAGATGCTTGCTCATCCAGCTTGGTCTAACACAACTGCCTATACATTTTTTCCCTTTTCTTGGGATACAGGCTTCTGACAGCTTCTGCAACTTTAACTTAAAATAATTCCAGGCCTCCTCCACCTCAAGATCCTTAATTTCTTTAGTCCAATCAACTTCCCTAACTAATTTCCTTCATTTATTCAAGTTAGCCCTTTTGAAATCAAAAACCCTAGTCTCAGATTTATTTTTGTTTATCCTTCCATTTAATTTGAACTGAATTCGCTCATGATCACTCGAGCCAAAGTTTTCCCCTACAACCATTTGATCTATGAGGTCCTCGCTATTCACCAAAACCAAATCTAAAATAGCATCCCCCCTTGTTGGTTCAGCAACTACTTGATGAAGGAATTCATCAGCTATCACATCTAGGAAAATCTGAGCCCTATTATTATTACTAGCACTTGTTCTCCAGTCTATATCTGGAAAGTTGAAATCTCCCATGATTACGCAGTTTCCATGAGTATTTACTTCATTACAAACATTAAAGAGGTCTCTATCCATATCCAAATTGGATCCTGGTGGTCTGTAACACACCCCAAGCACTATCCCAGGGGCGGATCTGATAGTTTTCTTCCCCAATGTGATTTTTGCCCAAACAGACTCTGTCTTCTCCATTCCATCACTTTATTTCTTTACAATCTACCTCTTTGATATACAATGTGACTCTGCCACCTTTACCCTTATTTCTGTCTTTCCTAAACAGCACATACCCTTCAATACCTGTACTCCAGTCATGCCTAGTATTCCACCGTGTTTCTGTTATTCCTATAATATCTGGTTTCACTTCCTGGACCAATAGCTCTAGTTCCTCCATTTTGTTACCTAGGCTCCTCGCATTGGTGTACAAGCATCTTAATTTTTGCTGTTTGGCCTGACTCACATTCTTTACCCAATTTGGCACGGACGTTGTACCTCCAATATGACCTATTAGACTAGTATCCACCCTGCCCTTCCTCATGTACATTCTCCTACCCCCAGCTATATCCTTTCTTACTTCATTTTCCTCCCTCTCAGTGTTAAAATCCGGTGTAGAGATTACCTGGACATCTCCCAACCGTCTCCCCCAAATTCCTAGTTTAAAGCTCTCTTAATCAGTTGAGCCAGCCTCCATCCTAGAAGTCTATTTCCCTCCCTACTTAGGTGAAGTCCATCCCGAGAGAACAGTCCTCTGTCCATAAATGCCTCCCAGTAACCATACATCCCAAAGCCCTCCTTATAGCACCACTGCCTAAGCCATCTATTGATCATCATAATCCTGTTACATCTTACTTGCCCTTCTCTAGGAACAGGCAGAATATCACTAAAGATCACCTGAGCCTTAATATCCTTGAGCGTCCTCCCCAGCCTAGCATAGTCTCCCTTAATTCGTTCCAGCGAGAATCTAGCCATCTCATTTATTCCTACATGAAGGATGATCAATGGGTTCCTTCCTGCTCCCTTAATAATCCTCTTCAACCTCAGTTCCACATCCCGTATCTTAGGACCTGGCAGACAGCACACCCTTCTATTCTCTGGATCAGCTCTGGTTACAGGCCTATCTATTCTTCTCAATAAGGAGTCCCCAATCACATAGACCTGCCTTTTCCTAGTGGCAGTGCAATTCTCCGGTCTATCTCCTGCTTCCTCTGGCTGCAAGTCCTTGCCATTCCTATTTTCCCTTGTAATCCTCTTTAACCCATCCTGTATCCTCCTAATGCTCATTATTGGTGTTGTCTCCATTAGCTCTTCACCTTTATCTATGGGACTAGCCACTCTTCTCTTCTTCCTTACCCTTCCATCTTCATTATCTACCTGCTGTACCCCTTCTTCATTTTCCAGCTCCACATACCTGTTCTTGAGCTCTATTTTTCCTTCACTGACCCATCTTTTCCTCTGCTTAGTTCTCTTAGGGTATGTCTACACTACCCCGCTAGTTCGAACTAGCGGGGTAATGTAGGCATACCGCACTTGCAAATGAAGCCCGGGATTTGAATTTCCCGGGCTTCATTTGCATAAGACGGGCGCCGCCATTTTTAAATCCCGGCTAGTTCGAACCCCGTGCCGCGCGGCTACACGCGGCATGGAGTAGCTGGTTCGGATTAGGCTTCTAATCCGAACTAGCTGTACTCCTCGTGGAATGAGGAGTACAGCTAGTTCGGATTAGGAAGCCTAATCCGAACCAGCTACTCCATGCCGCGTGTAGCCGCGCGGCACGGGGTTCGAACTAGCCGGGATTTAAAAATGGCGGCGCCCGGCTTATGCAAATGAAGCCCGGGAAATTCAAATCCCGGGCTTCATTTGCAAGTGCGGTATGCCTACATTACCCCGCTAGTTCGAACTAGCGGGGTAGTGTAGACATACCCTTAGACACATGCTTCCACTGTCCATTTTCTTTGCCCAGGAGTCCCTCCTCTGAGGCCCTTGATCCTGCTTCCATCTGCATATCTAAGCTTTCCCCTTCAGCCACGTCATGCCTCTGCTCCATCATCGGCTCAAACCCCCTTCTAAACTCAGCCAGAGTTTCCACTTGCATCTCCAGTCCTCGGACCTTTTCTTTCATCAGCTCTATCAGGCGACACTTCATGCAAACAAAACTCCTTTCAGGTACCCCCTCCAGAATCATATACATACCGCAGCTACCACTTCCAATCCTCCTCCTTGTGTTCTCTACTACTTGGGCTATGGCCACTACTGCCTTTGTGTTTTATCTACTTTCTCACCAAAATCCTATTAGTCCGGTGAACACAAAACCAAACCAAAACACCCCCGCCACAGCAAAAACAAACCCCAAACAAGTCCCAATATCCAAACTCCCTTTACAAACTCCCACTCAAACTCCCCTGTTTACAGCTCTGTTTGCTGTCTCCTGTGTCACTGCAGCTATCTATGCCGCTGCCTGACTAGAAGGCTACCTTTATAGGACCCCTAATCAGTGAAGCCCCATCCCCTAATCAGAGCTCAGCTTCTCTCCCAGCCCACTGCCCCTACAAGCCTCTACACATACAAACAATTCAAATACAAAACCAAATACAAACTTCTCCTCCAACAGAACTCCCACTCAAACTCCCCTGTTTACAGCTCTGTTTGCTGGCTCCTGTGCCGCTGCAGCTATTTAGTCCATTTCTGTGAGGTAGCTAGCCAGGAACATTAAATACTAACTTATCAACAGGCTATCTAGGTCAAATGTTGTTCCAGAACTATCAAATATTTGAAAACTCATTAACTGGTGAAAATCTCATTAACTGGCTCATAGACCAACCAGAGTTTGACACATGCAGTTGGTGGAATTCTTGTAGGATATTACCAGAAATGTATTTAACTCTATTAAATTCAAAGGCCCAATTATACCCTTGCTCTAAAAACATAAACAACAATAAGCAATCAATACATGGAGACAGTAGCAAACGTAAGTGTTCGTTCAGTACACTCTCCAAAAGCCCATCTTACGAACACCTGTCTCATCCTGAGTGACACCAGTGTAATCAGATGGGAATGACAACTACCTTGAGCAAACATGAGTTATTTACACAGTATAACAAGTGATTTCATCATCAATTGCTTTCTTCCGCTAAGAACTAAATCGGGCAATCTGGGGTTGCACTTTTCTTGGTCTTCCCGCATCCTTGACTAAGACCAGATAGGCCAGTGAGGGCCTTTTCCTTGGTTTTTATGGATGTCAAAGCTATCTCTGTACACAGGCCCATATTTTAAAATATTAGCATTTTGGAGGTTACTATAAAATTCATCAGACCACAACCCTTCTCTGTCTGTTAGAAGCAAGGTGTTAAGAGAGTTCTCTTAATCATATTTCAAGCATAGCTTCCTTGCAAAACTCATCTTGTTCGATGTTGCATTCTATTTTAGCATTTGAGCCAATTTTTTTCCAGGACTGGTTCCTTTTGCTTTGCTCTTTACTCAATTTACTAAACACGTAAGTAATTGATGCCCAAGCTAATTTAACTTTAAACCTTCTTTTTTTAAACTATTCTGTAAAGTAAACTTAGTGCATGAGAATGTAAATTAAATATTCAATGTATTAAAACTAAGACATCTATAAATAAAACCAATCCAAATGTCAGAGGTCTGACTTAATAAAGCAATATACCTTATGAGCAAGCAACAGTGATGGATTGCAGAAATAAAAGAGTTGCTTTCTCTTGCAGCTTGTCTGTATTTGGGGAGCTGGTGGGGCAACCTCAGGGAAGTTTCTGCTTGGACTGTGAGTTGTGACACATGATACCTCTGTTGTTATGTTGCACCGAATCCTGTGTTAGCAATACTACTCTCCAATGTTAGCATAACATCGTAAGTATTCTTCCTTTAATGGCATCTTTAAGAATTAATATTACAGCAATTAAATAATTTAAAATAAAATTACTTTGAATCATTTTGTAAAATTGTTTTTATTATAGCAGCCATGTTCAGTGAGAAATCAGAACATACTTGGGCATGAGGGGTCTGTCTTTACTACCAAAGAATTGAGGGGATCTGTTCCTTCTGAGATACGGGTTTGCTGCAGAGTGGGTAGGCAAGATTCTGAAGTCCGCAGGATGCAGAAGGTCAGAGTAAACTAAAAGAGCATGGCAGTCCTTTCTGGCTTTTAAGGCTGCTTTGTGGTACTGATTATGAAACTGATAATCCTGGCTGATCTGTTGCGGTGACCAAGAATGTAGTACTGGTTATCTAGTCACTTCAAGGCATATTTTATCTTTTCACATTAAAATACTTGAGTTCTAAATCAACATGATTCAATTTGTGCTGCATTCATTTGAGCTACCAGATTAGTAGCAAAACTATTGTGGGCAGGGACAATGGTGGATGCCAGATGCCCCAGAGGGAGTGAACAAAAGAAGTAACAATAAGCAATCGCTCTCCAGTCCGCCATTCCCAGCCTCTGACAAACAGAGGCTATGAACACCATTCCTACCGATCCTGGCTAACAGCCATTGATGTACCAAACCTACATGAATTTATAGAGATCTTTTCTGAACCCCATTAAAGTGCTGGTCTTCACAATCTCCTCTGGCAAGGAGTTCTGCAAGTCGACTGCGTGTGGTGTGAAGAAAAGCTTCCTTTTGTGGATAGGCAGCCAGTCGGAGAGGGGAGATGTTTTTTAAACCCTTGCAGCCCAGCTCCAGGCTGATAAAGAGGCAGCAGTGTGGAATGGCAAGGGGCTCCTTGGGAATGTGGCAGGAGCACACTGGCTGCCAGCCCTGCCCCCCCAGGGACTATAGACTAGTCGACTAACCAATACAAATTCATGCGGGTACTTGACTATTCAATTAAATGATATTTCACATCCTTATTATCTACAAGTTACCAGGAAGGAAAAAGAGTTTGTCCCATTTGCTCTTTTTCTTTGAAGAGGGCCAAGAAATTCAGTTCTCAGCCTGGAAGACATGGTCATGACTGGACAACTCAAGCCATGACATCACAAAAGCCAACAGACTGAAAACAGATCAATCAGCTCTGACTTGGACGTCCTGATCTGTTGTGCAATTCTCCACAATGTTCATTAGTTATCGGAAAGTTTTTGTAAAACTGGGGATGTAAAATCCTGTTGAAAATATTAACTGGTTAAACCAGGGTGTTCCAGTCCTCAACGCCCTTCCCCCCGTCTCTTTCTCCTCTCTGCCCTTTTCAACTCCGTGTCCCTTTGGTTCCTTCCCTCTCTCCTCTCCTCCGTCCTCCACTCCTCTCCCATGTCTCCTCTGCCTCCTCCTCTGACCCCCACACGCCCTTATTTACCTCCGGGTCCTCTGCCCCGACCCAATCCCCCAGCCCGCTGCCTTAGGGACCCCGCCCTCCCCCAGCTGGGGAACCGTTAGGTCACCCGGCAACCGTGCTCCAGCGCCGGCCTCACTCTCCCGCTGCCTTGCCTTCTCGAGCAGCTGAGCTGCGCTCTTGGGCTGTGTCTACACTACACCCCTTTTCTGGAAAAGGGATGCAGATTAGACACTTCGGAATTGCAAATCCGCGGGGGATTTAAATATCCCCCGCGGCATTTGCATTTACATGGCTGCCGCTTTTTTCCAGCTCAGGGTTTTTGCCGGAGAAAATCACCAGTCTGGACGCGATTTTCCAGAAAATAAGCCCTTTTTCGGAGGATCCCTTTTTCCTACTTTCACTCTCCCGCCGCTTTGCCTTCTCCTGCAGCTGAGCTACGCTCCTGGAGTCCCGTGGCCCTGGCCACGCGGCGCGGCTAGCCAGCAGCTGCCTTCCATCGCCCTGCCGCTCATCACGGCCCAGGGGAGAGGGGTCGCAAGTG
Source organism: Pelodiscus sinensis (assembly GCF_052426305.1). Taxonomy (NCBI): domain Eukaryota; kingdom Metazoa; phylum Chordata; order Testudines; family Trionychidae; genus Pelodiscus; species Pelodiscus sinensis. The sequence continues at coordinate 59,022,153 of NC_143060.1, forward strand.
AAAAACCAAATCCAGCTGCGACCTCCCTCGAAGTTGTTTGTGACCCCCCTGGGGGTCGTGACCCACCGTTTGAGTAACACTGGGTTAAACTACACGTGGGCCTGGTCAGGCTGCTCTGGCCCATCTGCCTAGAGCCTGCCACACTGCGGGAAGAGGTTTGTTTCGGCACAGCTGGCCTGGACTGCCCCCTGTGGCGTAGCCTGGCAAGACTGCTCTGATCAGGCTGGGCACCAGATAACTGGTTACCAGTGAGCATCACCTAGTCTTTCAGGTCTGCGTTATACGTCATACACAAACATTGGAAAGAAACCTTTAACAGCCCTGTCATTTAGAAGTGATTCTTAGTGCACAGTTGCCAGTTCTAAAAGCCCCCCTTCCATGGTGTTCGAGACAATGACTTCCAAGTCTCTGACCATGTTAGGGTTTGTAACCATGTTTAGAATGTTTTTAGGTCTTCTCTTTGCTTCTGTAATTTCATACATATTGTTTCATGATGTTTTATTTTGTGTGCTGCAAAAGGAACAGTAGACTTCCAAATCCAGGCCATAATGCCTTTTTGTAATGGCAACATTACTCGCACATGGTGAAGTGTCAAGGCTAGAAACACTGATACCAGAGCACTAGGACAGGGAAAGTCACAGGTCTTCAGTGCAACAAGTCATTTTACTTGAATGGCTCGTATTAGACTCCTGCCAGTGCTGGGCCTGTATAGTTTTTGGTGGATTGAATGTAATGTAAAATCATTTATTAGTGGAAAAAAATAAAACATCAAGGTATATTTTCTGCCTCCACCATGGATTCTTTGAAAGCTGTTTATTGGGTTTATTAGAGTGTGACACGTGGGCCTGGTAGAAATAGATTGAGCAGAGTGCCAATAAGGGTTAAATAGGGTTGTTCTGCATATAGTGTGGGTTATTGATTACAGGTCTTCAGCTTAAAAAACAATGAATAGTCTAGTAGCAGCTTAAAGACCAACAAAACATGTAGAAGGGTTCATCAGAGCTGTAACAAGGATGGGGCAAGTGGGGCACTCACCCCAGGCGCAGTGCATTTAGGGGTGCAAAATTAAAAATAGGAAAGTTTAAATATTTTTTCATTTATAGCTTTATTATCATCTATTTGCAAACTCAATATATGTGCAATTAACAACACATGCAATTAATAAAATACAAACAAATTAAGAATTTTATCTTTGTTGGGGTAAAGGGGGGGGGCAGTTCAGTAGTTTTTCCCACGAGCAAAAAACCTTAGTTTCGCTTTTGTGGGCAAAACCCACTTCTTCAGATCACTGGAGTATTAAAAATCCAGATCCAAGAATAAAGAAAGGAACCTGGGGGGGGGGGGGGGGTGCGGGGGAGATGGAGTAAAAAAACAGTGAACAGATTTACAGGAGTCACTGGACATGAATCAGATATCCCAAAGGCAACACACAGAAACCTGTTGGAAAACACTTTAATCTGCCTGGATACTCATGAATGGATCTCTAAGTCACCCTGTTCTTTCAGGTCAATTCCACACCCCAAATACACAGGGAAGGGTTGGAACTTAACTTTATTTACAAATTGAATTCTTATCAGATTTCAGGTCTTAATGACTTAACCAACCAACCAACCAATGGAGGTGCTAATTGATCTTATCAGACCATAGTAATGAAGATTCTATTCACTGTCTTTTTATTCTCTTTTTCCGATTCCCACCCCCCAATCCCTTATTTATTCTTGGATCTGGACTTTTAATACTCCAGTGATCTGAAGAAGTGTGTTTTGCCCACATAAGCTCCCGATACCATCTACATGTTTTGCTAAAATGGCTACCCCTCTGAAGACCTTAAAAGATTACAACAAAAACTACCTGGTGTTTCCCATTTAAATAAAATATTAGGTGAAATTCTGGTTCCATTAAAATCTGAGATACAAATCCCTCTGACCACAGCGAAGCCAGGATTTCACACACTCTATTTTATCGTTACAGCATATTTGATAAAGTCACGTTAACATGTTCAATCAAATGTATTTCTTGTGAAAGAGGTTTGCCAGAGCATCTTAGAAAATTCATAAGTAAATACTTAAGATAGTGAATGATAGTATTGTTGTGGCAACAAGTAGTGGAGAAGGCTATTGAATCATCTTGTTTTCACACGCTTAACTTTCTTTAAAGACTTACCCTTCCAGAGGCTGTACTGCCCTCTGAACCAGGAAATTTTGGGGCACCCCTCCAACAGTAAGAAAGCAAATAGGGAGCCCCCTTGAGCTGCTCAATCTTTTTAGCTTGCTTATGCCTAATGCCAGCACTGCCCTGCCAAATGAATTTTTTTACATTTGTTCACAATTTCGTGATGCGGGAATTTTTTTAATGAAATTCTGTTCTGCTGTGACTTTAGGTTTTTGAACAACATGGCACACAGAGAAAAAGTTCTCACTAACATGACAGTATGATTAGTGGGTAGCAACTTTAAAATGTTGTACTTTTTTACCAGGACAGATCCTCTTTAACATATTGGAAAGTGTTTAATTTAGACATAATGTGATGGGATTAGATCGGGGCTACTCAACTTTGGAAGCCACAGTGATACTCTCAGCACATGCCGGGGGCCCCAACTTAAGTGTGGTTGCATATACATAAGCAAATGGCTTCTCTCAAACTGACAGGCATGAATGTAAAGATTAAAGCAAGATGCAGGCCCTATTTAAGTGAGTTCTGTTGATATTCATAAACTGTAATTTTTACCTGATTTCCACCCATATGCACTTTTAATGAGCAATGACAGTCCCAGGAATTTAACTACTAAGACGCATATCAAGAGAAGTCGATTATATTGACTACTGTTTAGTTTAGGCTCCCACTTGTGGATCGCATGTTGAGCCCCGCGTAAACCCAAACTGCACCACAGGCCGCAAATAAACGGGTCGGCCCACGGATGGCATGTTGAGTAGCCCTGTGTTAGACCATTCATATACTGATGATGCACAATGCCTTCCTCTCCCACCCACCCCTTGCCCAAACTGTATATCCGGGTAAGAGCTATCTATCTCCCAGACATTTTAGTCTAGCAGGGAAATTAAGGTTATCCAACATAACCTGCACTTTCTCCAGCTCTTAATCGGCCCATCCTTATCTTTCTGTAATCACTGTTTATCTTTCAAACCCAGAATTGAATAAAATCAGATGCCTGTAACAGATGAACAGTCCCGTTCACAGTTCCCAAGGATCTGCTGTTGCAACACAAAAGGCTTTAATTATTTATTCAAATACATAAAAAGCGTTTCTTTATGTGCACAAACACAAAATCAATGCACCCTTCCTCTATTGAGATGGTTCTCCACTCCTCAGGCTCAAGGGTCATCCAGGTAGGGCGGGGTTTCCAGCTGGTCCTCTCTCCTCGCTTCCTCTACCCCGCGCAGCCACTCCGTGCACCTGCGCACCAGCTCCTGGTTCACGGCCCCCGGCGCTGGATCCTCCTCGTACTGCTCATCGTCATAGCGGTTTACCAGCGAGATGTTCATTAACGAGATCTGATCCAGGCTGGCCCTGCTCTGGGATCCCGGCAGGAACCTGTTGTCTCCGAAGGGATTCATCCACCCCCCCTGGATCTCCAGGTGGCGTCGCATCGGCAGCCTGGTCGCCTTGGTCGTGAGGTTGATCGTATACGACGTCGTGGGGACTGCAGCCTCCGGCTCTGGCCTCGCCACCGCGCCAGGGCTCCTGACGGAGCGGCCGTGGGTGCAGGTCGGGCTCGACATCCCTGGGTGCTGTGGTGGGTGCGGCTGTGGCTGCGGCTGTAGCTGTTGTTCCTGCTGCTGCTGGGAGGCGCAGAGGCGGGAGCTGGGCAAGAGGCCAGTCCCCGCCTGGAGCGCCCCCAGCGGATTCCTCTCCCCGGGCGGCGGTGCTGGATTCTTAGGAGCCATTTGATTCTTAGGCTGCGCACGGTTGGTGGCGGGGCCAGAGGCCGCAGCAGCGGGCGGCTGGATGGTCGGTAGGGGCTTGGTGGTGCCGCTTGTCCCCTCTGCTCCGTCCGCCGACTCAGAAGCCACCTTCGCCCGGGGCAGGCGGAACGGATCCTTCTCTGGGCTTGAGATGTGCTCCCATACGTGAGAACAGCACTGCTGCAACTGGCGGGGGCCTCGGCTCAGTAACTGTGACAGGCAATGGCAGCAAGGCTGAGCCGGAAGAGTGGGTGTGGGGATGGGAAGAGTGGGTGGTGGGGCCAGGGAAGCTCTCACCCAGGAGAGCTGCGGAGCCACAGTCCGGGAGAGCTGCGACGTCCCCTGAGAGGGCTGCGGTGCCACCACACGGGAGAACTGCGACGTTCCCTGGGAGGGCTGCGACGCCACCACCTGGGAGGGCTGCGATGTTCCCTGTTCCGGAGTTTGAACACCGCTGAAAAAGAAGGGATGGGTTAAAACAGTACTCCAAGGAGAGACAAGTCTGACAGAGCAAGAGATGTTAAAAGATAATCCCGGAAACGTTCACAAGAACAAACTCTATAGGCAGTTTGAGCAAGGCTGGAGCATTTACAGCTCTGAAATATTAGAGGGACGTGTGGCTTAGCTGCTAATACCAGTAAATTGAGCCCCCTAGGGAACATCCTACTGCTCTTCTACTGCACTCCTTGGTGCATAGGGGAACTGCTTTTTACCTTTTAAAACAGTCAATTACACTTGACATCTTTTGATTGTGATTAGTCCATGTGGCTATGTCTACACTACTAGGTCAGTTAGAAATAAGTTGTTTTGAAATATCTTCTGTTTGTGAAGAAGAATAACTCATAACTATTTTGAAATACGCTTATTTCACAACAGGCTTGATAGTGTGGATGCTCGCCTTGTTATTTTGAAATAACGCCCCAGTTTAGACATGCACTAATATGCACTGCTTTACTTTGTTTCGAAGTATCTCCTGTTTGTGAAGAAGAATAACTTGTAACTATTTTGAAATAATGGGGGTATTTTGAAATAAGCTTATTTCACAACAGGCTTGTTATTTTGAAATAACGCCCCAGTGTAGACATGCCCCAATACGTGAAAAGAATATAACTAATTCTAGACATTGGGAATCTCCTACATTAATGGTTCATTTAAGAGAGACCTAAGAAGAGAGACAGACATTTCTTCTAAGGTCAATGAAACTGGAACTTGTGTTAATTTTCAGCACCTCATTCACACCTCCTTCCACCCATAGCCAACAGCCTCTTTTAAAGACTCTCTCAAGATCTGGGGGGTTTTTTTGTTCCGAAATCATAGCCTCTACCAATTAAACATGTTAGAACGAGCTGCCACGTGCTGCGTAGCTGTAATATCAAAAAGGCTCCATGCAACAATCATTTGGAGAATTTGGAGAAGTAGATTCTTTACCCGAAAAAGGAATAACTCACATCAAATTATTATTCATTAAGCTAGCATTCCCACAATAATTCCAATATTCAAATCCAGGCAATTGAATGGAAGGCTAAGAAGAGAAACAAGTAAGTCCTTTTTCTTATGCTGCTTGACCATGGGACAAGTTTAGAAATCTATTTCCAACCATGAGTGACTGTGACTACAGTTATGTTATACATGATGTTGCCAGTGCTATGGGTAGTGAGGAAAAGTGAGTGAACAGCTAGGAGAAGACAGCAGTCTGGGCGAGACTTAAAACTGGTTAAGGTGAAGACCTGCATTAGTCTGCAGCTGAGACCCTTGTTAACATTCACAGTGAACATGGATAAGATGTCCCACAGGGCAGAAAGAAAAGTAGTTAGAAATAAAGTTATTCAAGTAGGCCACAAAAGTAGCTGCATTATTGTTATAATACGACAATCCACAACAGCCAGTGGTTAAACACAAGCCAATCCTCCACAGAAATATTATGCAAGCCTGTTTTCAAAAGTTGAGCACATGACAGTGTAAAAATGTAGCCACCATGCTGTTTTCTTAACAGAAAATGCAACCATCTTCCAGAGATCTGACTCAATATGCACGTGAGGACATGCTTGTTTAAGCTAAATCTGGAGGAGACAGAGCTACTGCTGGTGGAGAGAGGGAAACAAAGAACTTTCAGCCACCTAAAAACTAGGACCTAGGCTGTCTACTCTGGCTTCAGGATCCTCATAGTCTTGTTATGCCTTAATAGCTGAAGTTGGAAAAAATATTTCAACCACAGCTTGTCCCTAAAAATACTTTCATAGAAGCTAAGTTAAGTTTATTGAGCATATTCCATATAGCTACTTCATTTACATTAACCTCTGAGGAGCATTTTTTCCGAATACCAATAAAATTAAAGATGCTTTAAAGCAGAGATGGGCATTAATTTTTGATGGGGAGGCCGTTCCAGGAGGTCAAGGGCCACACTTCTCTATGGAGGGGAGGTGGGGTCTGGAACAGAAATTGGATGTGAAAGGAAGCTCAGGGTAGGGTTTTGGTGTTCAGGAGAGAGTATGGGGTGTGAAAGAAGAGGATTGGGGTGCAGGAGAGGACTCTGCTCGGCAGCAGAGGTTTAAGAGGGGGTGCAGAGTTTGGGAAGGACCTGGAGTTGTGACCATGTGCATTTCTGTGGTGCACAGCGCGGGGAGGGGAAGGAGGATCTACATGCATTGGCCAGGCCCCCAGCACAATCTCTCAGCTCCCATTGGCTGGTTTCAGCAAATGTGAGCTGTGAGATCATACTTCGGACAAGGGCAGCCAATGGGAAGCAGCCAACAGGAGCTGAATGATTGACCTGGGGGCAGGGCAGCATGCAAAGATTCTCCCTCCGCTCTGTGCAGAGACGCAGATGGATCAGCTGCTCAGAGCCCTTGTGCTGCTCCCTGCCTGAGAATCCCAGCAGGTGGCCATGGGCCCATTGAAAGGATTGCTGGGCCATATTTTGCCTGCCCCTGGGCTAAGAAGTTACTCCTCTTAAGTGATATAAATATAATGAAATACCAATACAATTGCCTGCTCCAGCTGTTACTAGGGTTGCTAGGTGTCCTGTTTTGAACCGGACAGTCCAGTATTTGAGCTGTTTGGGAAACAAATTGAGAAGATGTAGATGAGAAAATATAAAATGTCTGGTATTTTCTAAATGAGATGTAATGGAGATTGTGATGTAATGTCAAGTGTGTCCGGTGTTTTTGCTGAAACCATCTGGCAACCCCTAGCTCTTACACAGCAGAGCCCCACTTGTCATGTCAAATTGGGACCAGGACCAAACCAGATGATCAAAAATTCAGATATTCAGGAGAGTAGGGAAGTGTGAGGCCACAGCGCCATCTAGTGGCCATGGGAGGGTTGCCTGCTGCTGGCCCTGCATGCGCTGGTTATTAGGTCAACATGGAAAGCTGCACAATGGAAGGCTGGAAAAATGGGGCTCTACTGCACCACATCATCTGTAAGGACTCCATGTAATAGGGCACCTCCTATTATACACTCCTGGCAGTGACAGACACACACACACACACACACACACACACACACACACACACACACAGATCTTCCACCTCCTTAGCCATACGGCAGATAGTTGGGTGTAACAATCCACTCCTGACAGAATCAGGAACTGCTCAGGCCCAACCAATGTAGAGAAGCTGAACAATTCCCCAAGCAGATGATACATTCTGGCTCATTTGTTGGGACTTCAAGAGAAAAAAATCCTGAGTCTTCTCCCTATCACTATCTCATCCACTCAACAGTGAGATTCTGGCAGGGCAGGAAGCTATGGGAAAAGGGAAACAAAAGACACAAATTCCACTCTCCCCAGTGGTAAGGAACAAAAATCCCAGGTGGGAAAAGAAGAGTTCCAGATAGGTCAGGCAGCATCAGCACCAAATCTATCACAGGCTCTTACCTTCTCCGCAGAGATGTGTCTCTTTTCTCAGAACTGGATTTGTATAACACTCCAAGAAGATTCTTCTTAGTGTTCATGTTCGAGGCCTGAGGGCGCTCAAGGTAAGAAGAGCAGACCTCGAGATGACTCCCGGCAGCAAAGCTACAGGAGTCTGAAATTGCCCCAGCCCCATATCCTGTCCTACCTGGCCATTAACCAATAAAGGGAAATGCCGAAAACGGCTTTGTGATGTCCCTGCAACACCCAGTCCTGCCCCTGGCCAGCCCCATCAGAGGCTGCTCAGTGCCACATGTAATTTGCAGATTGTAAGGCCAGAAAAGACCAATCACGTAACCCAAGGGCAGACAATAATTTTCATGCTGGGGGGGTCACTTCAGGAATTTTAATATGTGGTCAGAGGCTGGATTTGGGCCCCCTGGAAGGGGCAGGGCCTCAGAGCTACAGAGAGAGAGAGGGAGTTAGGGATGTTAAATTTAAACAGAGCTCAAAATGTCTGATCTTAAAAGTACAATGCCGGCTCTCCTGTTAAAAAGACAAACTGGTTTTTTGTTTTTTGTTTTTTTTTTTTTGCTTAATGTCTTTTCCCTGTCCTTCTTTCTTTGGTTGGTTTGCTCAACAACTTTTCCTTGGGGCTTTTTCATTCCCCCATCAACAACTTTTCCCTTGGGAATGGCCGCCCTTAAAGGGGCAAGCCTCCTTTTTTTTTGGCTTAAAAATCCGTGGTGTTCCTCCATCCAAAAGCTAATATATATATAAAATACGGAGCCTATATTTGGCTTTTTGAAGTTAGAAAGTTTTAAAGAGTGTGATTTGAGAAAATTACACAATTGAAAAAAATTAGGACTAAATTGACTAACTTTTAATTGCGTAAAATGAGATCAATTAATGGTGACTCACCTTGCATAAGGAATAAATGAGAGACTATACCTGAAAAATAGGGAAACGTACTTAAAATTTGAAAGGTTTAATTTGTTTTCTACATATCAATTCATTATTTTTGTTGCAAACTGCTCTAATAAACCATGTAATAGGATTACGTATTCAAAAAATTATATCCACTTTACAGTAAAAGAATGCTGCAAGAACTAATCATACTGCCCAGAGATTCTTTTCTTTTCTTTATCAGTGTTGCTATGTAGCGCTTAACCTTCACTGACTATGAATTCCACTACAAAACAGAATATGGAGATTTACTATCACTTAAGATTCTCAACCGGAGTTCTCGAAGACTGATAACATCCCTATTTCATATAGTTGAGTTAAGAGGCAGGTATTTAATTAATCGAGAAGTCAATATATTGGCAACCTGAGTTATGCCTTTTTACTTCCCCCTGGCTGTGTCTAGACTGACAAGTTTTTCTGGAAAATCAGCCGCTTTTCCAGAAAATCTTGCCAGCTGTCTACACTGGCCACTTGATTTTCCGCAAAATCAATGACGATCTACTGTGCGAAATCAGCCACTTTTACGGAAAAGCTTTGCCGCTCCCGTTCAAGCAAAAGTCCTTTTTGCGAAAAACTCTTGCGCAAAAGGGCCAGTGTAGACAGCTAGCTAAGACTTTTGCGGAAAAGCAGGCTAAATGGAAAAAAGCGGTTTGGACGCCGGGAGACCCCGTAGGAGACCGGGACTTCCTGGGAACCCGAGCTCTTTAAGCAGTCACAGGCTACTGAGCGCACGTGGCAGGACAGTGCCACAGAGCTCTATGGCCTGAGGTCTGCCACAGTGGCCCGTCCTGCCCAGCAGCCATCAGAGCCGGCCATGGCAGCTCCAGGCGGTGAGCCACCTGCACCCCCAGCGCAGGAGACCTCCACTGTCCGGAAAAGACGGGCACCCTCGTGGTCCCCCAGTGCTGGACCTCTGGCAGGAGGAGGAGGGTCTCCACGACACGAGGTCCCGGCACCGCAACACTGATATCTTCGGCTGCATGGCTGAGGCACTGGCCCAGCACGGACACCCTGCCCGGAACCTCGACCAGGTGCGGGCGAAGGTGAAGGAGCTGCGCCTGGCCTACGTGAGGGCCAGCGAGTGCAGGGGGGCAGGACCAGACACCTGCCCCCACTACGACCGGCTGCTCGTCATCCTTGGCCAGCCAGCCCCGCGAGACCCAGACGTGCCCGTGGATACCTGTGAGCACCCCCACCAGGGCGGAGGAAGGACAAAGCAGCGCTTCGGAGGAGGAGGCCAGCGTTGCCACCCAGCAGGCCCCCTCCAGCAGCCCCTCCGAGGCAGGGGAATGATCCACCGGTTAGTCTTGCACTTTGCACTCACAAGGGCAGGGGAGTCGTGGGGGGGAGCCAGGCGCACGGAGGGGGGAGGGGGAGAGCATGTCACTTACGCCACATGAGCTGCACGCTGTGTAGCATTAGGCAGCAAGCAGCACGTGCAGCCTTGTGACCGAGCGGCACGTGGCCGCGGCAGGCAGCTGCAGGGCACGCCTGGGACTGTGCTGCTCACACACATTTGGCAGGACCAGGGGGCAGGGTGGATGCCGGCTGGAACCGGCCAGGGCCCCAGGGACTGAGCCCAGAGCCCGCACCTCCGCCAAGGGTGCAGCACGGAGAACGGCAACACTGTCCCATGCCTGGCTGTGAGGCACAGCCAGCTGCTCCTGGGTAAACTGCAGTGTCACAGCCCTGAGACCGTGGCCCCCACCGAGCCCCTCGCCTGCTCCCGGTGCCTTGGCTGGCTCCCCGAGGGAAGTCCCCACTGTGGCCACACATGTCCCTCGGCTACCGTTGGAGGGAGAAGGGGGGGAAGCGCTCGGGCCGCCCTTAGGGCTGCCTGAATTTTGCTGCAAGGCTGGGACACCCCCCCCCCCCCAGTCACTCTTCTGGTTCCGTCCAGGAGATTTCCCACGCAATGGGGATCTGAGAGCCCAGATCACCTCCGCCAGACGTGCTCCCAGGCAACTGTGTGGGGATGCATCTCGCTCCCTGTCAAACACCAGTGATTAGCCCAAAACCTTCAGAGTCTCCACTGGCAGGGAGTTCCACAGGTGAATGCAGCAAAAGAGCCCTCCCGCCCTCCACAGGGCCAGAACACAGACCGGCGGATACAATACGTGGAGGAGAACCCTACTCCAGGGGCGGTCCTCCTTGCAAACATACAACACGGAGGGTAGGAGGGGAACCGAGTGGGCCCAAGCCACACAACTGTGGGGTCACCTGGGCTCAGGGGTGGAGGGCATGAAGTGTGGGGACAGTGGCCGGCCTGCCTGCCTGACCCATCCTTTCTTTTCTTCCCTGCAGCGGGACCAAGCACAAAACGGGGACCCTTCAGTCCGACAGCAGCGGCACCCCCACGGTTGCGGTCGAGGGAATACAGGGCTCCATTCGCGAGCGCGTCCAGGGGGACCTGCGATGGCGCCAGGAGGCCTGGGCCGCCTTCCAGGCCCAGTGCACCAGGATGGCTGACCCCATGGCAACCCTCACAGCGCACATAGCGCACACAATCCATTACAGCATGGCCGTACCCCGTACCCCCCCATCCCTCCCCTAGCACTGCCCATGCCCCCTCCTGCCCCTGCGATGCCCCCTGCTCCTGCCCACCTCCCCATGCAGCCTGCCCCGATGCGGCCTGCCCCACATGTGCAGGTCCGCCCCCACAGGAGCGCTTGCAGGGGCCATCCCTCCCAGTAGCTCATCCCCCTCCCCGTCCCAGTTGAAGGTCTCCTCCCCCTCCTCCTTGTAAATAAAAAGACAATTTTTCAGTTGATTATTGTGTTGGTTAATTGTGTTACTCGAGGTAACTGTAATAAATGAATTGAGATGCCAATTAGCCACCTAAATTTAAAAGGATTACAAAATGTGGACACCAAATTCTGTAGCTATCACCGGTGGTCCCTTTAAGTGGTCATTGGTTTGTGGTGCATAAATAAATACTCGAGATGGATGAGCAAACACCGGAAGCGGGCTTTCAAGCGTCCCAAGGCGCGCTCCACCGGATTTCGGGCCTGGTTGAGGTGGTCGTTGAACCGGGCCTGGTTCTGGTCCAGCTGCCCCATGTAGGGCCGCATTAGCCAGGGCAGCAGGGGGTAGGCCGTGTCTCCGATGACGAAGATGGGCACAGGCACATCCCCGACAGTCAAGTCCCGCCGGGGGAAGTAGGTGCCGGCCTCCAGCCTGCGAAAGAGTCCAGAGTTGCGGAGGATGCAGGCATCGAGTGCCCTGCCAGAACAGCCCCTGTAGATGTCCAGGAAGCGGCCCCGCTGGTCCTCGAGGACCTGGAGAACAATCGAGCAGTGCCCCTTCCTGTTCGTGAAATGGGCTGCTTGATGCTCCGGGACCCGGACGGGGATGTGGGTTGTGTCCAGGGCTCCCCCGCAGTTGGGGAACCTGAGGGCAGCAAAGCCGGCCATGGTAGCATCCACATCGCGCAGGCGGATGACTCTTGGGAGCATGGACGACCTGCAGAAGGGTGCAGAAAAACACAAGGAAACACATCACATAAGGTAGGAGTGAGTGTGCGCTCTCTTGGCCTCCCCCGTGATTCCCTCTGTCCTCACGCACGCATGCACACACACACCAGGGCCCCCCTCGCCCCACGCCACCTCTCCTGCCACCAGCAGGCCTGTGCAAGGGAGGGACGGCCCAAACCCCTGGGTGACCCAGCCTGAAGTCTTTGCTGCCCCTGGGCATGGAGTGCAGCACCCTCCCCGCACTCCAGTCCCCCTGGGACTTACCTCTATCACGATGACACCAACAGTGGAATAACGGGGCTGCTGACAAAGGGCTTTGATGTCGACAGGGGGAACGTCCAGACTAGCGGCAAGCCGACAAACAGCTGATCAGCTGTTTGTCGGCTCAGTGCGGCAGCCATGTAAATATAAATGAAGTCGCGATCATTTAAATCACGGCTTCATTTACCTTTGCCTACAACCCTAATCTACATGCCTCTGCCGACAGAGGCATGTAGTGTAGACACAGCCTGGGTGACCTAGCGTGGAGTTTTGGCTGCCCCTGGGCATGGAGTGCAGCACCCTCCCCGCACCCCATTCACCCTGGGACTTACCTCCACGACGATCACACCAATGGTAGATCTTCCCACCCCGAATTGCTGTGCCACTGAGCTGTAGCTGTCTGGGGTGGCCAGGTTCCCTAGCTCGATGGCGATCCTCTTGTTGACGGGGATGGGTGCACGCAGCCGGGTGGTGGCTCTCTGTAGCGCGGGGCTGAGCCAGGCGCACAGCTCCAGGAACGTCCGGAGCCATTGCTGGTCGTCCCATTGCCCGAGGACCAGCCAGTCCCACCAGTCGGTACTGGTGTCCAATATCCAGACTGGCCTCGCCACGGTGGGGTGCTGATGACACAGGGACGCCATGGCCTCCCTGGTGAGGGAGTCGAAGGCGATCTCTGACTCCTGGTCCTGGAACACGAGGGCACCAGCCTGGAGCACGAGCTGCAGGCACTCGAAAATGGCCGACAGGGCCAGAGCAGGCACATGGCCACCCACGGGTCCATGGCAGACAGAGCAGGGCACAAGAAACCCAAATCAGGAAAAAGCAGAAGGGGGCAAAAGGGTGGTGTCCCCAAAGGTCAGAGGGCAACCACCAAACCTGCTCTGGCTGTCAGTCCCTGCCAGAGGTCCCAACGCACGGAGCAGGAGACAAACGGCTGTCGGGCGAGACCCCTTTAAGCACGTGTCTGAACGGAGCTCCAGCCCCGCCCCCGGAAAGGTCTGGTGGCCTTTTGCCCTCTTCAAAATGGTTCCGGGTTCCTACTTTTGCGCAAAAGTGCACCGCCAATCTAGACGCGCTTTTCCAGAAATACTTTTAACGGAAAACCTTTTCTGTTAAAAGTATTTCCGGAAAATCATGCCAGTCTAGACGTAGCCCCTGTGTTTGTGAGTGAGGCTTTGGAGAGGGAGAGCTCCAGGTAAAGGAGAAGCAGATCCAGGACTCTTGAGGGAAGTGTGTGTTGTGTTTGGGGATTTCTTGCTGTGTTCTGAGCTTTTGTTTGTGACTGATGTTGGTGGGTGTTTTTTTTTCCCACTTCCCCTTTCTCCTCCCCTGCTCCTTTACGGAGTGTGTGCGGTGACTGAAGTCTGCATTCTAGAAGCCTCTGCTGATTGGCTGAGCCTTGGTAGGGGGAGGGACTTTCAGGCAGTCCAGGGCATTATAAAGCAATGAGTAAGCAACCAAGAGCTTCCAAACAGGTGAGTGCTAACAGGGAGTTTAAAAGGGAAGACAGAGGGGGTGAGGTTCTCTTGCCTTTCTTTTCAATCCTTTCTCCAGGACAGTAGGGATGGATGGTGATAGGTCTGCTGTTGTGACCTGCAGGTGATAGGTCTGCTGTTGTGACCTGTGCCATGTTTGTCTTCCTCCCGGAAGAAAGAATGGATTTTAAGCAGGCTCCCTGCAGGTACCAGTTCCAGAGGAGCTGCCTGACCCCCTGCGCGTCTACCTCTGATACACCCTCTTCACCCCCGCACTGCAGCCTCTGTATCAAAGGCAGGAGTGCGGGGAGACAGGTGGGACCAGTACATGTGAGAGCCAGTTTTTAATGGGCTCTGCCTGCATAACTGCTCCCAAAGAGCCGCCTGGTCCCTGCAGCCTCACCACTACTGCTTCTCTCTGATACAGAGGCAGCAGGGCAGGAGGTGTGGAGCCAAAGACGTGGCATGATGGAGAATGTTGTCAATGTACACCTGATATAGGATTGTGCCTCTAACTGGTGTTAATTCTTGTAACTGATGTATCATTATTGCAGAGAATTGTAAAGGTATACAACGTGCATGATCTTACGGAACTACCATGTAATCGGTCAGGAGATGTACGAAATGACAGGTGGTATGTAAAAGGACATTGTGATGGTGCTATTTCATGGTAAATGCTTGTAACTGGTCTTGGAAGTTCTTACAGGACAAAAAGGGTTCCAGTCAGAAGGTGCTGTGTGAAAAGGGAAACTGAGGCACGCCACCATTTTGTCTTCGTGGCTAAGTGCATAGATGCCTACACTATTTGGGATGAAAATACCTGCATTCACACAATGTTAATTTTTGTTCAGAGAATTGCCAGAGCTGGCCAGGATTAATTCACTATTTTCCTCAGCTCTGGGCAAAATCATCTGACACATATAGGGATCATGCTGAAAATGCAGATCCAAGTAGCTGTGGTTCTTGCCAGGTTCTACCTTCGGTTGGTGCAAGGACGTGGCTATCGCTAGGACAGACCTTGCAGTAATGAAGCCTATTTTAGGCAAAATGGGTTCTCATACACTCATCCAGCACTGGACTGTTGTTTCTACCGCTGGGTTAGAACATGTGATTACACAGAGCCAAAACATGGGGAGGCCTGTGATGCCTTCAGTGATGTTACTAGCATCACTTCCTGCATCAATTTTGTGTTGGGGGTATTACGTGAACTGAAGTTTAGGGAAGCTGCCAGATCACTGCTGCACCCATGGGGGGGGGCTGTTAGCCCCAAAAGTGGTACAAAGGGGGCCATGTGAGGTGTCAAACAAAAGTTTACTTTCTACTGGTTCTGTATATGCTCTTCATATATCTGTATAATGTCTGTGTGTGGAGTTATGAATATGTGCTCTGTATGGAGACTGTCAGATTCTCTATGTCGTTGAGTAATGGACAAGGAACATTTGCCTATGGACATGCTAATGACCAAGTCTCCAGGGAACCATGGATCTCTGGAGTCCAGAGACACACCTGGCCACTGGCCATGTGACTCTAGCCAGCTTGGAAGAAACCTGGAAGGAGGTATAAATAGGCCATGTGGCCAACTCCGTCTTGGTCTTCAGATCTTTTTTTGACCCCAGATGTGGCTTCGCAGGGAATCACAAGCTGGGAAGAACTGCGGACCCATCCTGGCATGGGATGTGCACAAAGGACTTGTAAGCCAGCAGCTATAACATCTCTGCTGCAAGCCTGCATCGAGAACTGGGAGATTCGATGCATGTAATGTATGATACTTTAACAGCCTTACTCTCATGCTTTTCTTTCTTGTAGTAATAAACCTTTTGATGTTAGATTCTAAAGGATTGGCTCAGCGTGATTTGTGGGTAAGATCCAGAGTGTAAGTTGAGCTGGGAACTGTGGCTGGTTTCTTGGAACCGGACAGAACTTGTTCGGGGTAGGTGAGATTGGGTTCTAAGACCCCTCACCTGTGTATGAGGCCCGGGGCCATTTGGGACATGCACATTGCTGGGATGTAGAAGGGGCTTTGCTCGTGAAGCTTCAGGAAGGCAGCTGAAGCGCTCTGTGGGACTGGTTGGTGGCCTATTTGGAAAGGACTCTGGTCTCGGTGCTAGAGAGAGCCCCGAATTTGAGCAATTCACTCTGAGCGGATGCCCTCAGCTGTGCCCAGAAGCGGCCCGGTCCGTGACATCTATGACCCCAGGCTCATCAGTTAAATGTGCACACTGTTACATCCTTGTTATGCCCAATTAATTTTAAGATGGCTTTTTAGGAGGAAAGAATGTCCAGTAACGACTTGCCTGAGACAACTGAACTCACTCTCCAGTGAGGTCTTCAACATTTTAACTTACTATATAAGGGTCTGGTGCAGAAAATTAACTCCCCGTCCAATATTCTGTGTTTGATAGCAAGCAGCTAGTTAGAAGTTTACTGCTTCCTTGTTTGTTTTGTAATTTTCGTCTCAACTGAACTAGTGGCAGGCGGAGGCGTGTGATCCCTCACAGGAAATACACAAAGAAACAGCAATATCAAGTCACAATAGACAAGAGGATTTCATCAACTGAAATTGTCCCAAAACACTTGGATCTCTGTCACTCTCTGCATATCTTCGACATGTTTTAACTAAATAAAACTACTCTCCCAGAATGCAAATAATTATCCCATTTTAAAGTAGTATTTCACTCACAACTTCGACATCTTTTAAAATGATTATCTGATTCCTACAGTGCAGCGGCTGATGACTATTCAGAAGAGGAGGAAATGTTCTCCTCTTCTAAAGCTGTAAGCTGGTTGCCATGTCCCCTTGCAGTTCACTACCGGAACGTTACGAAACAGAAGATAAACAAGACAGTAAAAAGAAGAGAACAATAATATTATTTGTAATTACATGAGCCAAATTTCAGAACCAATATTGAACAATTTACAAAGCTTTATATTGCAAATCATTTTATTGGGAAATCACTTAGCAAGTATAAAACAATTCAACTGCCTTTGTCAATTGTGTTGTCTCTGAAGTAAATACTAGGTAAATGAACATGCTCTGAAGCATTACTTTTTCAGACTAGAAATGTGCAAAAAAAGTCAACTATACAATTCATCTATAAGGCTTAGCACTGTAAGCACTCAGTCCCGGCTTGCGCCAGTTCCTGGGAGCTACCCCCATCATGGCTCTACACTGGAAGTAATTTAGGAGCTGGGGGCAGGCAGCATGGCTCCTAAAATACTCTTCCTGGGGAGCTGTAGCAGGGGAAGCTCTCGGGACTGACATGAGCTGGAACTGAGCCGTGCTGCCTGTCCGCCAGCTTCTAAAATATTTTAATGCAAAACCATAGCGGGGGTAGCTCCCGGGACCCAGCACCAGCTAGGACTGAGCCAGGCTATGTACTGGGGGAGGGGATGGGGTGCAGTAGGGAGTTTGGGGTAAGGAATTGGAGTGTAGGAGGAAGAATGGAGGCTGAGAAGGAGTTTGGGTGAAGGACGCAATTGTGATCTATAGCAGGGGACTGAGGTGCAGGGTTTTGGGATGTCAGACCTTGGGAAGGAGACTGGGATGCCAGATCTGGGAACGGGTAGGGATGCAGGAGGGAGGCAGGAGTGGGGGGCAGAGCGCTGGGGGTACCCGAGGCAGGCTGTAGCCAGGAGACTGACCAGCCAGCAGCCAAACCAGCCTGCCTGCAGAGCTAAAACCATGTCTCAGCCGTTAAGCCAGCCCTCCCCACCACGTGCTTGTGTGAATAACTGAGCAGGAGGAGAGGGGGTAAGGTGCTTTGTGGCTGCCTGTTGTTCTAACAGGCAGCTCTGCCAGAAATTGGCCAATGGGATCGTGCTGGGGTGGGGATAGCTGCTGAAACTTCCCCCCCTCCCCTCCAGGATTACAGTTTACAAAGGGAAATGGGGCCAGGCAGCTGCGTTTGTGAGCGGCATGCGGGACAAGCAGGGGGCCTGCCCGGAGCTCCCTGCTGCCTCTGCAGGCTGGATCTGGTGGCTTGGTGGGCCATACTTTGCCCAGGCCTGGTTTACACTGTCACTTCCGTGCCCCAGAACTTTCTGGCTCAGTGAAGCAAGTTACAGGCCTGTGAAGCGCCAGGGGAAAAGGCCTCCAGCTCCCAGTATCTTTAGCTGCTCCCTTGGCCCCGGTTCCCTGTGAGGTGCGTGTCTGCAGGGGCAAACGCCACAAATGTGAGTCCCGCCCACAGTGCGGCTGCACAGTCACAGCCCAGCTGCTCCCGGGGTGGGGCCGTGTGGCAGCTGCCACAGCTGGAGCCTGGGCTGCAGTACTAAAAATCGCACCGTGGCCCCAGCTCCAGTCCTGGCACAGGGGGAAGCCACCCGCCACGTGGCCCTGCCCCCAGAGGCACCGGGGGCTGCAGCTGCTGGGACAGCAGTACTAAAAGTAGAACCGCGGCCTCAGCTCAGTCCCGGCACACAGGGCCTGCTTCCCCGAAAGCCCCAAGGAGCTGAGATGGGAGCCACTGCTTCAGCCCTGCAGGGCGTGGGGAGGAGGCAGCCTTCTGTGGGGAGCTGGGTTTGGCCTTCAGCTACTGACCGAGCCACTTTTCTTTCTTCCCCGGGAGGCACAAGGGCCAGTCCTGCCCTGCGCCTCTGGGACACCTCTCCATGCTTGCTGGGGCCCCCTCCTCCCCAAGCCCCTGTCTGACTCTCTGCACCTCCCAATCGCCTGACTTCTCTTCCCTTCCCTTGGTGCGTCCTTCCCACCCTCCTGGGCTCCACCCTGCCTCCTGTCCTCACCTTCCAGCCACCCCGCTCCAAACCCTGGCTAGAGTCGTCAGCTTGGTAGTAGCAGCCTCGCTCTGTCAGCCCTGTCTCCAGCACCCCACAGCAGGGAGCTACAGCTCAGCACCCTGAGCCAGTTCCAAGAGGGGAATGGATCCCCAGGCCTCGTGAATCCACCAGCCCAGGGGTGGAGCGGAGGCTGCAGGCAAGCCCCGGCCTTCCAGCACAGCCTATTGTTCCCCCAGCCGGAAGCTTGTGCACCAAGGCCCGTCCACCCCGTCAGCTGCCCTGGGTGCCGGGACTGGAGCAGGGCCATGGTAGAACTGCTCTTGGGCCAGGGCTAGGATACTAAAAATAGCACCGTGGCCCTGGCTCCAGCCCAGGCACACGGGGCAGCCACTGGCCATGCAGCCCCGCAACCAGCACAAGAGGGTTGAGGGATGCAGGTGTCAGGACGGTGAGGGAAGGGACAGGGGGAGAACTAAGGGGAAGTTTGGGGTGAGGAGAGGAAGGGGCTTGTACTGACGGAGAGGAGGGGCGCAGGGCAGGAGAAGAAAGGGGAAGGCACCAAGGGCAGGGTGGAGGAGAGACCTGCCAGGGAGCCAAAAGAAGAGAATGAGGGGAAAGGGCAGAGGGTGGGAGGAAGGTATCGGTGGGGGATGGAACAAGTCATGTGTGAGGGTGCCGGGGGGCATGAGTTTAGGCCTAATACTTTAGGCAATTTAGTCATAAAACTGTTTAACTCAATTTCTGTTAACACAGGTTAATCCCCAAAGTAGATGGTTCAGGATTTGGGTAATATATGTACAATTTCTTCTAAAGTTTGTGTATCATTTCTTATGGTATTACTATTGTTGTTCACTCTCTGCATTTCCCAACATCAGGATTTTATAATGATTGTAGAGAAAATGTTTAGTTAATTATAGCTGGTAGGACGGCTTTGAAATGTTTGAACGTTTGTAACAGTATGGAGAAAGCTTGATATGAGCATGTGAGGTCTGGTAAATACTTACTTGGTTTTGTTATAATGCTAACATTTTAAGCACCAATTTTTTACTTTGAAACTTAAAATATAATTAAAATGACTTATGAAAATAATATCTAAATTGATTTACAAAATACAGGAAATTTTAAATGTTGACTATAATTTTTAAACTTGAGCCACATGGCAGGAAATTAAAATGCTGTTTTTGCAAACGTGTTTCATTTTGGAAGTAATAATTTGAAAGTGTGTTGACTAATTTCAATCTTTTGCTACCGAGGAACACCAAAACATTTTTTTATGAGGAACACCAAGGATTTTTAAGGCCAAAGACAAAAAACTGGAGGCTTTAAGAGCGGCCATTTCCAAGGGAAAAGTTCTTGATGGGGGGAAAAAAAATGTCCGAAGGAAAAGTTGTTGAGCAAACCAACCAAACAAAAAACGACAGGGAAAAGAAGTTAAGAAAAAAGCAAACACTAAAACAAAAAACAAAAAAAACAAACCCAAACAGTTTGTCCTTTTATCATAGAATCATTGAATCATAGACTACTAGGACTGGAAGGGACCTTAAGAGATGATCGCGTCCAGTCCCCTGCCCTCATAGCAGGACCAAATACTGTCTAGACCATCCCTGATAGAAATTTATCTAACCCACTCTTTAATATTTCCAGAGATGGAGATTCTACAACCTCCCTGGGCAATTGATTCCAGTGTTTCACTACCCTGACAATTAGGAACTTTTTCCTAATGTCCAACCTAAACTTCCCTTGTTCCAGTTTAAGCACATTGCTTCTTCTTCTAGCCTCAGAGGCCAAGATGAATAAGTTTTCTCTCTTCTCCTTATCACACCCTTTTAGATACATGAAAACGGCTATCATGTCCCGCCTCAGTCTTCTCTTTTCTAAACTAAACAATCCCAAATCCTTCAGCCTTCCTTCATAGGTCATGTTCTCTAGACCTTTAATCATTCTCGTTGCTCTTCTCTGGACCCTCTCCAATTTCTCCACATCCTTCTTGAAATGCGGTGCCCAGAACTGGACACAATACTCCAACTGAGGCCTAACTAGTACAGAGTAGAGCGGAAGAATGACTTCTGGTGTCTTGCTCACAACACACTTGTTAATGCATCTTAGAATCATGTTTCTTTTTTTTTGCAACAGCATCACACTGCTGACTCATATTCAGCTTGTGGTCCACTATAACCCCTTGATCCCTTTCTGCCATACTTCTTCCTAGACAGTCGCTTCCCATTCTGTATGTGTGAAACTAATTTTTCCTTCCTAAGTGGAGTACTTTGCATTTGTCTTTATTAAACTACATCCTATTTACCTCAGACCATTTCTCCAATTTTTCCAGATCATTTTGAATTATGACCCTATCCTCCAGATTAGTCACAACCCCTCCCAGCTTGATATCATCTGCAAACTTAATAAGCTACTTTCTATGCCAATATCTAAATAGTTGATGAAGATATTGAAGAGATCCGGTCCCAAAGCAGACCCTTGCGGAACCCCACTTGTTATGCCTTTCCAGCAGGATTGTGAACCATTAATAACTACTCTCTGAGGGTATGTCTACACTACAGCGCTAATTCGAACTAACTTAGTTCGAATTAATTAATTCGAACTAAGCTAATTCGAACTAACGCATCCAGATTAAAAAACTAGTTCGAATTAGCATTTTGCTAATTCAAACTAGCATGTCCACACAGAGTGGACCCTGAACCGGGGTTAAGGATGGCCGGAAGCAGTGCCGGCAGGGCATCAGAGGAGGACTTAGAGCGTGGAGATGCTTTCTCAGGCTAGCCGAGGGCTGTGCTTAAAGGGTCCCGACCCCCACCCCGGACAGACAGTTCTCAGGGGTGCCCCGCTTGCAAAGCAGTCCTGGCTTGGATCGCCCGGAGTACCCACTCTGGGCACATCACAGCACTCGGCCATCAGACCGGCTGCACTTTCCGCAGGCTGCCATCTGGGAAGAGGGGACAACTGGGGGGCTGCAGGAGAGGTTCCACCCGCAGAAGAAAGCAGAGCCAGCCCAGTCCTCCCCATTGGGGGCTCGTACCCCATTCCTCCCTCACCTCCTTCCACTTACCCCTCGCTAGCCCCCCTTCCTGATGTACAAAATAAAGGACAATTGTGTTCAAAAATAGAATCTCTCTTTATTGAACAAAACTGGGGGAGACTGGGAAAAGGAGGTGGGAGAGGGGAAGAGAGAGGGTGGGAGAGGGGAGAGGGGAGGGCAACTACAATGATGAGGGGTTTGGAACAGGTCCCATATGAAGAGAGGCTAAAGAGACTGGGACTTTTCAGCTTAGAAAAGAGGAGACGGAGGGGGGGATATGATCAAGGTCTATAAAAGCATGAGTGGGGTGGAGAGGGTGCATACAGAAAAGTTCTTCATTAGTTCCCATAATAGAAGGACTAGGGGACACCAAATGAAATGAATGGGTAGCAGGCTTCAGACTAGTAACAGAAAGTTGTTCTTCACAAAGCAAATAGTCAACGAGTGGAACTCCTTGCTGCAGGAGGCTGTGAAGGCTACAACTAGAACAGAGTTTAAAGAGAAGTTAGATCAAGGCATGGAGGTTTGGTCCATGGAGTGGTATTACCAGGGGGTAGGAGTGGTGTCCCTGCCCAAGGTTTGTGGAAGGCTGGAGAGGGATGGCACGAGACAAATGGCTTGGTCACTGTCTTTGGTCCATCCCCCCCAGGGTCCCTAGGATTGGCCGCTACTGGACTAGATGGACCTTTGGTCTGACCCAGGACGGCCATTGTAAGCTCAGGGCTCAGGGTCTGGGGTCTCAGTGGACCCCCTTGATTTTCATGCAAACCTGCTCCTGGGTGGCCAGGCTGGCAGCTCTGCTGCCCTAGACGGCCGCTTTCCTGTGCCTAGTGCAGAGGTCATGGACGAGGTCCACGATGTCTGCACTGGACCAGGCAGATGCCCGCCTCTTGCGGTCCCGGGCAAGCTCCCGGGAGCCGCCAGCCTGGTCCCGGGAAGAGGGGGAGGGTTGGGGGGCATCGGGTGGCTGGCTCGAGCCGTGCCAGGTGCAGGGTCTGCTGGCTGGGTGCTGGCAGGCTTACACCTGGCATGGGCACCGTAGCCAGCCCGTGTCCCTTTAAGGGGTCCCGGGCCGGGAGGGGGGCAATAGAGTTTCCCTGGTGTTGGCCAGAGTGGCCACCAGGGAAACCTGGGGAGGGCTAGCCTCCCACTAGTTCGAATTAAGTGGCTACACACCCCTTAATTCCAACTAGTAAGTTCGAACTAGGCTTATTCCTCGTAAAATGAGGGTTACCTAGTTCGAACTAAGCGCTCCGCTAGTTCGAATTAAGTTCGAACTAGCGGAGCGCTAGTGTAGTGCCTATCAAAGTTAATTCGAACTAACGTCCGTTAGTTCGAATTAACTTTGTAGTGTAGACATACTCTGAGTACTTAATCCAGCCAGTTATGCACCCACCTTACAGGAGCCCCATCTAAATTGTATTTGCCTAGTTTATAGATAAGAATATCATGCGAGACCGTATCAAACGCCTTACTAAAGTCTAGGTATACCACATCCACCGCTTATCCACAAGAGCAGGCCTTATCAGTAGAGCAGGCATTGTCCTTTTAAGGGTGGCCATTTTGAACTCTGTTAAGGCATTGTCCTTTTAAGTGCAGCAATTCTGAGCTCTGTTTAAATTTAACATCCCAAACTGCCTCTCTCTCTGTAGCTCTGAGGCCCTGAACTTTCCACAGGGCCCAAAACCAGCCTGTGAACACATATTAAAATGCCTGAAGTGACCCCCCCCACGGTGAAAATTATTGTCCGTCCTTGGCTTAGGTGATTGGTCTTTTCTGGCCTTACAATCTGCCAAGTACATGTGGCACTGAGCAGCCTCTGATGATTCCATGTGCAGCCTGCTTGATTCCTAGAACTAACATTGAGTGAGTAGGGCTAATGCAGGGGGGAGAGGCTCAAATATGCAGAGGGGCTGGCCAGGGGCAGGACAGGGTGTGGCGGTGACATCACAAGGCCTTTTTCGGCGTCTCCACTTATTGGTTAAAGGACCTTGCCAGGTGGTGAACTCACAGAGACTCCATGACAACGGCCAGGTAGGACAGGATGCGGGGCTGGGGCAATTTCAGACTCCCGTAGCTTTGCTGCCGGGAGTCATCTCGAGGTCTGCTCTTCTTACCTTGAGTGCTTTCAGGCCTCGATCATGAACACTAAGAAGAATCTTCTTGGAATTTTCTACAAACTCAATTCTGTGAAAAGAGACACATCTCTGCGGAGAAGGTAAGAGCCTGTGATAGATTTGGTGCTGATGCTGCCTGACCTATCGGGTGCTGGCCAAATGCAAGTTGTGGGAAACACTAAAATTGGAACTCTTATTTTCCCACCTAGGCTTTTTATTGCTTACCACAGGGGACAGTGGAATTTGTGCCTTTTGCTTCCCTTTTCCCATGGCTTCCTGCCCTGCCGTGTTGAGTGGATGAGAGAGTGATAGGGAGAAGACTCAGGACTTTGTTCTCTTTAAGACCCAGCAAATGAGCCAGAATGTGTCATCTGCTTGGGGAATTGTTCAGCTTCTCTACATTGGTTGGGTCTGAGCAGTTCCTGATTCTGTAAGGAGGTTGAGGATCTGTGTGTGTGTGTGTGTGTGTGTGTGTGTGTGTGTGTGTTTGTGTGTGTGTGTGTGTGTGTGTGTCACTGCCAGGAGTGTATAATAGGAGGTGCCCTATTAGATGGAGTCCTTACAGATGATGTGGTGCAGTAGAGCCCCATTTTTCCAGCCTTCCATTGTGCAGCTTTCCATGTTGACCTAATAACCAGCGCATGCAGGGCCAGCAGCAAGCAACCCTCCCATGGCCACTAGATGGCGCTGTGGCCTCACACTTCCCTACTCTCCTGAATATCTGAATTTTTGATCATCTGGTTTGGTCCAGGTTCCAATTTGACATGACAAGTGTAAGAGCTCTGCTGTGTAAGAGTTAGGGGTTGCCAGATGGTTTCAGCAAAAATACTGGACACACTCTGGCACCGACCGGTATTTTCAGCACACTAGGGCACATCCTACTGCTCTTCCACTGCACTCCTTGGCTGTGTCTACATTGGCACCCTATTCCTACTTAAAATCAGGAATAAGGGATCTTCTGAAAAAGGCTTTATTTTCCGCAAGATACCCGTCTAGACTGGCGCTTTTCTCCGGCAAAGCCCCGAGCTGGAAAAAAGCAACATCCATGTGCATGCAAATGCCGCGGAGAAAATTTAAATCCCGGGGCATTTGCAATTCCGACTGGTCTCATTAGCATCCCTTTTAGGGAAAAGGGTGCCAATGTAGACACAGCCAAGGAGTGCAGTGGAAGAGCAGTAGGATGTGCCCTAGTGTGCTGAAAATACTGGTCGGTACCAGAGTATTAGCAGGTAAACTACAAGTCCCTCTAATATTTCAGAGCTGTAAATACTACAGCCTTGCCCAAACTGCCTGTAGAGTTTGTTCTTGTGAACGTTTCCGGGATTATCTTTTGACATCACTTGCTCTGTCAGACTTGTCTCTCCTTGGAGTACTGTTCTAACCCATCCCTTCTTTTTCAGCGGTGTTCAGACTCCGGCACAGGGGACGTTGCAGCCCTCCCAGGCGGTGGCATCGCAGTCTTCCCAAAGGATGTCAGAGCCCTCCCGGGTGACATCACAACAGCCCTCCCGGGTGACATCATCACAGAAGCCCTCCCAGAGCACGTCGCAGTTTTCCCGGGTGAAAGCGCCACGGACCTCTCCGGTGGTGGCATCGCAGTTCTCCAGGGTGGTGGCGTCACAGACATCCCAGGGGACATCACAGCCTGCCCGTGTGGTGGTGCCACAGCCCTCTCAGGCGACGTCGCAGCCCTCCAGGGTGAGAGCTTCCCTCATCACGCCACCCACTCCTCCCATCCCCACACCCACTCCTCCGGCTCAGCCCTGCTGCCGTCGACTATCGAACTTATTGAGCCGGGGCCCCCGCCGGTTGCAGCAGTGCTCCTCTCTCCTGTGGGAGCGCATCTCAAACCCGGAGAAAAATCCGTTCCACCTGCCCCGGGCAAAAGTGGCTGCTGAGTCAGCGGGCGGAGCAGAGGGGTCACGGAGCACCGCCAAGCCCCTACCGCCCATCCAGCCTCCCGCTGCTGCGGCCTCTGGCTCCGCCACCACCCGTGCGCAGCCAAAGAGTCAGGTGGCTCCTAAGAGTCGAGCACCGCCACCGAAGGAGAGGAATCCGCGGGGGGCGCCCCAGGCAGGGACCGGCCCCTTGCCCAACTCCCACCTCTGCGCCTCCCTGCAGCAGCAGCAACACCTGCTACAGCCGCAGCCACCGCAGCAGCCACGGAGGTCGAGCCCGACGCGCACCCGCGGCCGCTCTGTCAGGAACCCAGGTGCGGCGGCGAGTCCGGAGCCGGAGGCTGAGGTCCCCGCGAAACAGTACAACATCATCCTCACGACTGAGGCGACCTGGCTGCTGATGCGCCGCCACCTGGAGAACCAGTGGGGCTGGATCAATCCCTTGGGCAGCACCGGGCTCCTGCCGGGCTCCCAGAGCCGGGCCGGCATGGACCTGACCTCGTTAATGAAGATCTCGCTGGTGAACGCACAGAACCGCTATGACGACGAGGAGTACAAGGAGGATCCGGCACCAGGGGTCGTGAACCAGGAACTGGTGCATAGGTGCACGGAGTGGCTGCGCGGGGTGGAGGAAGCGAGGAGAGAGGGCCAGCTGGAAACCGTGCCCTACCCGGATGACCCCTGAGCCTGAGGGGCGGAGAACCGTCTGCCGCCGCTCCTCGGGGCAATAGCCGAGACGGCCCGTATGCTGTGCCTGGGAGCGGAGTTCATCAATCCTCCCTGACACCTGGTCTTCTGACCATCACATCCCGCTCCACACGTTCGTGTCTGCAGACATGTTATGAAAAGGTTCCGTTCTACATAAACTGGTGGAGGAGGGGGCAGAAAATAAATACATGTTCATCCTTGCTATGGCCCGTGTATTTTCATTTCACATGTTGTAGCATTTGGGGAGGGGAAAAATTGGGGCAGGCTAATCAGTGTTGCACACATGCTTCTCCCGATCCAGCTGAGGTGCTGGATGTTTTTCATCTGAAAGCAGGAGCGTAGCAGGTTTAATAGATGATGGACAGGATCGGGTTGTTAACCCCTGTGCTTTGGGGGTGTTTAAATGTGACCAAACGTGAGCAGAGAAATGTTCTCAGCGACTTAACTTACTGTAACACAACAGGTGCTTCCTATTCAGGTGCTATTTTACTCTCTTCTGGGTTTGAAAGATAAACAGTAATAGAAATGTAGCCGTGTTAGTCTGGTGTAGCTGAAGCAAAATACAGGACTATGTAGCACTTTAAAGACTAACAAGATGGTTTATTAGGTGATGACCTTTTGTGGGCCAGACCCACTTCCTCAGATCAAATAGTGGAAGAAAATTGTCACCACCATACATACCAAAGGATACAATTTAAAAAAATGAACACATATGAAAAGGACAAATCAAATTTCAGAACAGAAGAGGGATGCGGGGGGTGGGGCGGAAGGTAAATGTCTGTTCTGAAATTTGATTTGTCCTTTTCATATGTGTTCATTTTTTTTAATTTTATCCTTTGGTATGTATGGTGGTGACAATTTTCTTCCACTGTTTCATCTGAGGAAGTGGGTCTGGCCCACGAAAGCTCATCATCTAATAAACCATCTTGTTACTCTTTAAAGTGCTACATAGTCCTGTATAAAGATAAACAGTGATTACAGAAAGATAAGGATGGGCCGATTAAGAGCCGGAGAATGTGCAGGTTATGTTGCGTAACCTTAATTTCCTTCCTAGACTAAAATGTCTGGAAGATAGATAGCTCTTACCCGGACATACAGTTTGGGCAAGGGGTGGGTGGGAGAGGAAGGCATTGTGCATCATCAGTATGTAAATGGTCTAACACAGGGCTACTCAACATGCCGTCCGTGGGCCGACCCGTTTATTTGCGACCTGTGGTGCAGTTTGGGTTTATGCAGGGCTCAACATGCGACCCAGAAGTGGAAGCCAAATCAAAAAAGTAGTCAATATAATGGTCTTCTCTTGATATGCGTTTTAGTAGTTAAATTCCTGGGACTGTCATTGCTCATTAAAAGTGCATACGGGTGGAAATGGGGTAAATATTGCATTTTATGAATATCAACAGAACTGACTTAAATAGGGCCTGCATGGTGTAGTCTTGTCTTAATCTTTGTATTCATGCCTGTCAGTTTGAGAGAAGCTAGGGCCCTCGGCAGGTGCTGTGAGTATCACTGTGGCCCCCAAGGATTCCAAAGCTGAGTAGTCCTGGTGTAACCCCAGCACATTATGTCTAAATTAAACACTTTCCAATATGTTAAAGGGATCTTTCCTGGTTAAAAAATACATTTTAAAGTTGCTACACACTAAGGGTATGTCAACACTACAGCACTAATTAGAAGTAAACGAATTCGAATTAGTGCATCTAGACCTAAAAACTAATTTGAATAAGCGTTTTGCTAATTCGAACTAACATGTCCACACTGAGGGGACCCTGAACCGAAGTTAAGGCTGGCCAGAACCAGTGCCAGCAGGGCATCTGGTTAGGACTTAGAGTGTGGAGTTGTTGCCTCAGGCTAGCCGAGGCCTGTGGCAAAAGGGACCCGACCTCCACCCCGGACAGACAGTTCTCAGGGTTTCCCGCTTGCTTGTCTAACTCGATGAGGGACAGCAAAGTAGTCCTGTCTTGGAGTGCTCTGAGTGCCCAAACTCGGCACATCACAGCACTAGGCCATCAGCCCAGCTGCACTTGCTGCAGGCTGCCATCTGGGGCGGGGTCAATCTGGGGGCTGTCAGGATCCAGTAAGCCCTGCAGGAGAGCTTCCACTCCTTTGAGCCCGCAGATCCACCCCAGTCCTCCCCATTGGGGGCTCGTGCCCCATTCCTCCCTCACCCCCTTTCACTTACCCCTCCCTAGCCTCCCTTTCTGATGTAAAAAATAAAGGACACGTGTGTTCAAAAATAGAAACGCTCTTTATTTAACAAAACTGGGAGGAGGGGGATTAACCTCTTGGGAGATTGGGAAAAGAAGGTGGGAGAGGGGAAGAGTGAGGGTGGAAGAGGGGAGGGGGAAACCTGGGAGGAGGGAGCTGGAAGGGGGAAGCCAGGGGAAGAAGGAGGAGGGGAAGCCATATCTTCAGTACTGTTTACAGAAGTGGTCTCCTCACCTCGAAAAAGATATTTTGGCCATGGAAAGGGTGTAGAAAAGGGCAACTAAAATGATTAGGGGTTTGGAACAGGTCCCATATGAAGAGAGGCTAACGAGACTGGGACTTTTCAGCTTAGAAAAGAGGAGACTGAGAGGGGATATGAGAGAGGTCTATAAATTCATGAGTGGTGTGGAGAGGGTGAATAAAGAAAAGTTCTTCATTAGTTCCTATAATATAAGGACTAGAGGACACCAAATGAAATTGATGGGCAGCAGGTTTAAAACTAATAAGCGAAAGTTCTTCTTCACACAGCACATAGTCAACCTGTGGAACTCCTTGCCACAGGAGGCTGTGAAGGCTAGAACTATAAGAGTATGTCTACACTACCCTCCTAGTTCGAACTAGCGGGGTAATGTAGGCATACCGCACTTGCAAATGAAGCCCGGGATTTGAATTTCCCGGGCTTCATTTGCATAAGCGGGGCGCCGCTATTTTTAAAACCCCGCTGGTTCGAACCCTGTGCAGCGTGGCTACATGGGGGACGAACTAGGTAGTTTGAACTAGGCTTCCTAGTTCGAACTACCATTACTCCTCATTCCACGAGCTTTATATTACAAAGCTTTATATTACAAATAATTTTATTGGGTAATTACTTAGAAAGTATAAAGCAATTCAACTGCCTTAGTCAATTACATTGTCTTTGAAGTAAATACTAGGTAAATGAACATGCTCTGAAGCATTACTTTTCCAGACTAGAAATGTTAAGACGCGTGTAATTCATTAATTGTGCAGTTGTCCAAAAAAGTCGACTATACAATTCATCTATAAGGCTTAGCACTGCAAGCACTCAGTCCTGGCTTGCGCCGGTTCCTGGGAGCTACCCCCATTGCGGCTCTGCACTGGATGTAATTTAGGAGCCAGGGCAGGCAGCATGGCTCCTAAAATACTATTCTGTGCAGCTGCAGCAGCGGTAACTCCTGGGACCGGCATGAGCTGGATCTGAGCTGGGCTGCCTGTCCGCCAGCTCCTAAAATACTTTTAATGCAGAACCGTAGCAGGGGTAGCTCTCCGGACCCAGCGCCAGCTAGGACTGAGCCAGGCTATGTACTGGGGGAGGGGGAAAGGGAGGAAATGTGCATAGCCGGTAGCATTAACCGATAAGCTTTTGCTTATTAGTTAATCATTTAATCAACTACATCATTACATCCCTATTCCAGACACGGATTTTTTAAAATGTTTGTGGACGGCGCATTTCCAATTCCAAAAAATTGATTCCAGGACTTACTCCTATCTTGACAGGAGATATACAGACCTTGTGCAATTGCTCCCCACAAAATACCCATCATTCATCCTACATTGGCTGGCAGAGTTTTACAAGGAGTTTTGAAATCTTTAGAGCACTTCCAATTTTCTGTCCAGAGAATGGTACCCAATTTTCTCCATAATTTCCAAAGGAGAAGCTGCATGGCCTTCCTTGCAAATACAGAGCCATGTGATACCTACCCTCCACTCTTGCAGAAGGGACAAATTGGAGATTGTCATGGCTCCTTCCCCACTCTGGCATGATAAATGCAGAAGTGGGGGCCAGCAAGTGTACCCCAAAGCCTTATCTACCAGGCTTTGGTATAAAACTTCCCCCCAAGATCTTAAAAACCTAGATCTTGGGAATAAAACTTCCGCTGCCACCACCCAAATGTTGATAAAGAAATCAGGGGAAAGATCATTTGGGAAATCTTACCCCTAAAATAAAAATCAAGGCACACAATTAACCACTGCCAGGTTAATAAAAAGAAAAGAAAGAACTTTTATTATTACAATAATATTCCTGTTGCAACCATAATGACTAGATAGGGAGGTAACAAAATATACTCATGGAGAAACTCCATGGGCCTAGAACTTAGTTACAAAGAAAAGCCAAAACATCTTTTACACAGTGCCAGATCTCAGATCCCATACCCAATCCTTAAAACAATAAAACCTAACGAAACTGCCTAAACTTTACCCTACTTACAGAAAATGAAGGATGGTGTCTTGGAGAGAGAGAGAGACATGCTTGTCCATCTCTGTAGTTGCAGAGAACTCTCTCAGAGAGACAAAAGGAGAGAAGAAAAAAAAAACCAAATTCCTTTGTCCCAGTTTGAAAAGTCCCACCTACATTCCTATTGGTCACTCCACCTGGCTAGGTGTAGTTAACCCCTTAATCCCCAGGCTGCTGGCTAACCCTCATAATCATGACAGATCATTAGGGATGAAAACTCTGGAGAGGGGTGTGGAGCTGCAAATTTGCTGCTTTTGATCTTTTCCTCACAGACACCTCAAAAATCTCTCTGTGTGGTAGGACTTTTACAGCTCAGAATAGAAGGAAGAAGGGAAACAGCTGCCTTCTCTAGCATGCCTTCCTTCTCCTTGAGTCCATGAGAATTGCTGAAAAGCTATTCATCTGGAACTTAATTTGATGGTTGAATCCAAATCAACTCTTCCGTGGTACATGCACGCAGTAAGGGTGGGATATTTAGGATTTTGGGGCACTGGAGTGATTCACCAACTTTCCTACTCGGTACTGTTTCATATTGTCAGTGCATTAACTCTCTCAATGCCCAATATTTCCTCTAGGCATGCACACTGCAGCCTCATTCTTGGCAGATGCCTAACCCCTACCTGAGCGCGCACAGCTCTATCTAATTATGAATAGGTGTCTGGTCATCTGTCTGCTGCATGCTCCCCAAAGCCATTCACAATCCTTGGTAGACATTCCGTTGTCCTGTCCAGCAGGTGGTCTGTGAGCAACCTCCCAACTACCACCTTGGCTCACTCAGGCAAAGTCATACAAAATAGCGGGGTGCAGGGCCCAAAGGAGACAACTTCCCTTCTCGTCAGCCTACAGCAGGGATGGGCAATAATTCTTGATGGAGGACTACTCCAAGAATTTGGAAAGTGGTCAAGAGACACACTCGCCCGTGATATCAATGAAGGAGGTGCAGGGTCTGGGATGGAGGTTAGGTGCAGAAAGGAGCTTGGGGCGAGGGAGGGAGTTTGGGTGAAGGAAGTGGTTGTAACGTGGGGCACTGCACTGAGCTGCAGGGGGTTGGATTGTGACCTAGGGAGGGAATTGGGGTACAGGAGGGGGTACAGGGGATTGAAGTGCAGGGGTTTAGGGTGTGAGCCAGGGCAGGGGACTGGGGTGCCGGAGCTGGGAGGTATGGGTGCAGGAGGGGGGCAGAGGATTTGGTACGTGGAGTAGGGGATAGGAATGGGGGGCAGAGGGTTGGGGGAAGGAGGGGCTGCAGTGCCAGAGACAGGCTCTGTCCAGGATACTTACCAGCCAGCAGCCCAGCACTTACCTGAAGCAGCCTCCCTGCCTGCCCCGTCCTGCACAGGCTGCAGCCATGTGTTCTGTGACCTTGCCCCCGAGGGGGAGGGGCATGGTGCTTCTTGGCCGCCTCTCACTGAAACAGGTAGCGCCCTCTGGCCAGCGTCTGACCAAAAACAGGCCAAGGGGATTGTGGGGGCGGGAGCAGAGTAAAAAACCTCCCCCCTCCCTTCCAGGCTCACAGATTTTAAAGCGAAACCCCTCGACAGCTGCATTTCTGAGTGGCAGGGAGGTGGGCAAAGTAAGCGGGAGCCTGCCTGGGGCTCCCTGCAGCGCCTGTGGGCGGATCTGGTGGCTTGCTGGGCTGGATTTTGCCCAGGCCTGGCCTACTGTATGAGACCGATATCCAGGGTGTAGGAAACCCTCATTCAAATCCTCACCTCTGCCCGAGGGAAGAAAGGATTTCAACAGCATCTGCCACCACTCGGGGAAGTGCCCTTCCCAGCAAGCCAGAGAGTGGTTCTAAGGCCCCTTTTGTGGCTCAGTAATTAGTCTGTTGTTCAATGCAAGTGGAAGCTCTTCAACAGGAGAGATTGAGAGAGCTCCTCGCCGGAATATCCCCTCACTCTGCTTAGAGCACTGACCGGAGAGTCGGCTGATTCCCTTTGCTCCTGAGGATGTGGGACTTGAAGCAGGGTTCCCCCACCCTCTGTACTAGGCACTAGGTTATGAAGGAGGTGTCCTCCTAGATTTTCGTTCCTGCAACTTAGGCAACCAAGTGCCAGTCTTAGTGTGGGGATCACTGGTCCAGGAACAAGGATGCAGCCTGCACTTGGGAACCTACTCCTGAGCGATGGGCTTAAACTTTACCCTTGTCAGGGTCTGCCACTGGCTAGTGAGCTGGCTTTTCAGATCACCTTCCTCTGGTGCCTATTTCTCTCCTTTCATTACATAGGAAGCCAGCCACCTACCTCAGGGGATGTCTACACTACAAAGTTAATTCGAACTAACAACCCTTCTTTTCCCCCTCCCCCAGTACGTAGCCTGGCTCAGTCAGTGAACAAGTGGAGGTGCAAAGACTTTATGTGCTGCTTCCCCTCCTCCTCCCAAAGCAATCATGATCTGTGGGTGGGGAAACGGGAAGTGTCCTGACCCTGCCCCTTCTGGGACAGCCCGGAGCCACTTCAGATATTTCTGTTGTGGCCCCCGGTCAAAAATTATTGCTAACTCCTGGGCTAGATGAACCTTTGGTCTGACCCACTTTGGCTGGTAGGGGTGTCAGAATTAAATCATAAAACAAGTCTTTAGCATAGAGTTTTGTTGAACGCCATACTTACTCATCCAGCCTAATGAGCATTGATGGATCTATCCTCCATGAATTTATCTAGCTCTTTTTTTTTTAACCATGTTAAAGTCCTGGCCTTCACAATATATTGTGGCAGGGAGTTCCACAGATTGTCTGGGCATTGCATGAAGAAATACTGCGTTTCGCCTGTTTTAAACCTGCTACTTGTTAATTTCATTTGGTGACCTCTAGTTCTTGTCTTATGGGAACAAGTAAATGACTTTTTCCTTGATCCTTTTTTCCACAACAGTCATGATTTCATGAACCTCTGTCATATCTCCACATACCCCATCTCCTCTTAGAAGACAATTCCCAGTCGTGTTAATCTCTCTTCATATGGCAGCTAGGGATAGAAGTGACTAGTGGACTAGAGGATGAGCATAAGCTTATCGGATAGTCGACTAGTGATGCAGCAAGGGTGGGGGAGCAAAAGCCAGTGCTGGGGAGAGAGAACTGGCTTAAAAACTGGCTCTTTCCAGTCCTGTTTCCATGGGGGACAGGGGAGGTAGAGACACAGCGGGAAACAGAGGAAGCGGGGACTGAAACACGCTCCACTCCCGCTGCTTCTGCTGTGATTCCGCTTTTAAAACGGACAAGAGCCCCGGCAGGGGGACTGTTCTCAAGAGAGCCTAAAGCAGTGAAATGATACAAAATCAAATGCTAAAAGACGTTCTCTTAATTTTGATGCATCCCAACTTCTCCAGTCAGATTATTAACATTCTAAATGTTCACAACCATGTTTCACTCGCAGGCTTATTTTTGTTCAAATCGGTTTAATTCATTCTGCTGTTTTAGTACACGCAAACATATTTGTACATTCCAATATATTAGTACAGTATTAGGATATTCATAACCAGTGTTTTTTTGTTGCCGTAGGCCCCGATACTTTAATTGAATGGGATTCCCCTCTTGGAAACCAGCTTGTGACCACATATTAAAATTCCTGAAGTGACCCCCCACACAGTGAAAATTATTGTCCGCCCTGGGGTTAGGTGATTGGTCTTTTCTGGCCTTACAATCTGCCAAGTACATGTGGCATTGAGCAGCCTCTGATGATTCCATGTGAGCCTGCTTGATTCCTAGCACTAACATTGAGTGAGTAGGGGTAATGCAGGGGGGAGAGGCTCAAATATGCAGAGGGGCTGGCCAGGGGCAGGACTGGGTGTGGCGGTGACATCACAAGGCCTTTTTCGGTGTCTCCGCTCATTGGTTAAAGGACCATGACAGGTGGTGAATTCACAGAGAACCCATGACAAGGGCCAGGTAGGACAGGATGCGGGGCTGGGGCAATTTCAGACTCCCGTAGCTTTGCTGCCGGGAGTCATCTCGAGGTCTGCTCTTCTTACATTGAGTGCTCTCAGGCCTCGAACATGAACACTAAGAAGAATCTTCTTGGAGTTTTATACAAATCCAATTCTGAGAAAAGAGACACATCTCTGCGGAGAAGGTAAGAGCCTGTGATAGATTTGGTGCTGATGCTGCCTGACCTATCGGGTGCTGGCCAAATGCAAGTTCTGGGAAACATTAAAATTGGAACAATTCCTTACCACTAGGGACAGTGGATGTTGTGTCTTTTGTTTCCCTTTTCCCATAGCTTCCTGCCCTGCCAGAGTCTCACTGTTGAGTGGATGAGATAGTGATAGGGAGAAGACTCAGGACTTAGTTCTCTTGAAGACCCAGCAAATGAGCCAGAATGTATCATCTGCTTGGGGAATTGTTCAGCTTCTCTACATTGGTTGGGTCTGAGCAGTTCCTGATTCTGTCAGGAGTGGATTGTTACACCCAACTATCTGCCCTTTGGCTAAGGAGGTGGAGGATCTCTCTCTCTCTGTGTGTGTGTGTGTGTGTGTGTGTGTGTGTGTGTGT
Organism: Pelodiscus sinensis; assembly: GCF_052426305.1. Classification (NCBI taxonomy): domain Eukaryota; kingdom Metazoa; phylum Chordata; order Testudines; family Trionychidae; genus Pelodiscus; species Pelodiscus sinensis. The sequence continues at coordinate 59,057,543 of NC_143060.1, forward strand.
GTGTGTGTGTGTGTGTCACTGCCAGGAGTGTATACTACAAGGTGCCCTATTAGATGGAGTCCTTACAGATGATGTGGTGCAGTAGAGCCCCATTTTCTCAGCCTTCCATTGTGCAGCTTTCCATGTTGACCTAATAACCAGCGCATGCAGGGCCAGCAGCTAATATACTGGTATTAGCAGCTAAGCCACAAGTCCCTTTAATATTTCAGAGCTGTAAATGCTCCAGCCTTTCTCAAACTGCCTGTAGAGTTTGTTCTTGTGAACGTTTCTGGGATTATCTTTTGACATCTCTTGCTCTGTCAGACTTGTCTCCCCTTGGAGTACTGTTTTAACCCATCCCTTCTATTTCAGCGGTGTTCAAACTCCGGAACAGGGGACATCGCAGCCCTCCCAGATGGTGGTGACGCAGCCCTTGCAGGGGACGTCGCAGCTCTCCTGGACTGTGGCTCCGCAGCTCTCCTGGGTGAGAGCTTCCCTGGCCCCACCACCTGCTCCTCCAAACCCCACACCCACTCTTCCGGCTCAGCCTTGCTGCCATTGCCTGTCACAGTTACTGAGCCGAGGCCCCCGCCAGTTGCAGCAGTGCTGTTCTCACGTATGGGAGCACATCTCAAGCCCGGAGAAGGATCCGTTCCGCCTGCCCCGGGCGAAGGTGGCTTCTGAGTCGGCAGACGGAGCAGAGGGGACAAGCGGCACCGCCAAGCCCCTACCGACCATCCAGCCACCCGCTGCTGCGGCCTCTGGCCCTGCCACCAACCGTGCGCAGCCTAAGAAGCAAATGGCTCCTAAGAATCCAGCACCGCCGCCCGGGGAGAGGAATCCGCTGGGGGCGCTCCAGACGGGGACTGGCCTCTTGCCCAGCTCCCGCCTCTGCGCCTCCCAGCAGCAGCAGGAACAACAGCTACAGCCGCAGCCACAGCCGCACCCGCCACAGCACCCAGGGATGTCGATCCCGACCTGCACCCACGGCCGCTCCGTCAGGAGCCCTGGCATGGTGGCGAGGCCAGGGCCGGAGGCTGCAGTCCCCACGACGTCGTATACGATCAACCTCACGAGCAAGGCGACCAGGCTGCCGATGCGACGCCACCTGGAGAACCACGGGGGGTGGATGAATCTCTTCGGAGACAACAGGCTCCTCTCCCAAGGCAGGGCCAGCATGGAGCAGATCTCGTTAATGAAGATCTCACTGGTGACCGTGCAGAACCACTATGACGATGAGCAGTACGAGGAGGATCCAGCGCCGGGGGCCGAGAACCAGGAGCTGGTGCGCAGGTGCACGGAGTGGCTGCGCGGGGTAGAGGAAGCGAGGAGAGAGGGCCAGCTGGAAACCCCGCCCTACCTGGATGACCCTTGAGCCTGAGGGGTGGAGAACCATCTCAATAGAGGACGGGTGCATTGATTTCGTGTTTGTGCACATAAAGAAACGCTTTTTATGTATTTGAATAAATAATTAAAGCCTCTTGTGTTGCAACAGCAGATCCTTGGGAACTGTGAATGGGACTGTTCATCTGTTACAGGCATCTGATTTTATTCAATTCTGGGTTTGAAAGATAAACAGTGATTACAGAAAGATAAGGATGGGCCGATTAAGAGCCGGAGAATGTGCAGGTTATGTTGGATAACCTTAATTTCCCTCCTAGACTAAAATGTCTGGAAGATAGATAGCTCTTACCCGGACATACAGTTTGGGTAAAAAAGTACGACATTTTAAAGTTGCTACCCACTAATCATACTGTCGTGTTAGTGAGAACCTTTTCTCTGTGTGCCATGTTGTTCAAAACCCTAAAGTCACAGCAAAACAAAATTCCCGCATCACGAAATTGTGAACAAATGTAAAAAATTCATTTGGCAGGGCAGTGCTGGCATTAGGCATAAGCAAGCTAAAAAGATTGAGCAGCTATTTGCTTTCTTAGTGTTGGAGGGGTGCCCCAGAATTTCCTGGTTCAGAGGGCAGTACAGCCTCTGAAAGGGTAAGTCTTTAAAGAAAGTTAAGCACGTGAAAACAAGATGATTCAATAGCCTTCTCGACTACTTGTTGCCACAACAATACTACAATTCACTATCTTAAGTATTTGCTTATGAATTTTCTAAGATGCTCTGGCAAACCTCTTTCACAAGAAATACATTTGATTGAATATGTTAACGTGAATTTATCAAATATGCTGTAATGGTAAAATAGAGTGTGTGAAATCCTGGCTTCGCTGTGGTCCGAGGGATTTTATATCGAACTAGGAGGGTAATGTAGGCATACCGCACTTGCAAATGAAGACCGGGATTTGAATTTCCCGGGCTTCATTTGCATAAACTGGGCGCATGTAGGGACAAAGTGAGAAAGGCTAAAAGTCAGGTAGTGTTGGACCTTGCAAAGTGAATTAAAACCAATAGTAAAAGGTTTTATAGCCATACAAATAGGAAAAACAAAAACAAAAAAAGAAGAAGTAGGACCACTAATTACTAAGGATTGAGTGGAGGTTAAGGATAACCTAGGAATGGCCCAATATCTAAACAAATACTTTGCTTCAGTCTTTTATGAGGCTAATGAAGAGCTTAGGGATAATGATAACATAACAAATTGGACTAAAGATATGGAGGTAGATATTACCATATCCGAGGTAAAAGCCAAACTTAAACAGCTTAATGGGAGTAAATCGGGGGCCAGATAATCTTCATCCAAGAATATTAAAGGAACTGGCACATGAAATTGCAAGTCCATTAGCAAAAATTTTTAATAAATCTCTAAACTCAGGGGTTGTACCATTTGACTGGAGAATTGCTAATATAGTTCCTATTTTTAAGAAAGGGAAAAAAGCAACCCGGGTAACTATAGGCCTGTTAGTTTGACATCTGTAGCATGCAAGATCTTGGAAAAAAATTTGAAGGAGAAAGTAGTTAGAGACATTGAGGCTAATGGCAATTGGGACAAATTACAACATGGTTTTACAAAAGGTAGATTGTGCCAAACCAACCTGATCTCCTTTTTTGAGAAAGTAACAGATTTTTTAGATAAAGGAAATGCAGTGGATCTAATCTACCTCGACTTTAGTAAGGCATTTGATACAGTATCACATGGGGAATTATTGGTTAAATTGGAAAAGAGAGGGATTAATATGAAAGTTGAGAGGTGGATAAGCAACTGGTTAAAGGGGAGACTACAGCGGGTCATATTGAAAGGTGAACTGTCAGGTTGGAGGAAGGTTACTACTGGAGTTCCTCAGGAATCAGTTTTGGGGCCAATTTTCTTTAATCTTTTTATCGCTGACCTTGGCACCAAAAGTGGAAGTGTCCTGATAAAATTTGCGGATGACACAAAATTGGGAGCTATTGCCAATTCAGAATAGGATTGGGATATCATACAGGAAGATCTGGATGACCTTGTAAATTGGAGTGATAGCAATAGGATGAAATTTAATAGTGAGAAGTGTAAGGTTATGCATTTAGGGATTAATAACAAGAATTTTAGTTATAAGCTGGGGACACATCAGTTGGAAGTAACGGAGGAGAAGGACCTCGGAGTCCTGGTTGATTATAGGATGACTATGAGCCTCCATTGTGACATGGCTGTGAAAAAGGCTAATACTGTCTTGTGATGTATTAGGCGAGATATTTAAATCCCCCGCGGCATTTGTATTTACATGGCTGCCGCTTTTTTCCGGCTCGGGATTTTTGCCGGAGAAAAGCGCCAGTGTAGATGCGATTTTCCGGAAAATAAGCCCTTTTCCTGGAGATCCCTTATTCCTACTTTCATGATCTTGGTAATTAATTGACCATTCATTATCAGTGGTAAATAGATCAATGGAGGGATGATAGGAGTTACTATAGAGAACTTTCTGGGTGCCTGGCTGGTGAGTCTTGTTCAGGGTTTAGCTGATCGCCATATTTGGGGTCAGGAAGGAATTTTCCTCCAGGGTAGATTGGCAGAGGCTCTGGAGGTTTTCCGCCTTCCTCTGTAGCATGGGGCACAGATCACAGCTGGAGGATTCTCTGCATCTTGGGGTCTTCAAAGTATCTGAGATATAGGCTTCAGTATCTGAGATATAGGTGAGAGGATTATTCTAGGAGGGGGTGGGTGAGATTCTGTAGCCTGCACTGTGCAGGGGGTCAGATTAGATGATCATAATGGTCCCTTCTAACCTTAAAGTCTATGGCTACGTCTAGACCGGCCACAAATTCCAGAAAAGGGATGCAAATCAGGTAAGTCAGCATAGGGAAATCCGCGGGGGATTTAAATATCCCCCACGGATTTAAATAAACAAGTAGGAATAAGAGATCCTCCGGAAAAGGGCTTTATTCCGGAGGATCGCGCCAGTCTAGACGCTTTTTTTCTGGCTTTTCCCCAAGCCGGAAAGAAAGCGGCAGACATGTTTATTTAAATCCACAGGGGATATTTAAATCCCCCGCGGATTTCCCTATGCTGACTTACCTGATTTGCATCCCTTTTCCGGAATTTGTGGCCGGTCTGGACGTAGCCTATGAGTCTATAAATCAGTAGATAAGGGCCCTTATCATTTTCTGTAATTCTTCCATGGATGTGTCTTCCTCTAGTTCTTCTATTCTATAATGTATGGCAAACTCCGACATGTCTCTGTACAAAAGACAACTTGCTGATTCAGTCCCATTGTCCAAGTCTACACTACAAAATGATGTTGAACTCACTTATACGGGCAGATAGCCACTCCAATGATTAGATCACTTGTGTGCACACACTTAGCTCTTTGCATCAGCAATGCGTCTCCTTAGCAGGGGTGCTGCTGTGGCCAGTTTATGTGCATTTGTTCTCGTGCCCACACTGGTGCTTAACTCATAACTCCCCTCCTTCCCCCGTATTTATCCCTCTGATGTATTTAAGGAGGGCAACCGCATCTCCCCTCAACTGTTGTTTGAATAGGCTCAACAAGCCAAGCTCTTTTAGCCTCTCCTCTGATCATCCTAGCGGCTCGGCACTGCACCAGTCCCAGTTTGCACTAATCCCTCTTAAATCCGGGAAACCAGAATTGCACACAATAGTCCAGTTGAGGTCTCCCCAGTATAATGACATGAACACTTTGCTAGGGCTATTGGAAATACCTTGCCTGATGCATCCTAGCATTACATGAGCCTTTTTCATGGTTGCCTCAAGCTGGCAGCTTGTAGTCATAGAATCATAGAGCTGAAAGAGACCTCGGGAGATCATCAAGTGCAGCCCCCTGCCCAAGGCAGGACCAATCCCAACCTAATCAACCCAGTCAGGGCTTTGTTAAGCCGAGACTTAAAAACCTTTAGAGATGGAGATTTCACCACCTCTCTAGGTAACCCATTCCAGTACTTCACCCTCCTCCTAGTGAAATAGTTTTTCCTAATATCCAACCTAGATCTCTCCCACTGTAAATTGAGACCACTGCTCCTTGTTCTGCCAACTGTCACTACTGTGAACAGCCTTTCTCCATCCTCTTTGGAACCTCCCTTCAGGAAGCTGAAGGCTGCTATCAAATCCCCCCTCACTCTTCTCTTGTGCAGACTAAACAAACCCAAATCCCTCAGGATATGTCTACACATCAAAGTTAATTCGAACTAACATCCATTAGTTCGAATTAACTTTAATAGGGGCTACACATACAAACCGCTAGTTCGAATTTAAATCGAACTAGCAGAGCGCTTAATTCGAACTAGGTAAACCTCATTCTATGAGGACTAACGCCTAGTTTGAACTAAGTAGTTCGAATTAAGGGCTGTGTAGACACTTAATTCAAACTAGTTGGAGGCTTGCCCTTCCCAGGTTGCCCTGGTGGCCACTTTGGGCCAAACCAGGGAAACTCTTCCGACCCCTCCTGGCCCCAGAGCCCTTAAAGGGGTACGGTCTGGCTACGGTGCTTGTGCCAGTTGCAAGCCTGCCAGCACCCAGCCAGCAGACCCTACACGTGGCACGGCATGAGCCAGCCACCTGCTGCCACCCAGCCCTCCACCTCTTCCCAGAACCAGGCTGGCAACTTCATCATCTTGTATCCTGTCCTCGGTGTTCTGAAAAGGGGATATCGTGGGCCAGATGCAGCAGTCTGCAGCGGTACCTCTGTGGTTCCACCAGGTGCCTCCCCACTTCTCAGGATTCAGTTTCTCCCAGGCTGGTCCATGCCCTGTACAGGGATCCCTTCTTCCCAAGCATTCTCCCCCCAAAATTTCTTTTTCTGCCGTCCTACCACAGAGACCCAGCACTGTCTTGGGCAGCCAGGACTCTCAGGCCCTCTAAGGAGGGATCCCTGTGTAGCTCCTTAGGAGGGTTCATTGAGCTTTGAAGACAGCAAAGCATCTCTTAGGCCTGGGGCCTCAGCCCTCCACATCGGTCTCCCCTGCAGGTACCTGAGTCCTTCCTGCTCTGCTGTCTGTCCCCGACAGCCCTCGCAGTCTAATTACAGAGCCCCCAGTATCCCCAGCACCAGCCCCTCCCCTGCCCATTGTCTTCTCTCCAGGTAACAGGGTTGGCTGGGTCGCTCTCCTCTCCCCATAGTTCTCCCCTTGCTGGAACCAGCTGGGTCTGTTGCCCGGGTCTCCCCTCTGCTGCCCGTTGTCTGTCTGGACAGGACCAGTTGTGTCCTCTGGTCAGTCACTAGGGCTGTACAGTTCTGGGCTGGACTTTGCAACAACACACTCCATATCCTCTTGTCACTTGTAACCGGTACCATCCTGGGGCACTGAGTGCCCCCTCTGCTCACCACCCCCTTGGATTCCCCAAAACTCCTCATTTCCTCACACTGCTGGACACCCACCACCAGCTGGCCAGGGCTGAAGCGGGTGCCATGCTGAAGTTGGGCAGAATAAGGCATCCGGGGGTGGTGGGCTGGGTTTCTGGTGTTCTCATGGAGAAAGCGGGGGACAAGTGCTAAAATGAAGCCAAAGCCATTTTACATTCAGCTTGATTCAGTCCACAACTGTGCTACATCAGGACAGGTGCAGAGGTCTCACTGAGTCTTGTCATAAACCCCTGAGGTTGGAGGAGATAAGGGGGCTGGCATCCAATATTTAATCAGAAAAAAAAATGTACTGACCAGACCGCAAAAGTGCAGTTTCTGCAGGTGGTGGTGTCCATTGACTCTCCTAGGGCGGAGGGGTAGAAAGAGGGAACCGGAGCAGCATCTTCCTGTGTGACGCACGTTGCATCCAAGGCTGGGTGCGTTGACACTGCTTCGGTTCCCTCCTCCACTGCACAATCGGCGCCTGCACCACTAGTCCTCAGTGCTCTGAGCTCGCTGTGTCCTGCTCCACACTAGAGTTATTCTGAAATAATAATCGTGTAGGGAAGAAATTTCTGGAGACGCTGGGAGCAGGTGAGAACAAGCAGAGGATTTATTGGTTTACAAAGCTGGTGGAGTTCTCATCAACATGTGATCACTAATCTAGGTTGTTATTCCTAACAAGCTAAACAAGCCAACATAAACAAAGGCAAGTTGATGGTCATTTTGTAGGCCGGAAATATAATGCGTCCTCTGCGGGGGTGGTATTGCCTTGGCGCGATCTTTGGGATGCAAGCTTATCAATCTGAAATCACAAGAGACAGTAAGAAAACCGCGCAGCCTGGCTGGTACCAGCCAGGCCTTATCAGAGAGTGAGGCCCCTTTGTAATGTGGTTACCAGGGGAACCAGGGTCACGGTAACAGCTGAACTGTATGCTTTCCAGGCCTGGCCTGAGACTTTCAGATTTGAGTTTGTCAGTTCTCAGCAAGATACCATGAGCTGCCTCAATTTACCCTACAGTTCAGCATGTCCACACTCCCAAGCCCATTATTTTGAAATCTGTGCTCCCGCTTTCCTCGGGGAATAAGCTTATTTCAAACTAGTTACCGTGGGAGTTATGATTTCAAGTTTAGTTATTTTGAAATAATTTCCTTGTGCAAACAGGCCCTGGAACTCCCTGATCACTCCTGTTTCTGTAGCCTTCTCAGGGGCTGTGTCTAGACTGGCAAGTTTTTCCGCAAAATAAGGTGATTTTGCAGAAAAACTTGCCAGCTGTCTACACTGGCCGCTTGAATTTCCGGAAAAGCACTGACGATCTCATGTAAGATCATCAGTGCTTTTCCGGAAATACTATGCTGCTCCCGTTTGGGCAAAAGTGTTTTTTAAAAAGACTTTTCCGCAAAAGGGCCAGTATAAACAGCACAGTAGTGTTTTCTGCAAGAAAGCCCCGATCGCGAAAATGACGATTGGGGCTTTTTTGCGGAAAACGGCGTCGAGATTGGCCACGGACGCTTTTCCACAAAAAGTGCTTTTGCGGAAAAGCATCCTGCCAATCTAGATGCGCTTTTCCAAAAATGCTTTTAACGGAAAACTTTTCCATTAAAAGCATTTCCAGAAAATCATGCCAGTGTAGACGTAGCCCCTAGGTTGTATATAGTTACCCAGTTGTTGGTTGTTAGGTTTCTTTCTCTAGGGCTTTTTCCCTTTACCAAGTCTTCTTTCCCCTTCCCCCTCTTCCACTTTTCCGGAATAAGCTGCGAGCTGTCTACACTGGCCCCTTGAATTTCCGGAAAAGCACTGACAATCTACTGTAAGAAATCAGCTTCTTTTCCGGAAAAACTATGCTGCTCCCGCTTGGGCAAAAGTCCTTTTTCCGGAAAACTGTTCCGGAAAAGGGCCAGTGTAGACAGCCCAGTAGTGTTTTCCGGAAAAAAGCCCTGATCGCGAAAATGACAATCGGGGCTTTTTTCCGGAAAAGCGCGTCTACATTGGCACGGAGGCTTTTCCGGAAAAAGGGCTTTTCCGGAAAAGCATCCTGCCAATGTAGACGCTCTTTTTCCGGAAATACTTATAACGGAAAACTGTTCTGTTTTAAGCATTTCCGGAAATTCATGCCAGTGTAGACACAGCCATGGAGTGGATCTAGACTGGCAAGATTTATTAAAGATGCCAGCTGTCTACACTGGCCGCTTGAATTTGCACAAGAGCACTGACTTTGTAATGTACAAAATCAGTGCTTCTTGTGCAAATACTTTCACGCTCCCCCTCGGGAAAAAGCCCTCTTGCACAAGAATACTTGCACAAGAGGGCCAGTGTAGACAGAGAAGAACTGTTTTGCGCAAAAAAGCCCCGATGGCTAAAATGGCATCCGTGCCAATCTAGACGCGCTTTTGCGGAAAAACTTTTCTGTGAAAAGTATTTCCGCAAAATCATGCCAGTCTAGACGCAGCCATGGTGCACTGCTGTTCTTCCTGCTCCTTCTCTGTGATGAGCACCACCTTGTCTCTATTTCAGAGGTGGCCATGTTCTCACAGCTCAAACTCAGAACACTGTTCTACCAAGCACTGTCTCTGTGCCCTTCTCTGTTCCCCAGCTCTAAGAACCCCCAACTAACCCCTTTCTCCCCTAATAAAACCCTTCCCTGTACAATGGAGATGTGCCAGACGGAGGCATTCATAGCCCTGGAATGTCTGGGTTTGTGGTGAATGTAAAGAAATTACTTGAGTTCCAGCATCTCTTTCCTTACAACTTAAATCCTGCTGGAAACCCCTCCCCCCATCACTCACTATGGGCCGAGTTTCATGACTAAGCTACTTTCTTCAGCCTGGGGTGTGGAAGAGGCTGAGCCACATGGGCAGCAGCACAGTTGTTAGTTAGGGGAGGGTCTCACAATCTGAAATGCAGGATGGATTTTAGTCCCCGTTGACATTTAAGTGCACGTGTTATAGATGTGACTTTTGTCCAGGGCTGGGCCCAGCAGGTATTTCTCTCCTGCCCACCCAGTGGATTAGCAAAGACAGCAGAGGCAGAGCCGGCAGTGTGTGTTCAGCTGGCCCCCACCTCACTCTGCTCCATCCCTTCAAACTGCTTTCAGGGTTCTCCTGCTAGCTGTGCGGGGGCGGGGAGGGGAGAGCTGAAGTCTGGGTGTCCCCCACATCCCCATTTCTGCAGAACAGGACTTGTAGAGGGGGTGCAGAGCTGCTCCAGTCTGAAGCACATGAGTGGCAGGAGGAGGGAGGAGATAACAGCAAAACAGATTTCCCTTAAAGAGACAGAGCACGGCTTCTCAAAAACTTGGCCAGCACATGCACATGCTGTGTCTGTGACACAATTTGAGTGAGTGTGGCACAAAGTCTCTCTCTTACACACACACACACACACACACACACACACACACACACACACACACACACCCTTTTTCCCTGTAGCCCCAGCCCAACCCCTTCCTCCTGAGACCCCGCACTTTCTGGGGGCCTAGAACCGGCCTGAAACCACATACTAAAATTTGTGAACTGGGCCCCCCCGTGAAAACTTATTTCCCACCCTTGTGCCGTTTTCTGTTACCTTGTTGTGCCTTTTTCAACACCACTTCAAAGATGCCCCAGAGCAACATGGCAAGTCCCCCATCCTATTCTCCCGACATTCCCAGTCCAAGAGCTCTCTTGCAAAGTTCTAGGAGTCCAATTTAGCACCATGCAAATTAAGACTATGCACAGCTAGTCAGCTTGCATCCAGTTCTATGTATTACCAGACCTGCTGACAGACAGTAACATGTCTTCTTTAAGAAAGAGCACAACGTTATCAGCAATTGTTTAAAAAAAAAAAAAGCCAACCACCGCTCCAATGTACAGATCATTCAGAAGGTGGAAAAAAATCTCTTTACATTTTAGGCCAGGAGGATTTTTTCCCCTTTTTCCAAAAATGTTGGGTTGTACACAAAGAGATCTAAATCTACATCAGCAAAACCTAAAGGTAGACCAGATCACCTGCCATTTGGGACACTTACATACATGGTTTACAATGCTGCATCTTACCCAATACTGAGTACACTGAAACTCATCCAAAATAGGGTAAGATCACTTGTCACAGTGAAACAGCTATAAAAGGCAAGTTGCATTTTTGTCCTGCAATATACAACTCTCATGCAGCCGTCCAACACAGTACAGCAGACTTGACACCGCTCACATGTTCCTGGTTTTCTTATTAAAGAGACTTTGCCAAGTAGTTGAGGCCCAAACCCATTAGTGAGGAAACTGGAACAGGTGTTTTTAAGTGTGTTGATTGAGAAGGAAACCCAAAAGGTTTGTAGCCATGAAACAGGAAGGGAAACTGCCAATTAACAGGAAGTAGCACTGACTGAATTTGATTCACTGTTCAGTGTGAATAAAATGATTTAAAAAATCTTAAAGTACAGACATCAGATCCCATTTCCCAAACCATAAAACAATAAAACCTAAGGGATTTATCTAAACTTTACCTTACTCACAGAAAGTGAAGAATGGTTTCAATAACTGGAGAGGAACTGCCCCAGTGACAAAGGAGGGGAAATCCCAAAAATTCCTTTGTCCAAGTTTGAAATTCCTACCTACGTTTCTATTGGCTGCCTGCCACCTGGTTTAGGTAAGGGACATAGTTAACCCCTTAATCCCCAGGATGCTGGCTAACCCTCATGATCATGACAGAGAAATGCAGTTCTTTGAACAGCATATTTGCATAACAGTATTTGGAAGCGTACCAGGCCCATCTGGAAATTCTCCTGGGACTGTAGACCCACGGTGGCAGAGATTCCTGGGTGTTGATGTTTGATATGCCAATGAAAAATTAATTCTTCATTTCTGATTTGCACTGGTTGGGTGGGATTTTTAGACGAGTTCAGGGTTGGCCTAATTCTGCTACCACTGAAGTCAGTGGTAAAACTCCCCTTGTCTCCCATGGGAGCAGAGGTAGCCGAGAGATAACAGAGGTTACGTCCATGCCAACAGTTTTCTCACAATCTCCACCAGGCATCGGTTCGAGCACAGCTCTGCCAGGGCTCGCAAACTGGTTACTGATGTTTCAAGTGCCACAACTTCCAATCCCCTCTAGACCTGTTTAGGGCCACCCAGTGGTTACGATCACTAAGCCTGTATACAGGACAAGATGACAATTGCCAAAAGGGACCCTGCAGTACCTGTTGGAAATAGAGACCAATGATGCTGCACCCCAAGTTCTTGAAGGGAGATGTCAGACTGGGTAACTGGCTTCTTTGGAAACACGATTAGAGGGAATTTGAAGACAGCATTTAAAAACAAGGTGAGCTTTCTTACAAAACAAGGAGATCCACCCTCAAAGAGATTCCGCCCGTGTTTGGAGACCAACCCCACTTTCTGGGGCTCCCAGAGAAATCCCTACAGAGCTCTCCCCATGAAGAGGGAGACAGTGTTGATATGTCCGGCTGGGAACTGGTTACAAAAATGTGACTTCTCCCTGCCACACGCACCTTTGCAAGGAAAATCCTGGATTCTGCAACACAGGGCAGTAGTGGATTATGAATACGCCCTAAAAGCCCTGAATTCCAAAGAGACCTTCCCGGGTACTATGCCAAGTAAAGTATTCCAAAGCTGGCACTATCTAAACCCGTGGTAGGGACAATAATTTTCACCGTGGAGGTTCCCTTCAGGAATTTTGATATGTGGTCACAGGCTGGTATGCCAGAGGGGAATCCCATTAAATTGAAGTACCGGGGCCTATCCTCACAAAAAAGCACTGGTTATGAATATACTAATAATATCGGAATTTACTAATATATTTGCGTGTACTAAAACAGCAGAAAGAATTAAACCGATTGGAAGAAAAATAAGCCTACAAGTGAAACATGTTTGTGAACATTTAGAATGTTAAAAATCTGACTGGAGAAGTTGGGATGCATCAAAATTAAGAGAACGTCTTTTAGCATTTAATTTTGTATCATTTCACTGCTTTCAGCTATTTTGAGAACAGTCCCCCTGCTGGGGCTCTTGGACGTTTCAAAAGCAGAATCACAGCAGAAGCAGTGGAAGTGGAAACTGTTTCAGTCCCTGCTTCCTCTGTTTCCCACCTAGGGCCTAGGGATGGGGCGCGTGTGAAGTGTCTCACCTCCTGCCCCCACACTGCACGGAAGAACTACTTAGAGTCAACCGCCAGCTGAGCAGCAGCTAGTGGTAGACTTTAAGATCTCAGCTGGAAACCCTGCCCCACCTGGGTGACTCCTGAGCCTGAGGGGCAGAGAGCCATCTCGCCGTCGCTCCTCGCGGCAATAGCCAAGGCTGCCCGTCCTCTCCGACACCTGGTTTTGTGACCGTCCCATCCCGCTCCACACGTTCGTGTCTGCAGACTCGGCCACGAAAGATCGGAGTTTCAGTGCCGGGTTTGACCTGTGAGGAAACAGACTTACTCTGCCCAGAGGCGAGGGACAGCTGTCCATACGAAATGTGCTGGGACCCACAGGACTCTGTTCTACGTAAACAGGGGGAGGAGGAGGGAGAAAAGAAATACATATTCATCGTTGCTACGGCCTGTGTGTTTTCATTCACATGTTGTGGCATTTGGGAAGAGGAAAAATTGGGGCAGGCTAATAAGTGTTGCACACATTTGTCTCCCGGTCCAGCTGAGGTGCTGGATGGTTTTCATGTGAAAGCAGGAGCCATGAATTTAATAGATGATGGACAGGATCGGGAGTCCTTCCTTAGAGCTTCCCACTAGCTCCTGCTACGTTCCCAAGGATCCCCTTGCCATTTCACACTGCTGCCTCTTTATCAGGCTGGAGCTGGGCTGCAAGGGTTTAAAAAACATCTCCCCTCACAGACCGGCTGCCTAGCACCCTGTGCTGCTGCCTCAGAGAAAGAGGCAGCAGCCCCCATGTAGAAGGGGCCCAAGCTTCCAGACCTGGTGTGAGCTGGGACTGATTCAGACTGCTGGCCATCCTGCTAAAAAATTTGCTGGTAGGACTGGGGAATACATGTTGTCTATAGCATTAACCTACAAGCTTTTGCTTATTGATTAATTGACTACACTATTACATCCCTAATGTATAGTAAAATGAACAATAGTTAAGCTCTACTTAGTCACTTTTCTGGCATCAGTGATTGTCCTTAATTTTGCTTAGTATTTCTTATGTCATGTCAGCATTTTTATTTGGGCTTCAAAGATAATTAATAAATTTTGGACTCCACAATTCATTGCAAATGTCAAAGGTTATATCTCCATGTGTAACCTCATATGAAATCCTTAGCACCCCTATAAAATCTATGGACACAATTGTCATGAAGAGTGCATAGATTAGATTGCATTTTCCGTATGCATGTCTATGTCACTGCTGCACTGGAACAGTTACAATGGTACAGTCAGTCCTTCCATCAGCATCCTGTTGTGCAAACTGCCTCACCAACCCTTGGCAAACTTAAGAACTAGCCACTATGGTACATTGCAAAGTTTACATTCTCATATAGAGGTAGCCTTTTATATCCCATGTGAGTCTATGTACAAAACTAACTACAGAAGCTACAGCTACTTCCAAAGACACTTTACAGTGCTTTTTTAAAAAAGCACCGAAAAGAATGGTAAACATTTATGACACTTCAATTTTAAATATTTTCAACCTGGGCTGAACTACACCCTAAAATCTGTTACTGAGAAGTGAGGTAATGCACATTCAGCTAGGTCCCATACAGATTTCAGCGCATCGCTTTTCCTGTATTGAAAAACCATTTTCTGAATTGAAAACTGTAATTTGGAAGAAATTTGGACCCAAACTCTCAATTTTTTAAAAGAGAACTGGAAAATAACACCGCTTAGCCAAAGCAGCCTCTGCCTGCCACCCCACCTCTTTCTCCCCTCCCCACTACAGGCAGTGCCTGCTCTGGACGGGCTGGAGCAGCTCCTGCTGGTGGTGGGCCAGAGTACCCTGCGGGAGCAGCCTCTGTTTATGGGTTGCCCAGCCCAAGGAAACAGCCTCTGTCTGTAGTTCCCCCATGCCCTGGAGGGCTGGAGCAGCCCCTTGCCTGGGGCAGGTGGGGAGCTGCTCCAAAGCCCCCAGTGGTTAAACATTCACACCCCAATGAATAGTATCAGCAGAACATGTAATAGGTTTAGATTTTTCTAAATGTTTCAATCCACACAGCCCTGGTGCTGTAAATGTTCATGTGACTAGTTTTCCTCCTGGGCTACGTCTATCTGGTACCAGGCACTGTGAGATGACAAAGATTCTGGCTGGGTGCATGAGCGTGTACAAGCATTTAAATGTGAGGGCGGTTGCAGAGGCACATTAAATACAGGACTGTGAAGAAATATGCTGGACCCTCACTGTAACAAAGCTGTGTGAATCAAACGACTTGGTTATCGTAGCTAGGGACTCATTACAGCCCGTCGGAGGAGGAGGCCAGCATCGTCACCCAGCAGGCCCCCTCCAGCAGTCCCTTCAAGGCTGGGGAAGGATCCATCGGTGAGTCTTGCACTTTGCACTCACAAGGGCGAGGGGGCGGGATGTGCCACGTCTGCCAGATGTGCTCCCAGGCACTGTGTGGGGATGCATCTCGCTCCCTGTCAAACACCAGTGATTAGCCCAAAGCCTCACAGTCTCCACCGGCAGGGAGTTCCACAGGTGAACGCAACACAAGCGCCCTCCCGCCCTCCACTGGGCCAGGACACAAACTGGTGGTTACAAGACATGGAAGAGGATCCTACTCCATGGGCGGTGGGAGCAGGGGGGAACCGAGTGGGCCCAAGCCACACTACTGTGGGATCAGCTGGGCTCAGGGGTGGAGGGCATGAGGTGTGGGGACAGTGGCTGGCTTGCCAGACTGACCCATCCTTTCTTCTCTTCCCTGCATTGGGACCAAGCACAAGCCGGGGACCCTCCAGTCCGGCAGCAGCGGCACCCCCAGATACCCAACCTCACAGGCACAGGCTCCGCCACCGGGACCAGCTCCTTCGCCGGCACATGCAGGCGGTCGAGCGAATCGAGGCCTCAATTTGTGAGCGTGTCCAGGGGGACCTTCAGTGGCGCCAGGAGGCCTGGGCCGCCTTCCAGGCCCAGTGCATGTGCATGGCTGACTCCATGGCAACCCTCACAGCGCACATAGCACATGCCATACATTATGGAGTGGCCTTACCTCATGCCCCCCCATCCCTCCCCTAGCACTGCCCATGCCCCCTCCTGCCCCTGCAATGCCCCCTCCTCCTGTCGCCCCTCCAAAGCCCCCTCCTGCCCCTGAAATGCCCCCTCCTCCTGTCGCCCTTCCAATGCCCCCTCCTGCCCCTGAAATGCCCCCTCCTCCTGTCGCCCTTCCAGTGCCCCCTCCTCCTGCCCACCTCCCCGTGCAGCCTGCCCCGATGTGGCCTGCCCGCATGTGCAGGTCCACCCCCGCAGGAGCGCTCACAGGGGCCACCCCTCCCAGGAGTAGCTTCTCCTCCTCCCCCGTCCCAGTTGAAGGTCTCCTCCTCCCCCTCTCCCTTGTAAATAAAAATAGACAATTTTTCAGTTGAAAACAAAACTGTGTTGGTTATTGTGTTACTCGAGGTAACTGTAATAAATGAATTGAGATGCCAATTAGCCAACTAAATTTAAGAGGATTACAAAATGCGGACACCAAAATCTGTATCTATCACCCGTCATCCCTTTAAGTGGTCATTGGTTTGTGGCGCATACATAAATACTGACACTTTTAAGTAAAATTTAAACCACAACTATATTAACATAGATAACAAACAAGCAAGAAAGGTTAAAAGACGCACACAAAAGAATATGTAACGAAGTCTAGACGCAGGAGACGATTGTAGTGTTGCTGGCAACCTCAATCCTTTGGTCCTTCCGGGCCTTGGAAGAGGAACAGCCAGGAGATCCCTCGAAGACGACTGGAATCGGGTACGCTGACTCGAGCCTTCCGCATGAACCACGAATCCTCTTCCTGTTCTTCGGGACAGCTCGGACAGGCGATGGTGGCCTAAACCCTAGCCTAAACTAAAAGAAAAACCCTAACTACGTCCGACACACCCGACGAACAGTCACGATGACGGCCGATGTGCTTGGAACCGACGCTTTACAATTGGGGGGAAAGTAAGAAGAAGGGGGAAGGGGAGGAGATGGGAGGGAGTCGTATGGGGAGACCCAGGCGACCCTACTATGGGGTTTGTGCGATCATGTCCATCAGGGCCTCTCTGATATGCACCCCATCCTGGTGCACCTGGCGGACGGCAGCTGCGTGGGGCTGTTCAAACGTCTGTGCCTTAGCTGCCATCCACGCAGGGAGAAAGGCCTCCCCATTCCATGCCACAATGTTGTGGAGCATGCAGCACGCGGCCAGTAGCTCCGTTGCATTCCGCTCACCCATCTCGAGACGGGTGAGCAAACACCGGAAGTGGGCTTTTAAGCGTCCAAAGGCGAGCGCCACCTGATTTCGGGGCTGGTTGAGGTGGTCATTGAACCAGACCCGGTTCTGGTCCGGCTGCCCTGTGTAGGGCCGCATTAGCCGGGGCAGCAGGGGGTAGGCCATGTCCCTGATGATGCAGATGGGCACAGGCACATCCCTGAGAGTCAAGTCCCGCCGGGGGATGTAGGTGCCCGTCTCCAGCCTGCAAAAGAGTCTGAAGTTGTGGAGGATGCAGGCGTCATGTGCCCTGCTGGACCAGCCAATGTAGAAGTCCAGAAAGCGGACCCGGTGATCCACAAGGGCTTGGAGAACAATCGAGCAGTACCCCTTCCTGTTCGTGAAATGGGCTGCTCCATGCTCCGGGGCCTGGACGGGGATATGTGTTGCGTTGAGGGCTCCCCCGCAGTTGGGGAACCCGAGAGCAGCGAACCCGGCCAGTGTAGCGTCCACGTTGCGCAGGCGCATGACTCTTGGGAGCAGGACATCATTGATGGCATGGGCGACCTGCAGAAGGGTGCAGAGAAACACAAGGGAACACATCATATAAGGCAGGGGTGAGTGTGCGCTCCCTTGGCCCTGCCCCCGTGACTCCCTCTGTCCTCACTCACGCACACACACACACACACCGGAGACCACTTGCCCACAGCCCCCCCCCCCCCCCCACCAGCAGGCCTGTGCAAGGGAGGGATGGCCCAAACGCCTGGGTGACCCAGCCTGGAGCCTTGGCTGCCCCTGGGCATGGAGTGCAGCACCCTCCCCGCACCCCAGTCCCCTGGGACTTACCTCTATCACGACGACACCGACGGTGGATCTTCCCACCCCGAATTTCTGTGCCACTGATCGGTAGCTGTCCCGGGTGGCCAGCTTCCACAGCGCGATGGCGACCCTCTTGTTGATGGGGATGGGTGCCCACAGCAGGGAGGTGGCTCTCTGTAGCGCGGGGGTGAGCCAGGCGCACAGCTCCAGGAACGTCCGGAGCCATTGCTGGTCGTCCCATTGCCCAAGGACCAGCCGGTCCCACCAGTCCATACTCCAGTCTCCAGACTGGCCTCGCCACGGTGGGGTGATGATGCCTCAGGGACGTCATGGCCTCCCTGGTGAGGGAGTCGAAGGCGATCTCTGACTCCTGGTCCTGGAACACGAGGGCACCGGCCTGGAGCACGAGCTGCAGGCACTCGAAAATGGCCGACAGGGCCAGAACAGGCACATGGCCACCCACGGGTCCATGGCAGACAGAGCAGGGCACAAGAAACCCAAATCAGGAAAAAGCAGAAGGGGGCAAAAGGGTGGTGTCCCCAAAAGTCAGAGGGCAACCACCAAACCTGCTATGGCTGTCAGTCCCTGCCAGAGGTCCCAACGCACGGAGCAGGAGACAAACAGCTGTCGGGCGAGACCCCTTTAAGCACGTGTCTGAACGGAGCTCCAGCCCTGCCCCCGGAAAGGTCTGGTGGCCTTTTGCCCTCTTCAAAATGGTTCTGGGTTCCTACTTTTGCGCAAAAGTGCGCCGCCAATCTAGACGCGCTTTTCCGCAAAAGCGCATCGTTATAACGATAACTCCGGGACCAATCTAGACGCGCTTTTCCAGAAATACTTTTAACAGAAAACCTTTTCCGTTAAAAGTATTCCCGGAAAATCATGCCAGTGTAAACGTAGCCTTAATGTCTACCACTAGCTACTGCTCAGAAGTGAGAGACTTCACATGCTCCCCATCCTTAGGCCCTGATTGATCCAGGGGCATCAGGAGGAAGCACATGAAGTCTCTCCCCACTGCCAGGGGCTCAGGTACCTAGAGGGAACAGCCAGCTCTTGGGAACAGTTCGTGGTGCAAAGACTTGATGTGCTCCTTCCCCACAGAGCTATCAGGATTTATTGGTGGGGAAACGGGATGTGTCCTGGCCCTGCCCCTTCCGGGGCAGCCCGGGGCCACTTCAAAAATTTCTGATGTAGCCCCCGGTCAAAAATTATTGCTAACTCCTGGGCTAGATGAACCTTTGGTCTGTAGGGGTGTAGGGGTGTCAGAATTAAACCATAAAACAAGTCTTTAGCATAGAGTTTTGTTGAACGCCATTCTTACTCATCCTGCCTAATGAGCATTGATGGATCTATCCTCCATGAATTTATCTAGCTCTTTTTTTTTTTAACCCTGTTAAAGTCTTGGCCTTCACAATATATTTTGGCAGGGAGTTCCACAGGGTGACTGGGCGTTGCATGAAGAAATACTTCCTTTCGCCTGTTTTCAACCTGCTACTTGTTAATTTTATTTGGTGACCTCTAGTTCTTGTCTTATGGGAACAAGTAAATGACTTTTTCCTTGCTCCTTTTTTCCACACCAGTCATGATTTGATGATCCTCTGTCGTATCTCCAGATACCCCTTCTCCTCTTAGAGGACAATTCCCAGTCTTGTTAATCTCTCTTCATATGGCAGCTAGGGATAGAAGTGACTAGTGGACTAGAGGATGAGCATAAGCTTATCGGATAGTCGACTATTGATGCAGCAAGGGTGGGGGAGCAAGAGCCAGTGCTGGGGAGAGAGAACTGGCTTAAAAGCTGGCTCTTTTCAGTCCTGTTTCCATGGAGGACAGGGGAGGTAGAGACACAGTGGGAAACAGAGGAAGCAGGGACTGAAACAGTCTCCACTCCTGCTGCTTCTGCTGTGATTCTGCTTTTGAAACGTACAAGAGCCCCGGCAGGGGGACTGTTCTCAAGAGAGCTGAAAGCAGTGAAATGATACAAAATTAAATACTACAAGACGTTCTCTTAATTTTGATGCATCCCAACTTCTCCAGTCAGATTTTTAACATTCTAAATGTTCACAACCATGTTTTACTTGTAGGCTTATTTTTGTTCAAATTGGTTTAATTCATTCTGCTGTTCTAGTACATTCCAATATATTCATAACCAGTGCTTTTTTTGTGACGATAGGCTCCGGTACTTTAATTGAATGGGATTCCCCTCTGTCATACCAGCACCTATTTCCTGAGGAGGCTTGGCTCCCAAACTTTTCGCTCAACAACTTTTCCATTTTGTGTTTTTCCCCTTTTTCTTTCTCTCGACAACTTTGAACTTGGAGTACCGGCACCTCTTTTCTTACAAAAAAAACACCGTTAATGACTATTGGTCCCCAGCTTTTCCTTTCCCTTATTTGAATGCTGATCTGGTAAAACATGAGTTGACTTGTTTCAGTTCAGTATGGATTAGATAATATAAAAATGTCTTTAATAAAGCCGAAGACACCTATGATTATTTTGACCTGTAGTTTTAATGCTGTACGGGCCTAATTCCATTTCAGGTAACTGAAATATGTTCTAGTATAAAATGTCATCCCAAGTAGAGCTTCCTGTGTTGTCTGTCTTATCCAAGCAATTGAGAGAGCTATTACGTGGTGCTACAAAGTGGCATTGAATAACGTATCTCCTATATTGGTTTGTTTTAATGTGCATTAAAAAGATTATTGCAAGAAAATACCCCTGTGGAGGAGTGTTCACTTTGAGGAGGATGTATACGTCCTCTTTTTAGCACTGGTTTGATTATATAAATTTTAATGATAGGACCACTATGTTGGGGCATATGGAAACAATTTACTTACCTAAAAGTTGTTGAGCAAACCAAGCAAACAAAAAGGACAAGGAAAAGAAGTTAAGGAAAACAAACAAACAAACAGGTTTTCCTTTTATCAGGAGAGCCGGCATTGTCCTTTTCAGGGCAGCCATTTTGAACTCTGTTTAAATTTAACATCCCTAACTCCCTCTCTCTCTCTGTAGTTCTGAGGCCCTGCACCTTCCAGGGGGCCAAAAACCGGCCTGTGACCACATATTAAAATTCCTGAAGTGACCCCCCCACACAGTGAAAATTATTGTCCACCCTTGGGTTAGGTGATTGGGCTTTCCTGGCCGTACAATCTGCCAAGTACATGTGGCACTGAGCAGCCTCTGATGATTCCATGTGCAGCCTGCTTGATTCCTAGAACTAACATTGAGTGAGTAGGGGTAATGCAGGGGGGAGAGGCTCAAAGATGCAGAGGGGCTGGCCAGGGGCAGGACAGGGTGTGGCAGTGACATCACAAGGCCCTTTTCGTCATCTCCGCTCATTGGTTAAAGGACATTGACAGGTGGTGAACTCACAGAGAGTCCATGACAATGGCCAGGTATGACAGGATGCGGGGCTGGGGCAATTTCAGACTCCCGTAGCTTTGTGGCCAGGAGTCATCTCAAGGTCTGCTCTTCTTACCTTGAGCGCTCCATGATCACGAAGAGGAATCTTCCTGGAATTTTCTACAAATCCAATTCTGAGAAAAGAGACACATCTCTGCGGAGAAGGTAAGAGCCTGTGATAGATTTGGTGCTGATGCTGCCTGACCTATCGGGAACCCTTCTTTTCCCTCCTAGGCTTTTTGTTCCTTTCCACTGGGGAGAGTGGAATTTGTGTCTTTTGTTTCCCTTTTCCCATAGCTTCCTGCCCTGCCAGAGTCTCACTGTTGAGTGGATGAGATAGTGATAGGGAGAAGACTCAGGACTTTGTACTTAGCTTCTATGAAAGTATTTTTAGGGACAAGCTGTGGTTGAAACATTTTTTCCAACTTCAGCTATTAAGCCATAACAAGACTATGAGGATCCTGAAGCCAGAGTAGACAGCCTAGGTCCTAGATTTTAGGTGGCTGAAAGTTCTTTGTTTCCCTCTCTCCACCAGCAGTAGCTCTGTCTCTTCCAGATTTAGCTTAAAGAAGCATGTCCTCATGTGCATATTGAGTCAGATCTTTGGGAGATGGTTGCATGTTCTGTTAAGAAAACACCATGGTGGTTACATTTTTACACTGTCGTGTGCTCACCCTTTGGAAACAGGCTTGCATAATATTTCTGTGGAGGATTGGCCTGTGTTCAACCACTTGCTGCTGTGGATAGTCGTGTTATAACAATAATGCAGCTAGTTTTGTGGCCTACTTGAATAACTCTTTTTCTAAGTATTTTTCTTTCTGAACTGTGGGAGATCTTATCTATGCTCAGTGTGTACCCTTAGCACTGGCAATATCATGTTTAACATAACTGTAGTCACAGTCTCTCAGGGTTGGAAATTGTTTTATGTAGATTTCTAAACTTGCCCCGTGGTCAAGCAGCGTAAGAAAAAGGACTCACTGGTTTCTCTTCTTAGCCATCCATTCAGTTGGCTGGATTTGAATATTGGAATTATTGCGGGAAAGCTAGCTTAATGAATAAGATTTTGCTGTGAAAGTAGTGATGTGAGTTATTCCTTCTTTGGGTAAAGAATCTACTTCTCCAAAATCTCATTTCGATTGTTGCATTGAGCCTGTTTGATATTGCAGTTACGCAGCACGTGGCAGCTCCCTCTAACAAGTTTAATTGGTAGAGGCTAGGATTGAGGAACAAAAGAAAGCAGATCTTGACAGACTCTTTAAAAGAGGCTGTTGGCTCTGGGTGGAAGGAGGTGGGAATGAGGCCACATGGACTAATCACCATCAAAAGATGTCGAGTGGCAATGACTGTTTTAAAATGTAAAAAGCAGTTCCCCTGTGCACCAAGGAGTGCAGTGTAAGAGCAGTAGTATGTGCCCTGAGGGGCTGAAAATACTGGTCGGTGCCAGAGTATTAGCAGCTAAACTACAAGTCCCTCTAATATTTCAGAGCTGTAAATGCCCCAGCCTTGCTCAAACTGCCTGTAGAGTTTGTTCTTGTGAATGTTTCCGGGATTATCTTTTGACATCTCTTGCTCTGTCTGACTTGTCTCCCCTTGGAGTACTGTTTTAACCCATCCCTCTTTTTCAGGGGTGTTCAAACTCCGGAACAGGGGACGTCGCAGCAGCCCTCTCGGGTGTCGTCGTCACAGTTCTTCCGGGTGACAGTGCTGCTGCCCTCAGGTGGTGGCATTGAAGCTTGCCCGGAGAAGAGTGCCGCAGCCCTCCCAGGTGTTGGCATCCCTGCCTTCCCAAGGGACCTCCCGGGTGAGCGCTTCCACGGCTCCGCCGCCCGCTCCTCCTCCCCCCACACCCACTGCTCCGGCTCAGCCCTGCTACCGTCACCTGTCTACCTTATTGAGCCAGGGCCTCCGCCGGTTGCAGCTGGCTGCTGAGTCAGCGGGCGGAACACAGGGGTCACGCGGCACCACCATGCCCCTACCACCCATCCAGCCTCCTGCTGCTGCGGCCTCTGGCCCCGCCACCACCCGTGTGCCGCCTAAGAGTCAGGTGGCTCCGAAGAATCGAGCACCGCCACCCAGGGAGAGGAATCCGCGGGGGGTGCCCCAGGCAGAGACCGGCCCCTTGCCCAACCCCCGCCTCTGCGCCTCCCTGCAGCAGCAGCAGCAGCAACAACAACTGTTACAGCCGCAGCCACCGCAGCAGCCACAGATGTCAAGCCCGACCCGTACCCGCGGCCACTCCATCAAGAACCCAGGTGCTGTGGCGAGGCTGGAGCCAAAGGCAACAGTCCCAGCGAAGCAGTACAACATCATCCTCACGGCCGACGCGACCAGACTGCTGATGCGACGGCATCTGGAGAAAGAGTGGGGGTTCAAGAATCCCATCGGCGACACTGGGCTACTGCCGGGTTCCCGCAGCACGGCCGGCCTAAACCTGACCTCGATCATTAAGATCTCCCTGCTGAACGAGAAGAATCGCTACGATGACGAGGAGTACGAGGAGGATCCGGCGCCGGGAGTCATGGACCAGGAGCTGGTGCGTAGGTGCATGGAGTGGCTACGTGGGGTGGAGGAAGCGAAGAGAGAGAGCAAGCTGGAAACTCTGCCCCACCTGTATGACCCCTGAGACAGCTCCTCGCGGCAATAGCAGAGGAAGGGTCCACTGATTTTGTGTATTTGCACATAAAGAAACGTTTTTTATTTATCTGAATAAATAATTAAAGCCTTTTGTGTTGCAACAGCAGATCCTTGGGAACTGTGAACGGGACTGTTCATCTGTTGCAGGCATCTGATTTTATTCAGTTCTGGGTTTGAAAGAGAAACAGTGACTACAGAAAGATAAGGGTGGGCCAATTAAGAGCCGGAGAATGCACAGGTTATGTTGGATAACCTTAATTTCCTTCCTAGACTAAAATGTCTGGGAGATAGATAGCTCTTACCCGGACATACAGTTTGGGCAAGAGATGGGTGGGAGAGGAAGGCATTGTGCATCATCAGTATGTAAATGGTGTAACACAGGGCTACTCAACATGCCATCCGTGGGCCGACCCGTTTATTTGTGGCCTGTGGTGCACTTTGGGTTTATGCGGGGCTCCACATACGACCCACAAGTGGGAGCCTAAAGAAAAAAGTAGTCAATATAATGGTCTTCTCTTGGTATGCGTTTTAGTAGTTAAATTCCTGGGACTGTCATTGCTCATTAAAAGTGCATATGGGTGGAAATAGAGTAAATATTACATTTTATAAATATCAGCAGAACTGACTAAAATAGGGCCTGCATGTTGTGTAGTCTTGCCTTAATCTTTTTGTTCCTGCCTGTCAGTTTGAGAGACGCTATTTGCATATGTCTATGCAACCACACTTAATTTGGGGCCCTGGGCATGTGCTGTGAGTATCACTGTGGCCTCCAGGGCTTCCAAAGTTGAGTAGCTCCCATCTAACTCTATCACTGCATGTCTAAATTAAACACTTTCCAATATGTTAAAAGCGATCTGTCCTGGTAAAAAAATCCGACAGTTTAAAGTTGCTACCCACTAATCATACTGTAGTGTTAGTGAGAACCTTTTCTCTGTGTGCCATGTTGTTCAAAAACCTAAAGTCACAGCAGAACAGTATTTAATTTAAAAAATGCTTAAATTTGACACTTTACACTTAGGTCTGAACAAAGACATTAATTATCTTACCCATTACAAAGATAGCTTCCCCAATTATCACCTCTAATATCATTAGCTCATGGACATTTACCTCCCCCACTCATCCCGCTTCTGTTCTGAAATTTGATTTGTCCTTTTCGTATGTGTTCATTTTTTTATAGTATCCTTTGATATATATGATCATGCCTATTTTCTTCCACTATTTGTTCTGAGGAAGTGGGTCTGGCCCATGAAAGCTCGTCACCTAATAAACCATCTTGTTAGTCTTTAAAGTGCTACATAGTCCTGTTTTTTGTTTCAGTAAAATAGAGTGGGTGAAATCCTGGCAGTGCTGGCATTAGGCATAAGCAATCCACGCAGATTGAGTAGCTCAAGGGGGCTCCCTATTTGCTTTCTTAGTGTTGGAGGTGTTGGGGAAATCTCGCTCCCCTGGGGTACAGAGCCCCCAGAAGGGTCCGAGGCTGGAGGTCAAAGCAGTGAGGCAGGAGAGAAATCTAGATGGAAAACCTTATTATGCATGCAGGCTGACAGCTACCAGAGTGAGAGCAGCAGCAGCAGCCCTGAGAGACAGGTTCAGGGATCCTTTAGACAGTATGTTCAGACAGTTTAATTGTTGACTGTTTTCTTTAACATAGCAAAGTCTCAGCAGAAGTACTCTGAGAGGTTTCTGTTCACACCAGAAGTGCTAGAAGTAAGTTTACAGTACAAAGGCAAATGAGAACCTGAGTGAGGAGTCTACAAGGCAAACTGTGACAAAGATAAGGGTTTACATGACAAATTGTGACAGACTAGGAGTCTTCATGAAGTTGAGATCGGAGGCATTGTAAGGGTCTTGATTAGAGTTAAGATGATTTCTCTCTGATACAGGGAGAGAGGCCTGGAAAACTTTTAACCCTTACAGCAGTTATCTTTGAGAGAGTTTTGATTTTCTGCACAGTCCCCCCTTAGACACAATTGGAGTTATTTGATTTTTCTCCCACAATTCCCCCCTTTAATACTCCTATTGGAGTATTACTCAAAGTTTATTCTGGACATTCTTAGGTATTCTTCTTTTGCTAGGATGAATTCTCATCTTAGAGGGAGGTTTTCTTTATCAGCTGGGTAAATGACCCACTGCCCATTTCCTGGATTTAACCATACTCTACGATAGCAGGTATTTTCTGGGATCCACCCCAGATCTTTACCAGTGCCAATTCTGCTTTCAAAACACAATGGAAACATGGTCCCTGGTGGATGTAATGTTTGAGTTAGGGGAATCCCTGAGGCAATCAGATTTTTATGCCAAATCTGCCTGTTCCCCCCTTGACTATGTACTCCTGGTACAGTGTTATCATTCTGGACATCTACCCACTCCCGCTCTCCTGTAGAATACTGACTACCAGTAAATCTGAATTTTAGGGGTCTGGTCCACAGGGAGGCAGGAGTTGGGATAAACTGTAATGGTAAAAGGACTTCAGTGCCTGTGATAAGCTGTTCATATATCCAACAGTCACTTGCATTGGTGAGGGACACAGCCTTCTGCAGGGCTTCCCGATAAGGGTGGGGAAAGTTATATACTAAGGCTACTCTGACTACTCAAAGAGGGAAAACAATCCTCATCCTATTATAGTATTTTAAATCTCTAAAGTAGAAAGGATAATAATAATATAGTAATTAGCTAGCACCTAGCAAAGCAGTCTCTTTAACTAAGCTTAATCAGTTAGTATTCTTTGGCTTGCCTCTGCAGGCACTCTTCGAGATTTCATAGTCTCTCAGTTCACTCAATACTGGAAAGGATTCCCCTTTGTGAGAGCTACAGGGTGCCAGGCTCACCTGTAGGTCTTTGCTGGCACAGTCCTACCTCTCAGGCTGTACCTTAAAGCTCCTGGTGGAGGCCGGTTTGGTAACAGTCTGGTTTGAGAGTCTGCCGCCTCGGTCCGCTGAACTTCATCCTCAGGTGATTCCTCCGGGGAGGGTCCTGGGTGACGGGGTCAGTCAGCTCTGTTGGAGCTGCAGTTCAGCGTACGTGACTTGCGTGGATCCACGAGGGGCGCTCCTTCACCTTTACGGCTGTGTGGGTGACGAGCAGCCATTGGAACTGTCCTTCCCACCGGGCTGCCAGGCAGTTCTTTCTGCGATGTTCCTTCACAAACACGTAGTCGCCTGGTTGGATGTTGTGGCACGGTACATCAGTAGATACTGGGAGGGCTTCCTTCACCTGCAGGTGCAAGCTTTCCTAACCGTCACTTTATGTCTAGGTTTCTTCTTTCTGTGTGGCCACTAGCCTGTGGGTCTCCTCCTGCAACATTAAACTGCTTACAAATCACACATGAATTAGATACCCTTGCAGCTTCTAGGTGCACGCCTGGGGCGTACCATTGTTTTAGGATCTGTGAGGCCACCCCCCTTTTGCTCATGTGTGTCATCCGATGAGACACCTGAGCAAGCTGCCGTGTGAGAGATCTTGGGGCGACCGGGCGGCCATCAGGTGCAACCATTATCCCAGCTGGGGATAAGGAGCAGCCTGCTTTCTCCCAAAGGGTTTTCTCCGCAGGTTGAGCAGCTTGCTGTAGTTCTATCAGGTCCTGCAAAGAAACAGGGAGAGAAAGAGAGACCAGAATCTGAAAGGGAACCAGAGATCCGTGTGCTGCTGCATGTCTGGCCACTGCATCAGCACTCCCATTACCCAGAGAAACAGGATCAGTGGCACCTGTGTGGGCCGGGCAATGGGTAATAGAGAGGGATGTGGGTAGCTAAATGGCATCAAGGAGTTGGGAGATAAGGGGACCATGAGAGATAGAGGAGCCAGAAGAGATAAGGAAACCTCGTTGTTTCCAAATTTGTCCTGTGGCATGACAGACAGAGAAAGCACACTTTGGCTGTCTCTAAACTACATGCCTCTGTCAGCAGAGGCATGTAGATTAGACAGATAGGCAAAGGCAAATGAAGCCGCGATTTAAATGATCGCGGCTTCATTTACATTTACATGGCTGCTGCGCTGAGCCGACAAACAGCTGATCAGCTGTTTGTTGGCTCACGCGCTAGTCTGTACATTCCCCCTGTCGACATCAAAGCCCTTTGTCGGCAGCCCCGTTATTCCTCGTGGGATGAGGTTTACCGTGGCTGCCGACAAAGGGCTTTGATGTCGACAGGGGGAACGTCCAGACTAGCGCGCGAGCCGACAAACAGCTGATCAGCTGTTTGTTGGCTCACGCGCTAGTCTGTACATTCCCCCTGTCGACATCAAAGCCCTTTGTCGGCAGCCCCGTTATTCCTCGTGGGATGAGGTTTACCGGGACTGCCGACAAAGGGCTTTGATGTCGACAGGGGGAACGTCCAGACTAGCGCGCGAGCCGACAAACAGCTGATCAGCTGTTTGTCGGCTCAGCGCAGCAGCCATGTAAATGTAAATGAAGCCGCGATCATTTAAATCGCGGCTTCATTTGCCTTTTCTGAACAAACAAATCTACATGCCTCTGCCGACAGAGGCATGTAGTTTAGACGTACCCTTTGAGTCAGTATAAATAGCAGCAGACTGTCCGGAAACTAAAAGGCAAGCACAAATTAAAGTGATGAGCTCAGCAGCCTGAGCTGATTTGATTCTTGGAAGAGAAAAGGCCTCTAAAACATCATTACCTGAGACCACTTCATATCCAGCCTCTAGCTTACCAACTGAATTTCTTTTACATGAGCCATCAGTATACAATACAAGATCTGCATTTTCCAGCGGCTGATCAGACAAATCTTGGCGAGGCTTCACACAGTGCTCAAGCAATTCTTCACGGGTATGGGTATGTGGTTCACCGTCAGAGGGTAAAGGAAAAAGAGTAGCTGAGTTAAGTACATTACATCTTTGAATTACCACATTTGGGGAAGAGGGGATAACATTCTCATACCGGGTTTGTCTCTGAAGAGACAGGTGCTGGGTGCGGTGTCGCTGTAAGAGAGCAGAGACAGCATGAGGGACCTGTAAGATAATGCTGTGGCCCAATGTGACAGGTTGGGCTTTTTCAAGTAATTCAGCAGTAGCTGCAACTGCCATCAGGCAAGGTGGGAACCCACGGGCTACTGAGTCCAGTGTTGCAGAAAAATAAGCTACTGGACGAGGTGTGGGTCCAAGGGGTTGACAGAGAACTCCAGCTGCAATTCCATCCTGCACATGACAAAACAGAGTAAAGGGCTTGCTATAATTAGGTAAGCCCAGAGTGGGGGTCTGTGAGAGAAGAGTTTTAAGGGAAAGGAAAGCAGATTCACATTGGGGACCAGGTCACTGGGTCAGGAGCTGAGTCTATGAATAGAATAGTAAGGGGTCTGGTGAGTCCAGAAAAGTTAGGAATCCATTGTCCGCAATATCCTGCATCACCCAGATATTTGTGTACCTGACATTTGGCTAAAGGGCAATGAATGGAAAGAACTTGTGAGATTTGCTCAGGTGTTAACTGGCAGCCATCTCCTGAAAGTAAATGTCCCAAGTACTGAACTCTTTGTTTTACAAATTGCAATTTGGCTTTGGAAGCCTTGGGAGCCTTTTCAGCATGACACTTTAACACATACAAGGTATCAGTTTTACACCCTTTCTCAGTTTTGCTAGCAATTAACACATTATCAACATACTGAACCAACACAGAGCTGCAGGGAAGAGGGATAGAATTAAGGTCAGCTTTTTTAAAAACTGAGAAAACAGAGTGGGGCTTTCACAATAACTTTGGGGAAAACATGTCCAGGTTAATTGACAACCCTGAAATGAAAAGGCAAAGAGAAATTGGGAATTCTTATGTACTGGAATAGAAAAGAAGGCAGAACATAAATCTATTACAGAAAACCATTTAGAAGTGTGTGGAATAGAGGAAAGAATAGTAGCAGAGTTAGGTATTACTGGAAATCTAGGGATTGCAAACTTCTTAATGGCTCTTAGGTCTTGTATAAATCTATAGATTTGCTGTCAAATTTTTCCTCCTTTTTCACTAGTAGTATAGGTGTATTACATGGTGAAGTTTTATAAACAAGTATCCCTTGTTCAAGGAGGGAAGAGATTACAGGCTTAATGACCTCTTGTGCCTCCCTAGACAATAGATACAGGGGTACCCTTGAGAAAGGCTTGTTGTGTCTGTATGGGTACGTCTACACTACAGCGCTAGTTCGAACTAACTTAGTTCGAATTAGTTAATTCGAACTAAGCTAATTCGAACTAACGCGTCTAGAACTAAAAACTAGTTCGAATTAGCGTTTTGCTAATTCGAACTAGCAAGTCCACATTGAGTGGACTCTGAACAGGGCTTAAGGATGGCCGGA
Organism: Pelodiscus sinensis; assembly: GCF_052426305.1. Taxonomy (NCBI): domain Eukaryota; kingdom Metazoa; phylum Chordata; order Testudines; family Trionychidae; genus Pelodiscus; species Pelodiscus sinensis. The sequence continues at coordinate 59,087,703 of NC_143060.1, forward strand.
AGCAGTGCCGGCAGGGCATCAGAGGAGGACTTAGAGCGTGGAGATGCTGTCTCAGGCTAGCCGAGGGCTGCACTTAAAGGGTCCCGACCCCCACCCCGGACACACAGTTCTAAGGGGTGCCCCGCTTGCAAAGAAGTTCTGGCTTGGAGTGCCTGGAGTACCCACACTGGGCACATCACACCACTTGGCCATCAGCCCGGCTGCACTTGCCTCAGGCTGCCATCTGGGGAGAGGGGGCAATCGGGGGGCTGCAGGAGAGCTTCCACCCCCAGAAGCCCACAGAGCCAGCCCAGTCCTCCCCATCGGGGGCTCGTACCCCATTCCTCCCTCACCCCCTTCCACTTATCCTTCCTTAGCCCCCCTTCTTATTGATGTATAAAATAAAGATAACGTTTCTTCCAACATTGACTCTGTCTTTATTGAACAAAACTGGGGGAGACTGGGAAAAGGAGGTGGGAGAGGGGAAGAGAAAGGCTGGGAGAGGGGAGGGCAACTAACATGATCAGGGGTTGGAAACAGGTCCCAGATGAAGAGAGGCTACAGAGACTGGGACTGTTCAGCTTAGAAAAGAGGAGACGGAGGGGGGACAGGATAGAGGTCTCTAAAAGCAGGGGTTGGGTGGAGAGGGTGCATTCATAAAAGTTCTTCCTGAGTTCCCATAAAGAAGGACTAGAGGACACCAAAGGAAAGGAATGGGTAGCAGGCTTGAAACTAGTAAGAGAAAGTTGTTCTTCTTGACAAAGCAAATAGTTAACCTGCGGAACTCCTTGCTGCAGGAGGCTGTGAAGGCTGGAACTAGAACAGAGTTTAAAGGGAAGTGAGATCAAGTCATGGAGGTTGGGTCCATGGAGTGCTATTAGCCAGGGGGTAGGAGTGGTGTCCCTGCCCAAGGTTTGTGGAAGGCTGGAGAGGGATGGCACGAGACAAATGGCTTGGTCACTGTCTTTGGTCCATCCCCCCCAGGGTCCCTAGGATTGGCCGCTGTCGGCAGACAGGCTACTGGGCTAGATGGACCTTTGGTCTGACCCAGGACGGCCATTGTAAGCTCAGGGCTCAGGGGTCTCAGTGGACCCCCTTGATTTTCATGCACACCTGCTCCTGGGTGGCCAGGCTGGCAGCTCTCCTACCCTAGACGGCCACTTTCCTGTGCCTAGTGCGGAGATCGTGGACGAGGTCCACGATGTCCGCACTAGCCCAGGAATGTGCCCGCCTCTTGCGGTCCAGGGCAAGCTCCCGGGAGCCGCCAGCCTGGTCCCGGGAAGAGGGGGTGGGCTGGGGGGCATCGGGTGGCTGGCTCGAGCCATGCCAGGTGCAGGGTCTGCTGGCTGGGTGCTGGCAGGCTTGCACCTGGCACGGGCACCGTAGCCAGCCCGTGCCCCTTTAAGGGGTCCGGGGCCGGGAGGGGGGCATAGAGTTTCCCTGGTGTTGGCCAGAGTGGCCACCAGGGAAACCTGGGGAGGGCTAGCCTCCCACTAGTTCGAATTAAGGGGCTACACACCCCTTAATTCGAACTAGCTAGTTCGAACTAGGCTTAATCCTCGTGCAATGAGGTTTACCTAGTTCGAACTAAGCGCTCCGCTAGTTCGATTCAAATTCGAACTAGCGGAGCGCTAGTGTAGCGCCTAGGAAAGTTAGTTCGAACTAACATCCGTTAGTTCGAACTAACTTTTCAGTGTAGACATACCCTCTGAGAGTAGTAATGCCATCAAATTTGGAGCCTGATGGGGGGAAGGTCAACAAATATCCCTTCCTCTCTACTGAAGGTTTGCACCCAATTTACACCACAAGTCACGTCCCATAAGATTTACAGGAGAACAGGGAGATAACAGGAAAGAATGTTCAGCTGACAAGGGTCCAAAGGAGGTGGGGGTGCAGATGGCACATCTGGGGAATCAAGCTGTTTCTTTAGAGTAGCCAATTCTTGCTGCAGCTTTTCAATAGAATCTATTTGGCTAGCCATAATGCTTTTTTCTTACTGACACATCCTCCCAGAGGCACCAATATTCCATCTGGTTAGGATGTTTTTCCTCGAGGAAAACTCTAAGATAAGCAAGCTTTTCTAAGTCAAAGCTCTAGTTGCCATTTATTCTGGGTGTAGCCCTTCTGCCGGATAGGCCTGGCAGGAACCAGGGCTGGGTTCAATATCTTGGGGTCAATCTCACAAAGAACCGGCTCGAGCCCCCACCCAGTGATCTGGGAAATTCACGCACCCCTGGGCGCCTCTGAGAGGCAATGCTTCCCCACTCGCAAGCACTGAGTCTGAGTGTAGGAAAAGAACATTTAATGAAACAGAGGAAGAATTGATACGGCATTAGCTTGGGGGAAAACACCACAAACAGAGTTCATAACCCAAACATGAGCCCCCACCCCGGCCAATATTCGCTCGAAGTCCACCGACTCCCCAAAAGTCTCTGTCCCCACAAGTCTCTGTGCCACCCAGAGTCCCAAAGTTCACCCACAGGGTTTCACCTCCCAACCTGGGTAGAAATGGGGGTGGGGAGATAGGTAGGGGGCACCTTATACGAAACTCCGCTACGCTTCACCAGCTGTCTCGTCCCACACCTCTGGACGCTCCGCTGGGCACCTGTCGCCGCTTCTCGCCTGCTGCCGCTCCACACCACGCCACTGGTCGCCGCTCCTCACCTGCCACCGCTCCATGCCACGCCGCTAATGGCCGCTCCTCGCCTGCCGCCGCTCCATGCCACGCTGCTAATGGCCGCTCCTCACCTGCCGCCGCTCCACGCCACGCCGCTGATGGCCGCTCCTCACCTGCCGCCGCTCCACGCCATGCCGCTAGTCGCCGCTCCTTGCCTGCTGCCACTCTACTGGCTGCAGTAGGTCTGGCTGTCAGCCAAACCAGTGATTTCAGCTTAGTGATTTCAACTCTCAGCCAAACCAGTGATTTCAGCTCTCAAATATCAGAGGGGTAGCCGTGTTAGTCTGAATCTGCAAAAGCGACGAGGAGTCCTGTGGCACCTTATAGACTAACTGAAGTGTAGGAGCATAAGCTTTCGTGGGCAAAGACCCACTTCGTCAGATGCATGTAGTGGAAATTTCCAGAGGCAGGAATAAATATGCAGGCCAGGATCAGGCTGGAGATGATGAGGTGATCCAATCAAGGAGGATGAGGCCCACTTCTAGCAGCTGATCTGGAGGTGTGAATTCCAAGAGAATAGAAGCTGCTTTTGTAGTTAGCAAGCCATTCACAGTCTTTGTTTAATCCAGAGTTGATTGTGTCAAACTTAAAGATGAACTGTAGCTCAGCAGTTTCTCTTTGAAGTCTGGTCCTGAAGTTTTTTTGCTGCAGGATGGCTACTTTTAGATCTGCAATTGTGTGTCCAGGAAGATTGAAGTGTTCCCCTACAGGTTTTTGTATGTTGCCATTCCTAATATCAGATTTGTGTCCATTGATTCTTTTACGTAGGGACTGTCCTGTTTGGCCGATGTATATAGCAGTGGGGCATTGTTGGCACATGATGGCATATATTACGTTGGTGGATGTGCAGGAGAATGTACCAGTGACAGTATGGCTGATCTGGTTAGGTCCTGTGATGGTGTTGCTGGTGTATATATGTGGGCAGAGTTGGCACCGAGGTTTGTTGCAAGGATTGGTTCCTGAGTTCGAGTTATTATGGTGCGGTGTGTAGTTGCTGGTGAGAATATGCTTCAGGTTGGCGGGTTGTCTGTGGGCAAGGACCGGCCTACCTCCCAAGGCCTGTGAGAGCGAGGGATCATTGTCCAGGATGGGCTGAAGATCGCTAATGATGCGTTGGAGAGGTTTTAGCTGGGGACTATAGGTGATGGCCAGTGGTGTTCTGTTGGTTTCTTTCTTGGGCTTGTCCCGTAGCAGGAGGCTTCTGGGTACACGTCTGGCTCTGTCAATCTGTCTCCTCACTTCCTCGTGTGGGTATCGCAGTTTACAGAATGCTTGTTGAAGGTCTTGTAGGTGTAGGTCTCTGTCTGAGGGGTTGGAGCATATGCGGTTGTACCTCAGTGCTTGGCTGTAAACAATGGATCGTGTGGTGTGTCCGGGATGGAAACTGGAGGCATGCAGGTAAGTATAGCGGTCGGTAGGTTTTCTGTATAGGGTGGTATTGATATGACCGTCACTTATTTGTATCGTGGTGTCCAGGAAATGGACCTCCCGTGTAGATTGGTCCATGCTGAGGTTGATGGTGGGGTGGAAGCTGTTGAAATCATGGTGAAATTCTTCCAGAGTCTCCTTCCCATGGGTCCAGATGATGAAGATGTCATCGATGTAGCGTAGGTAGAGAAGGGGTGTAAGTGGACGAGAGCTGAGGAAGCGTTGTTCCAGGTCAGACATAAAAATGTTGGCGTATTGTGGGGCCATGCGGGTGCCCATAGCAGTGCCACTGGTCTGGAGGTATATGTTGTCACCAAATCTGAAATAGTTGTGTGTGAGGATAAATTCACAGAGTTCAGCCACCAGTTGTGCTGTGGCATCATCAGGAATACTGTTCCTGACAGCTTGTACTCCATCTGCATGTGGGATGTTAGTGTAGAGAGCCTCTACATCCATGGTGGCTAGGATGGTGTTTTCTGGAAGATCACCTATGCATTGTAGTTTTCTCAGGAAATCCGTAGTGTCACGAAGGTAACTGGGAGTGCTGGTGGCGTAGGGTCTGAGCAGAGAGTCCACATAGCCAGACAGTCCTTCAGTAAGAGTGCCAATGCCCGAGATGATGGGGCGTCCGGGATTTCCAGGTTTGTGGATCTTGGGTAAAAGATAGAACAACCCTGGTCGGGGCTCTAAAGGTGTGTCGATTTGTTCCTGTGTTTGTTTGGGGAGTGTCCTGAGCAGATGGTGCAGTTTCTTAGTATATTCCTTAGTGGGATCTGAGGAAAGTGGCCTGTAGAATTTGGTATTGGAGAGTTGTCTGGCAGCCTCCTTTAGGTAGTCAGGCCTGTTCATGATGACAACAGCACCTCCTTTGTCAGCCTCTTTGATTATAATGTCAGAGTTGTTCCGGAGGCTGTGGATGGCATTGCGTTCTGCACGACTGAGGTTACCAGGCAAGCGATGCTGTTTTTCCACAATTTAACAGTTAACAACCTTGTAGAGCTAAACAACTGTAGTGGGCACACCCACCCCTCCTTTCAGCTGGCTGACAGCAAGCAGCAGTTCAGCCCCTGCTTACATGGGAATTCCCCTGAGTACAGCCATTCCAAATGCTCGATAATTTCTTAATTCTCCTTAGTTTCAAACCTGCCGGCAATTACCTAGCTGACTGTAAATTCTTATCATCTGAGACAAGGGAGTCCCAGGCTGTGAGAAACCTTTCCCCTCAGTCGGAGACAGATTTGAGGGAGCAATCCCACCCATGTTAGCACTGTCCTGTCCAAGGACAGCACAGGAGCCCAGCAGTACTACCCTCTCCAAGGATAGCACAGGCGTCCAGCAACACTACCCTCTCCAAGGATAGTGTGGGAGTCCACACAAACTGTCAGCTTCACTCACACTCCTTGTGTGCCGGGGGAAACCGCCCTTGCTTTCAGCAGCTGTTCAGTGCCACTGACAGCACCGGTGCGGCTGCGCTCCCGTTCCGGACTTCACTCACTCAAAACCATGCGCTTGGACTCGCCACCAATCAGTCAGCAACAAAATCCAACCCCTATTTGGCTATACCCAGCGTTTTCATTTTAAATCTCCCTCAAGCCTCTTCTAGAAAATTGTTGAGCAAAAGATGAGAACAGGGAGGCGGACTGGGGGATTTCAAATGGATCTCTTACCCTCCAGATGCACGCTGTAGTCCGTTCCTGTTCCCCGTCGTCAGCCTTTCCAACTGGAGTTCCAAGCCATCCCACTTCTGACACCAAATTGTTGGAGAAATCTTGCTCCCGTGGGGTACAGAGCCCCCAGAAGGGTCCGAGGCTGGAGGTCAAAGCAGTGAGGCAGGAGAGAAATCTAGAAGGAAAACTTTATTATGCATGCAGGCTGACAGCTACCAGAGTGAGAGCAGCAGCAGCAGCCCTGAGAGACAGGTTCAGGGATCCTTTAGACAGTATGTTCAGACAGTTTAGTTGTTGATTGTTTTCTTTAACATATCAAAGTCTCAGCAGAAGTAAAAGAAGGTCTTTCTGCTACAAAGACCTTTTACATCTGCACTTGAAAGGGAATCCTCTGAACTGTCATTCATGTTAAAATTCGACACTTGCCAACAAGGACTTAACAAGTCTTTGAACTTTCTCACCCATTACCAAGACAGTTTCCCCAATTATCACCTGTAATACCATTAACTCACAAACATCCCACTCTCCCTACCTTTAATATCAGCAATTCACAGACACTTACCTTCCTTCCTCCCCCTTCCCACCCCCCCGCATCCCCCTTCTGTTCTGCAATGTGATTTGTCCTTTTCATATTTGTTCATTTTTTTTAATTGTATCCTTTGGTATATATGGTTGTGACTACTTTCTTCCACTATTTGATCTGAGGAAGTGGGTCTGGCCCACGAAAGCTCATCATCTAATAAACCATCTTGTTAGTCTTTAAAGTGCTACATTGTCCTGCATTTTGCTTCAACTACCCCAGACTAACACGGCTACATTTCTATCACTATTCAGCAGAAGTACTCTGAGAGGTTTCTGTTCACACCAGAAGTGCTAGAAGTAAGTTTACAGTACAAAGGCACATGAGAACCTCAGTGAGGAGCCTACAAGGCAAACTGTGACAAAGATAAGGATTTACATGACAAATTGTGACAGACTAGGAGTCTTTATGAAGTTGAGATAGGAAACATTGTAAGGGTCTTGATTAGAGTTAAGATGATTTCTCTCTGATACAGGGAGAGAGGCCTGGAAAATTTTTTAACCCTTACAGAAGTTTTCTTTAAGAGAGTTTTGATTTCCTGCACAGTCCCCCCTTAGACACAATTGGAGTTATTTGATATTTCTCCCACAATGGCTCCTAAAATACTCTTCCTGTGGAGCTGCAGCAGGATTAACTCCCGGGGCCGGCATGAGCTGGAACTGAGCTGGGCTGCCTGTCCGCCAGCTCCTAAAATTCTTTTAATGCAGAATCGTAGCGGGGGTAGCTCCCGGGACCCAGCGCCAGCAAGAACTGAGCCAGGCTATGTACTGGGGGAGTGGGTGGGGTGCAGAAGGGAGCTTCGAGAAAGGGATTGGTGTGCAGGAGGAATGGAGTCTGAGAAGGAGTTTCGGTGAAGGGGGCGAATGTGATCTATGGCAGGGGACTGAGGTGCAGGGTTTGGGATGTCAGACCTTGGGAAGGAGACTGGGATGTCAGATCTGGGAAGGGGTAGGAGTGCAGGAGGGAGGCAGGTGTGCGGGGCAGAGGGCTGGGGTATCAGATGCAGGCTCTAGGCAGGAGACTTACCTCCCCACCACGTGCTTGTGTGAATAACTGAGCAGGAGGAGAGGGGGTAAGGTGCTTTGGGGGTGCCTGTTGTTCTAACAGGCAGCTCCTCCAGAAATTGGCCAGTGGGATCATGCTGGGGGTGGGGACAGTGACTGAAACTCCCCCCCCCCCCCCCCGTCTGCAGGATTACAGTTTAGAAAGGGAAATGGGGCCATGCAGCTGCGTTTGTGAGCAACATGCGGGACAAGCAGGGGGCCTGCCCGGAGCTCCCTGCTGCCTCTGCAGGCTGGATCTGGTGGCTTGGTGGGCCATACTTTGCCCAGGCCTGGTTTACACTGTCACTTCACTGCACCAGAACTTTCTGGCTCAGTGAAGCAAGTTACAGGCCTGTGAAGCGCCAGGGGAAAAAGCCTCCAGCTCCCAGGATCTTTAGCTGCTCCCTTGGCCCCAGTTCCCTGTGAGGTGCGTGTCTGCAGGGGCACATGCCAAAAATGTCAGTCCCGCCACAGTGTGTGTAGTGTAAGGAGTTAGATCGAATTAACGTTTAATGCCGCGTCTAGCCGCGGGCAATTAGTTCAGAATAAGGGAGATTTAAAAATGGCGGCACCTGGGAACATGCAAATGAAGCCCAGGATATTTAAATCCCGGGCTTCATTTGCAACTCCGGTTGCCCTCATTTGCCTACTTAGCTCGAACTAACGAGCTAGTGTAGACATACCCTAGCAGTGCTGTGGCACAGGTTGTTGATAGAGATCCTGGTACCTTCCTGTTCCCTCTCCTAATCAACTGCTTTATGATCTTCAAATAGCTGTGTGCCATTTTGCAACTCACCTTTCTTTCAGTTAGGAAACACACTAGCACAAACATTTACTCATTTGCATGTGATATATTTTTGCAAGTGTTGTTAAAGATCCAAACTCAGGGATCTGTAACCTTTGCTGGGTCAGGGGCAGTAGACGCACAGAAAAGTCAGTCAGGGGCTGTACACAAGTGAGAAGTGCAACAAAAAAAGGCCACTCTAACATGACCTCTACTAAAGGGGGGGAGGGAGTCCAGACTAGTAGATTGTGCGCTCCAGCTCCTCAAAGCTGGGGGGGGAGCCCCAAACCTCAGGAGCTGGATCTAAGCAAGCACCCCTGGTGAAAATCCTGCAAGACATTCTGTATTCATCAGTGGAACTGATCAACAGGAGTAAAATGAGTCACATGAACATTTACAGCACCAGGGCTGTGTGGCTTGAAACATTTTAAAAAATCTAAACCTATTACATGTTCTGCTGATACTATTCATTAGGGACATGAATGTTTAACCACTGGGAGCTTTGGAGCAGCTCCCTACCTGCCCCAGGCAAGGGGCTGCTCCAGCCCTCCAGGACATGGGGGAACTACAGACAGAGACTGTTTCCTTGGGCTGGGCAACCCATAAACAGAGGCTGCTCCCGCAGGGTACTCTGGCCCACCCCCAGCAGGAGCTGCTCCAGCCCGTCCAGCGCAGGCACTGCCTGTAGTGGGGAGGGGAGAAAGAGCAAGGGTACGTCTACACTACAGCACTAATTCGAACTCACTTAATTCAAATTAGTTAATTTGGACTAAGCTAATTCGAACTAATGCATCCAGACTAAAAAACTAGTTTGAATTATCGTTTTGCTAATTCGAACTAGCATGTCCCATTGAGTGGACCCTGAACCGAGGTTAAGGCTGGCCGGAAGCAGTGCCGGCAGGGCATCAGAGGAGGACTTAGAGCGTGGAGCTGCTGTCTCAGGTTAGCCGAGGGCTGTGCTTAAAGGGACCCGACCCCCACCCCGGACAGACAGTTCTCAGGGGTTCCCCGCTCGCTTGTCTAACTCGATGAGCGACAGCAAAGCAGTCCTGGCTTGGAGTGCCCTGAGTGCCCACGCTCAGCACATCACAGCACTCAGCCATCAGCCTGGCTGCACTTGCCGCAGGCTGCCATCTGGGCGGGGGGGTTAATTGGGGGCTGCAGGAGAGCTTCCACCCTGAGGAGCCTGCAGAGCCACCCCATCCCTCCCTCACCTCCTTCCACTTACCCTTCCCTAGCCCCTCTTCCTGATGTACAAGATAAAGGACAATTGTGTTCAAAAATAGAAACTCTCTTTATTGACCAAAACTGGGGGAGACTGGGAAAAGGAGGTGGGAGAGGGGAAGAGAGAGGGTGGGAGAGGGGAGGGCAACTAAAATGATCAGGGGTTGGGAACAGGTTCCATATGAAGAGAGGTTAAAGAGACTGGGACTTTTCAGCTTAGAAAAGAGGAGACTGAGGGGGGATATGACAGAGGTCTATAAAAGCACGAGTGGTGTGGAAAGGGTGCATAAAGAAAAGTTCTTCATTAGTTCCCATAATAGAAGGACTAGAGGACACCAAATGAAATGAATGGGTAGCAGGCTCCAAACTAATAACAGAAAGTTCTTCGTCACAAAGCAAATAGTCAACCTGTGGAATTCCTTGCTGCAGGAGGCTGTGAAGGCTAGAACTATAACAGAGTTTAAAGAGAAGTGAGATAAAGTCATGGAGGTTGGGTCCATGGAGTGCTATTAGCCAGGGGGTAGAAATGGTGTCCCTGGCCTCTGTTTGTGAAAGGCTGGAGATGGATGGCACGAGACAAATGGCTCGGTAGGCAGAGGTTGCTTTGGCCTAAGCGATGTTATTTTCCAGTTCTCTTTTAAAAAATTGAGAGTTTCAGTCCAAATTTCTTCCAAATTACAGTTTTCAATTCAGAAAATGGGTTTTCAATATAGGAAAAGTGGTGTGTTGAAAATTGTATGGGACCTAGCTGAATGTGCATTATATAACTTCTCAGTAACAGATTTTAGGGTGTAGTTCAGCCCAAGTTGAAAATATTTAAAATTGAAGTGTCATAAATGTTTACCATTCTTTTCGGTGCTTTTTTAAAAAAGCACTGTAAAGTGTCTTTGGAAGTAGCTGTAGCTTCTGTAGTTAGTTCTGTACATAGATTCACATACGATATAAAAGGCTACCTCTGTATGAGAATGTAAACTTTGCAGTGTACCATAGTGGCTAGTTCTTAAGTTTGCCAAGGGTTGGTGAGGCAGTTTGCACAACAGGATGCTGATGGAAGGACTGACTGTACCATTGCAACTGTTCCAGTGCAGCACTGACGATGGATAGACATGCATACGGAAAATGCAACCTAACCTATGCACTCTTTATGACAATTGTGTCCATAGATTTTATAGGGGTGCTAAGGTTTTCATTTGAGGTTACACATGGAGATACAACCTTTGACATTTGCAATGAATTGTGGAGTCCAACATTTATCAATTATCTTTGCAGCCCAAATAAAAACACTGACACGACATAAGAAATACTAATACCAGAACTGTGGCTAAGTGGAGCTTAACTATTGTTTATTTTTTATCCATTAGGGATGTAATAGTGTAGTCAATTAATCAATAAGCAAAAGCTTGTAGGTTAATGCTAGAGACAACATGTATTCCCCAGTCCTGCCAGTACATTTTTTAGCAGGCTGGGCAGCAGTCTGGCTGAGTTCCAGCTCACACCAGGTCTGGAAGCTTGGGCCCCTCCTACATGGGGCTGCAGCCTCTTTCTGGGTATGTCTACACTACCCTCCTAGTTCGAACTAGAAGGGTAATGTAGGCATACCGCACTTGCAAATGAAGCCCGGGATTTGAATTTCCCGGGCTTCATTTGCATAAGCGGGGAGCCGCCATTTTTAAATCCCTGCTTGTTCAAACCCCGTGTAGCATGGCTACACGGGGCTCGAACGAGGTGTACTGGTAGTTCGGAATAGGAATCCTAGTCCGAACTACCTAGTTCGAGCCCCGCTTATGCAAATGAAGTTCGAACTAGCGGGGTAGTGTAGACATACCCTCTCTGAGGCAGCAGCACAGGGTGATAGGCATCCGGTCTGTGAGGGGAGATGTTTTTAAACCCTTGCAGCCCAGCTCCAGCCTGATAAAGAGGAAGCAGTGTGGAATGGCAAGGGGCTTCTTGAGAATGTGGCAGGAGGTAGTAGGAAGCTCTCAGGAAGGACTCCCGATCCTGTCCATCATCTATTAAATTCATGGCTCCTGCTTTCAGATGAAAACCATCCAGCATCTCAGCTGGACCGGGAGAGCATGTGTGCAGCACTCATTAGCCTGCCACAATTTTTCCTCTCCCCAAATTCCACAACATGTGAAGGAAAATACACAGGCCATAGCAACGATGAATATGTATTTCTTTTGTCCCCCCACCTCCTCCTCCTTCCACTTACATAGCACAGACCAATGTGGGTCCCAGCGCATTTCGCACGGACAGCTGTCCCTCGCCTCTGTCTGGGCACAGTGAGTTCGTTTCCTCACAGGTCAAACCCGGCACTTAAACTCCGATCTCTCGTCGCTGAGTCTGCAGACACGAACGTGTGGGGCGGGATGGGACGGTCAGAAGACCAGGTGTCGGAGAGGATGGATGAACTCCGCTTCCAGGCACAACACACGGACAGCCTCGGCTATTGCCGCGAGGAGCGGCGCCACGATGGTTCTTCACCCCTCAGGCTCAGGGGTAATACAGGTGGGGCAGGGTTTCCAGCTGAGATCTTAAAGTCTACCACTCGCTGCTGCTCAGCTGGCGGTTGACTCTAAGCAATTCTCCCGTGCAATGTGGGGGCAGGACGTGAGAGACTTCACATGCTCCCCTAGGCCCCGATTGACCCGGGGGCATCTGGAGGAAGCACATGAAGTTTCTTCCCACCTCCAGGGGCACAGGTACCTAGAGGAAAAAGCCAGCTGTTGGGAACAATTGCCGGTGCAAAGACTTGATGTGCTCCTTCCCCCCAGAGCGATCAGGATCTGTGGGTGGGGAAATGGGAAGTGTCCTGTCTCTGCACCTTCCGGGGCAGCCCGGGGCCACTTCAAAAGTTTCTGATGTGGCTCCCGGTCAAAACTTATTGCTAACTCCTGGGCTAGATCAACCTTTGGTCTGACCCAGTGTGGCTGGTAGGGGTGTCAGAATTAAACCAGGAAACAAGTCTTTAGCTTAAAGTTTTGTTGAACGCCATTCTTACTCATCCTGCCTAATGAGCATTGATGGATCTATCCTCCATGAATTTATCTAGCTCTTTTTTTTTTTTTAACCCTGTTAAAGTCTTGGCCTTCACAATATATTGTGGCAGGGAGTTCCACAGGTTGACTGGGCGTTGCAGGAAGAAATACTTCCTTTCGCCTGTTTTCAACCTGCTACTTGTTAATTTCATTTGGTGACCTCTAGTTCTTGTGTTATAGGAACAAGTAAATGACTTTTTCCTTGCTCCTTTTTTCCACACCAGTCATGATTTGATGAACCTCTGTCGTATCTCCACATACCCCATCTCCTCTTAGAGGACAATTCCCAATCTTGTTAATCTCTCTTCATATGGCAGCTAGGGATAGAAGTGACTAGTGGACTAGAGGATGAGCATAAGCTTATCGGATAGTCGACTAGTGATATAGCAAGGGTGGGGGAGCAAGAGCCAGTGCTGGGGAGAGAGAACTGGCTTAAAAGCTGGCTCTTTCCAGTCCTGTTTCCGTGGGGGACAGGGGAGGTAGAGACACAGCGGGAAACAGAGGAAGCGGGAACTGAAAGGGTATGTCTACACTACAAAGTTAATTCGAACTAACAGCCGTTAGTTCGAATTAACTTTAATAGGGGCTACACAGGCAATCCCCTATTTCAAATTTAATTCAAACTAGCGGAGCGCTTAATTCGAACTAGGTAAACCTCATTCTACGAGGAGTAACACCTAGTTCGAATTAAGGGCTGTGTAGCCACTTAATTCGAACTAGTTGGAGGTTAGCCCTTCCCAGGTTGCCCTGGAGGCCACTCTGGGCACCACCGGGGAAACTCTTCTGCTCCCCTCCCAGCCCCGTAGCCCTTAAAGAGGCACGAGCTGGCTACAGTGCTTGTGCCCGTTGCAAGCCTGCCAGCACCCAGCCAGCAGACCCTGCACTTGGCTCGGCATGAGCCAGCCACCTGCTGCCACACAGCCCTCCGCCTCTTCCCGGGACCAGGCTGGCGGCTCCCAGGAGCCTGCCCGGGGTCACAAGAGGCAGGCGCCTGCCTGGTCTAGGGCGCAGATCGTGGACCTCATCGAGGTTTGGGGGGAGGCCTCCAACGTCCACAGCAATGTGGCTGTCTAGGGCAGGATAGCTGCCAGCCTGGCCACCAAATGCCACACGCGATCCCAGGAGCAGGTTTGCATAAAAATCAAGTTTGTCCAGTGAGATCCCCGACCCTGAGCTCTGAACGTAAGAACATAAGAACATAAGAATGGCCGTACTGGGTCAGACCAAAGGTCCATCTAGCCCAGTAGCCTGTCTGCCAACAGTGGCCAGCACCAGGTACCCCGGAGGGGATGGACCAAAGACAATGACCAAGCGATTTGTCTCATGCCATCCATCTCCAGCCTTCCACAAAAAGTGACCGAAGACACCATTCCTACCCCCTGGCTAATAGCACTCCATGGACCCAACCTCCATGAATTTATCTATTTTCTCTTTAAACTCTGTTATACGTCTAGCTTCACAGCCTCATGTGGCAAGGAGTTCCACAGGTTGACTATGTGCTGGGTGAAGAAGGACTTTCACTTATTAGTTTTAAACCTACTGCCCATTAATTTCATTTCATGTCCTCTAGTCCTTATATTATGGGAACTAATGAAGAACTTGTCTTTATTCACCCTCTCCACACTACTCATGATTTTATAGACCTCTATCATATCCCTCCTCTTTTCTAATCTGAAAAGTCCCAGTCTCTTTAGCCTCTCTTCATATGGAACCTATTCCAAACCCCTAATCATTTTAGATTCCCTTTTCTGAACCCTTTCCAAGGCCAAAATGTGTTTTTTGAGGTGAGGCGACCACATCTGTACACAGTACTGAAGATATGGCGTACCATAGTTTTATACTTCCCGTCCTCCTTCTTCCCCTGGCTTCCCCTTTCCAGCTCCCTCCCCCCAGGTTTCCCTCTCCCCTCTCCCACCCTCTCTCTTCCCCTCTCCCACCTTCTTTTCCCAGTCTCCCCGAAGGTTAATCCCCCTCCCCCCAGTTTTGTTAAATAAAGAGAGTTTCTATTTTTGAACATCTATATTTTACATCAGGAAGGGGGGCTAGGGAGGGGTAAGTGAAAGGAGGTGAGGGAGGAATGGGGTACGAGACCCTGATGGGGAGGACTGGGGTGGCTCTGTGGGCTCCTGTAGCCAGACACAAACCCCATCTTGTTTCCCCTCCCCCCCAGAGAGCAAGAGAAAGGCAGTCAGCCTTTGATGCCCTGGGAACACAGGTGTGCTGCCTGTCCCTGACTCTACCATAAACAGAAACCAGACAGTAAATGGGCTAGCTGACGACCCGGGACCTCCCGTCGCCCTGATGGCTAGTACCAGTAATTGACACGCCTGCACTGTCCCAGAGAGGAATCTTCGCCCATCACATACCAGAGGTGCCCATTGTCTGCATTTTCCCAGGTGTAAATTATGCTTTGCACCCTTCGTGGGAAACTTGGCATTCAAAGCCATTTTTCCTAATTGGCCACTTGAGCCCAGGAAGAAGCCTACATGACCCAAGGGGTATAAAAGAGGTTCAGCAGCCCACCCCATTTGAGCTCCAATCATCTATACCTGCTGGCAGGTATTGATTGTCTCCCGAGGTCTGTGGGACGCCCAACCTCGCCCTACTTCTTCCCGAGGGATTGAGAGAAAGACGCTGGCCACGCCAAGTCTGGAACGCAGGGGTGAGAATATATACCTGCTATGTGTGTCTATTTTGCATGCATTTAATAAGAGCTCAGAGAACCAAAAGGGTTTCATGGTACCTGTAAGTGACTTCTTAGTGTAATTTCTGTCCTGTCCTTTGTAGTGGCTGTGTTATCTGTAACACAGCAATAGCATTTAACAACTAAGTTTACCTTGTAACAATACAATAGTAACTGTTTAAGCTTTAACCTGACTCCTTCAGTTGCTGTAACAGAACCAAGCACAATTTAAAAGAACTTCAGCCGGTCATAAGGGACTCACTGCCCTTACCATCGGCTGACAGCTCCTCGGGGTGGAAGCTCTCCTGCAGGGCCTCCTGGATCCTGACAGCCCCCCAATTGACCCCCTCCCCAGATGGCAGCCTGCAGCAAGTGTAGCCGGGCTGTTGGCCAAGCGCTGTGATGCACCGAGTGCGGGCACTCAGGGCACTCCAAGACAGGACTGCTTTGCTTTGCAATGCCTGCTCTACTGATAAGGCCTGCTCTTGTGGATAAGTGAGAGCGGTGGATGTGGTATACCTAGACTTTAGTAAGGCATTTGATACAGTCTTGCATGATGTTCTTATCAATAAACTAGGCAAATACAACTTAGATGGGGCTACTATAAGGTGGGTGCATAACTGGCTGGATTACGGTACTCAGAGTAGTTATTAATGGTTCACAATACTGCTGGAAAGGCATAACAAGTGGGGTTCCGCAGGAGTCTGCTTTGGGACCGGATCTCTTCAGTATCTTCATCAACTATTTAGATATTGGCATAGAAAGAAGCTTATGAAGTTTGCAGATGATACCAAGCTGGGAGGGATTGCGACTAATCTGGAGGATAGGGTCATAATTCAAAATGACCTGGACAAATTGGAGAAATGGTCTGAGGTAAACAGGATGAAGTTTAATAAAGACAAATGCAAAGTACTCCACTTAGGAAGGAAAAATTAGTTTCACACATACAGAATGGGAAGCGACTGTCTAGGAAGAAGTACGGCAGAAAGGGATCTAGGGGTTATATTGGACCACAAGCTGAATATGAGTCAGTAGTTTGATGCTGTTGCAAAAAAGGAAACATGATTCTGAGATGCATTAACAAGTGTGTTGTGAGCAAGACACCAGAAGTCATTCTTCCGCTCTACTCTGCACTAGTTAGGCCTCAGTTGGAATATTGTGTCAAGTACTGGGCACCGCATTTCAAGAAGGATGTGGAGAAATTGGAGAGGGTCCAGAGAAGAGCAACAAGAATGATGAAAGGTCTAGAGAACATGACCTATGCAGGAAGGCTGAAGGATTTGGGATTGTTTAGTTTAGAAAAGAGAAGATTGAGGGGGGACATGATAGCCGTTTTCAGGTATCTAAAAGGGTGTAATAAGGAGAAGGGAGAAAACTTATTCTTCTTGGCCTCTGAGGATAGAACAAGAAGCAATGTGCTTAAACTGCAACAAGGGAAGTTTAGGTTGGATATTAGGAAAAAGTTCCTAATTGTCAGGGTAGTGAAACACTGGAATAAAATGCCCAGGGAGGTTGTGGAATCTCCATCTCTGGAGATATTAAAGAGTGGGTTAGATAAATGTCTATCAGGGATGGTCTAGACAGTATTTGGTACTGCCACGAGCGCAGGGGACTGGACGCGATCATCTCTTAAGGTCCCTTCCAGTCCTAGTATTCTATGATTAAATGATTCTATGATAAAAGGACAAACTGTTTGCGTTTGTTTTTTTGTTTTATTGTTTTTTGTTTTAGTGGGTTTTTTTTTTGTTTGATTGTTTTTTTACTTAACTTCTTTTCCCTGTCATTTTTGGTTTGCTCAACAACTTCTCCTTGGGACATTTTTATTTCCCCATCAACAACTTTTCCCTTGGAAATGGCTGCCCTTAAAGCCTCCATTTTTTTTTTTGTCTTAAAAATCCTTGGTGTTTCTCATAAAAAAAATGTTTTGGTGTTCCTCGGTAGCAAAAGATTGAAATTAGTCAACACACCTTTAAATTATTACTTCTAAAATGAAACATGTTTGCAAAAACAGCATTTTAATTTCCTGCCATGTTGCTTAAGTTTAAAAATTATAGTCATCATTTAAAAATTATGTATTTTGTAAATCAATTTAGATATTATTTTCATGTCATTTTAATTATATTTTAAGTTTCAAAGTAAAAAATTGGTGCTTAAAATATTAGCATTATAACAAAACCGAGTAAGCATTTACCAGACCTCCCATGCTCATATCAAGCTTTCTCCATACTGTTACAAACGTTCAAACATTTCAAAGCCGTCCTACCAGCTATAATTAACTAAACATTTTCTCTACAATCATTATAAAATCCTGATGTTTGGGAAATGCAGAGAGTGAACAACAATAGTAATACCATAAGAAATGATACACAAAACTTTAGAAGAAATTGTACATATATTACCCAAATCCTGAACCATCTACTTTGGGGATTAAACTGTGTTAACAGAAATTGAGTTAAACAGTTTTACGACTACATTGCCTAAAGTGTTAGGCCTAAACTCATGCCCCCCCGGCACCCTCACACATGACTTGTTCCATCCCCTGCCTTCCTCATGTTTACCCCTCCTTTCAACCCCTCTTCTCCCAGCACCCACTCCTCTCCTTTTCCTTTCTCGTCCCCCAATGCCCCTCCATTCTCCTCTCTCAGCATGACTAACCCCTCCCTCCCCTACCAATACCTTCCCCCCACCCTCTGCCCTTTCCCCTCATTCTCTTCTTTTGGCTCCCTGGCATGTCTCTCCTCCAACCTGCCTCTTGGTGCCTTCCCCTTTCTTCTCCTGCCCTGCGCCCCTCCTCTCCGTCAGTACAAGCCCCTTCCTCTCCTCACCCCAACCTTCCCCTTAGTAATCCCCCTGTCCCTTCCCTCACCTTCCTGACACCTGCATCCCTCAACCCTCTTGTGCTGGTTGCGGGGCTGCATGGCCGGTGGCTGCCCCATGTGCCTGGGCTGGAGCCAGGGCCACGGTGCTATTTTTAGTATCCTAGCCCTGGCCCAAGAGCAGCTCTACCATGGCCCTGCTCCAGTCCCGGTACCCGCGGCAGCTGAGGGGGTGGACGGGCCTTGGTGCACAACCTTCCAGCTGGGGGAACAAAAGGCTGTGCTGGAAGGCCGGGGCTTGCCTGCAGCCTCCGCTCCACCCCTGGGCTGGTGGATTCACGAGGCCTGGGGATCCATTCCCCTCTTGGAACTGGCTCAGGGTGCTGAGCTGTAGCTCCCTGCTGAGGGGTGCTGGAGACAGGACTGACAGAGCGAGGCTGCTACTACCAAGCTGACGACTCTAGCCAGGGTTTGGAGCGGGGTGGCTGGAAGGTGAGGACAGGAGGCAGGGTGGAGCCCAGGAGAGTGGGAAGGACGCACCAAGGGAAGGGAAGAGAAGGCAGGCGATTGGGAGGTGCAGAGAGTCAGGCAGGGGCTTGGGGAGGAGGGGGCCCCAGCAAGCATGGAGAGGTGTCCCAGAGGCGCAGGGCAGGACTGGCCCTTGTGCCTCCCAGGGAAGAAAGAAAAGTGGCTCGGTCAGTAGCTGAAGGCCAAACCCAGCTCCCCGCAGAAGGCTTCCTCCTCCCCGCGCCCTGCAGGGCTGAAGCGGTGGCTGCCCATCTCTGCTCCTTGGGGCTTTCGGGGAAGCAGGCCCTGTGTGCCGGGACTGAGCTGAGGCCGCGGTTCTACTTTTAGTACTGCTGTCCCAGCAGCTGCAGCCCCCGGTGCCTCTGGGGGCAGGGCCACGTGGCGGGTGGCTTCCCCCTGTGCCAGGACTGGAGCTGGGGCCACGGTGCGATTTTTAGTACTGCAGCCCAGGCTCCAGCTGTGGCAGCTGCCACACGGCCCCACCCCGGGAGCAGCTGGGCTGTGACTGTGCAGCCGCACTGTGGGCGGGACTCACATTTGTGGCGTGTGCCCCTGCAGACTCGCACCTCACAGGGAACCGGGGCCAAGGGAGCAGCTAAAGATACTGGGAGCTGGAGGCCTTTTCCCCTGGCGCTTCACAGGCCTGTAACTTGCTTCACTGAGCCAGAAAGTTCTGGTGCAGTGAAGTGACAGTGTAAACCAGGCCTGGGCAAAGTATGGCCCACCAAGCCACCAGATCCAGCCTGCAGAGGCAGCAGGGAGCTCCGGGCAGGCTCCCCTGCTTGCCCCGCATGCCGCTCACAAACGCAGCTGCCTGGCCCCATTTCCCTTTGTAAACTGTAATCCTGGAGGGGAGGGGGGGAAGTTTCAGGTGCTACCCCCACCCCCAGCATGATCCCCTTGGCCAATTTCTGACGGAGCTGCCTGTTAGAACAGGCAGCCACAAAGCACCGTACCCCCTCTCCTCCTGCTCAGTTATTGACCGAAGCACGTGGTGGGGAGGGTTGGCTGGATGGCTGAGACATGGTTTTAGCTCTGCAGGCAGGCTGGTTTGGCTGCTGGATGGTAAGTCTCCAGACTAGAGCCTGCCTCTGATACCGCCAGCGCTCTGCCCCCCACTCCTGCCTCCCTCCTGCACCCCTACCCCTTCCCAGATCTGGCATCCCTGTCTCCTTCCCAAGGTCTGACATCCCAAAACCCTGCACCTCAGTCCCCTGCCATAAATCACAATTGCCTCCTTCACCCAAACTCCTTCTCAGCCTCCATTCTTCCATCTGCACCCCAATCCTTTACCCCAAACTCCCTTCTGCACCCCATCCCCTCCCCCAGTACATAGCCTGGCTCAGTCCTAGCTGGTGCTGGGTCCCGGGAGCTACCCCCACTATGGTTCTGCATTAAAAGTATTTTAGGAGCTGGCGGACAGGCAGCACGGCTCAGTTCCAGCTCATGCCGGTCCCGGGAGCTTCCCCTGCTGCAGCCCCACAGGAATAGTATTTTAGGAGCCATGCTGCCTGCCCCCGGCTCCTAAATTATTTCCAGTGCAGAGCCATAATGGGGGTAGCTCCCAGGAAACGGCGCAAGCCGGGACTGAGTGCTTGCAGTGCTAAGCCTTATAGATGAATTGTATAGTCGACTTTTTTGTCGACTGCACAATTAATGAATTACACGCATCTGAACAAAAAGTAACGCTTCAGAGCATGTTCATTTACCTGGTATTTACTTCAGAGACAACACAATTGACTAAGGCAGTTGAATTGTTTTATACTTGCTAAGTGATTTCCCAATAAAATGATTTGTAATATAAAGCTTTGTAAATTCGTCAATGTTGGTTCTGAAATTTGGCCAATGTAATTACAAATAATATTATTGTTCTCTTCTTTTTACTGTCTTGTTTATCTTCTGTTTTGTAACGTTCCGGTAGTGAACTGTATCGGAACATGGCAACCAGCTTACAGCTTTATAAGAGGAGAACATTTCCTCCTCTTCTGAATAGTTATCAGCCCCTGCACTGTAGGAATCAGAAAATCATTTTAAAAGATGTCGAAGTTGTGAGTGAAATACTACTTTAAAATGGGATAATTATTTGCATTCTTGGAGAATAGTTTTATTTAATTAAAACATGTCGAAGATATGCAGAGAGTGACAGAGATCCAAGTGTTTTCGGACAAGTTCAGTTGATGAAATCCTCTTGTCTATTGTGACTTGATATTGCTGTTTCTTTGTGTATTTCCTGTGAGGGATCACACGCCTCCGCCTGCCACTAGTTCAGTTGAGACAAAAATTACAAAACAAACAAGGAAGCGGTAAACTTCTAAGTAGCTGCTTGCTATCAAATACAGACTATTGGACGGGGAGTTAATTTTCTGCACCAGACCCTTATCTAGTAAGTTAAAATGTTGAAGACCTCACTGGAGAGTGAATTCAGTTGTCTCAGGCAAGTCGTTACTGGACATTCTTTCCTCCTAAAAAGCCACCTTAAAATTAATTGGGCATAACAAGGATGTAACAGTGTGCACATTTAACTGATGAGCCTGGGGTCATAGATGCCATGGACCGGGCCGGTTCTGGGCGCAGCTTAGGGCATCCGCTCAGAGTGAATTGCTCAAATTCGGGGCTCTCTCTAGCCCCCAGACTGGAGGCCTTCACAAATAGACCATAAACCAGTCCCACAGAGCGCTTCAGCTGCCTGCCTGAAGCTTCACGAGCAAAATCCCTCCGACATCGCACCAGTATGCATGCCCCAGATGGCCAGGGGCCTCATACACAGGTGACGGGTGTTAGAACCCAATCTCACCTACCCCGAACAAGTTCTGTCCTGTTCCAAGAAACCAGCCACAGTTCCCAGCTCAACTTACACTCTGGATCTTACCCACAAATCACGCTGAGCCAATCCTTTAGAATCTAACATCGAAAGGTTTATTACTACAAGAAAGAAAAGCATGAGAGTAAGGCTGTTAAAGTATCATACATTACATGCATCGAATCTCCCAGTTCTGGATGCAGGCTTGTAGGAGAGATGTTATAGCTGCTGGCTTACAAGTCCTTGGTGCACATCCTATGCCAGGATGGGTCTGGGGTTCTTCCTGGCTCATGATTCCCTACGAGGCGACATGACCTATTTATACCTCCTTCCAGGTTTCTTCCAAGCTGGCTAGAGTCAAATGGCCAGTGGCCAGGTGTGTCTTTGGACTCCAGAGATCCATTGTTCCCTGGAGACTTGCTCATTAACATGTCCATAGGAAAACATTCCTGACCCATTACTCAACGACATACAGAGAAACTTCCAGTCTCCATACAGAGTACATATTCATAACTCCACACAAAGACATTATCCAGATATATGAAGAGCATACACGGAACCAGTAGAAAGTAAGCGTTTGTTTGACACCTAACGTGGCCCTCTTTGTGCCAATTTGGGGCTAATACCTCCCCCCCCCCCCCCCATGGCTGCAGCAGTGATCTGGCAGCTTCCCTAAACTTCAGTTCACGTAATACCCCCCAACACAAAATTGATGCAGGAAGTGATGCTAGTAACATCACGGAAGGCATCACAGGCCTCCCCATGTTTTGGCTCTGTGTCATCACATGTTCTAACCCAGTGGTAGAAACAACAGTCCAGACCTGGATGAGTGTATGAGAACCCAGTTTGCCTAAAATAGGCTTCATTACTGCAAGGTCTGTCCTAGCCATAGTCACGTCCTTGCACTGTCTCACCAAACCAAGGTAGAACTTGGCAAGAACCACAGTTACTTGGATCTGCATTTTCAGCACGATCCCTATATGTGTCAGGTGAATTTATCCAGGCCAGCTCTTGTAATTCTCTGAACAAAAATTAACATTGTGTGAATGCAGGTATTTTCATCCCAAATAATGTAGGCATCTATGCACTTAGCCACGAAGACAAAATGGTGGCGTGCCTCAGTTTCCCTTTTCACACAGCACCTTCTGACTGGAACCCTTTTTGTCCTGTAAGAGGTTCCAAGACCAGTTACAAGCATTAACCATGAAATAGCACCATCTCAATGTCCTTTTACATGCCACCTGTCGTTTCGTACATCTCCTGACAGATTACATGGTATTTCCGTAAGATCATGCACGTTGTATACCTTTACAATTCTCTGCAATAATGATACATCAGTTACAAGAATTAACATCAGTCAGAAGCACAATCCTATATCAGGTGTATATTGACAACATTCTGCAGCAGGCCACGTCTTTGGCTCCGCACCATTGCAGTTTTGGCCCTTCTGGTTTAATCTGTGAGTCTTCTTAGCCAAAGCAAGTCCTGTCCCTCCCCCTGTCCTGTGGGCTCAAAACCTGAAACCTCTGGCCTGACCAGGACAAAGGGCTGGCTGGGTGCGACTCCCTGGCTCACAATGGCCCTGGAATTCTCCCCCTTCTCCCACTCAGCCGGGGAAGAGCAGTGAGCTCTAGGCTCCCAAGTCTCTCCTTTGTCCCCCTCCAACCTCTGTTTCCACATGGAACTAGATATCCAACTCCCTGATTGATTATGAGTGTCCACCATGTCCAGAGACGGGAGCTTAACTTCCATCTCCTGCATCCTGGAGAGAGGAACCACACAGCTGTTCTGCCCTGCAAACTTAGCTCCACCGTCCTTCTCCTGAATCTGGTTATAATAGGTTAACCTTTGTGGTTACATGCACGACTCCCCACCTCCTGCCCTGCTGCCTCTGTATCAGAGAGAAGCAGCAGTGGGGAGGCTGCAGGGGCCAGGCGGCTCTTTGGGAGCAGATATGCAGGCAGAGCCTATTTAAAACTGGCTCTCGCATGTACTGGTCCCCCCGTCTCCCCACACTTCTGTCTTTGATACAGAGGCAGCAGCGCGGGGGTGGGGAGGCTGTATCAGAGGTAGATGCGCGGGGGGTCAGGCAGCTCCTCTGGAACTGGTACTTGCAGGGAGCCTCCTTAAAATCCATTCTTTCTTCCGGGAGGAAGACAAACATGGCACACGCTCTGCAGGTCACAACAGCAGACCTATCGCCATCCATCCCTGCTGTCCTGGAGAAAGGATTGAAAAGAAAGGCAAGAAAACCTCACTCCCTCCCTCTTCCCCTTTTAAACTCCCTGTTAGCACTCACCTGTTTGGAAGCTCTTGGTTGCTTACTCACTGCTTTATAATACCCTGGACTGCCTGAAAGTCCCTCCCCCTACCAAGGCTCAGCCAATCAGCAGAGGCTTCTAGAATTCAAAGTTGAATTAGAAGCCAACAGTTTCCACCTGCCAGTCACAGCACACACTCCGTGAAGAAGCAGGGGAGGAGAAAGGGGAAGTGGGAAAAAAAACATCCACCAACATCAGTCACAAATAAAAGCTCAGAACACAGCAAGAAATCCCCAAACACAACACACACTTCCCTCAAGAGTCCTGGATCTGCTTCTCCTTTACCTGGAGAACTCCCTCTCCAAAGCTTCACTCACAAACACAGGGGCTACGTCTAGACTGCCATGATTTTCCAGAAATACTTTTAACAGAAAAGGTTTTTTGTTAAAAGTATTTCCGGAAAAGAGCATCTAGATTGGTCCCAGAGTTATCACTATAATGATGCGCTTTTGCATCGAGCAGTCCATTTCACGAACAGGAAGGGGCACTGCTCAATTTTTCTCCAGGTCCTCGTGGACCACCGGGGCTGCTTCCTGGATGTCTACAGGGGCTGGTCCAGCAGGGCACATGACCCCCGCATCCTCCGCAACTCCGGACTCTTTTGCAGGCTGGAGGCGGGCACCTACTTTCCCCGGCTGGACTTGATTGTTGGGGATGTGCCTATGCCCATCTGCGTCATCGGGAACGCGGCCTACCCCTGCTGCCCTGGCTAATGCAGCCCTACACGGGGCGGCTGGACCAGAACCGGGCCCGGTTCAATGACCGCCTCAACCGGGCCCGAAATCAGGTGGAGTTCGCCTTCGGATGCTTGAAAGCCCGCTTCCGGTGTTTGCTCACCCGTCTCGAGATGGAATGCAACGGAGGTACTGGATGGCAGCATGGATGGCAGCCGAGGCACAGACATTCGAACAGCCCCACACAGCTGCCATCCGCCAGGCGCGCCAGGATGGGGTGCGCATCAGAGAGGCCCTGACGGACATGTTCGCACAAGCCCCATAGTAGGGTCGCCTGGGTCTCCCCATACGACTCCCTCCCATCCCCTACCCTTCCCCCCCCCCCCCCTTACCTTCCCCCAATTGTAAAGCGTCAGTTCCAAGCACATCGTCCAAGACGATCTCCTGGCTGTTCCTCTCCCGAGGCCCGGAAGGACCAAAGGATTGAGGTTGCCAGCAACACGACAATCATCTCCTGCATCTAGACTTCGTTACATATTCTTTTGTGTGAGTCTTTTAACCTTTCTTGCTTGTTTGTTATCTATGTTAATAGAGTTGTGGTTTAAATTTTACTTAAAAGCGTCAGTATTTATGTATGCGCCACAAACCAATGACCACTTAAAGGGACCACCGGTGATAGATACAGAATTTGGTGTCCGCATTTTGTAATCCTTTTAAATTTAGGTGGCTAATTGGCATCTCAAATCATTTATTACAGTTACCTCGAGTAACACAATTAACCAACACAATAATCAACTGAAAAACTGTCTTTTTATTTACAAGGAGGAGGGGAAGGAGACCTTCAACTGGGAAGGGGAGGGGGAGGAGACCTTCAACTGGGACGGGGAGGGGGAGGAGACCTTCAACTGGGACGGGGAGGGGGAGGAGACCTTCAACTGGGACAGGGAGGGGGAGGAGCTACTGGGAGGGATGGCCCCTGCAAGCGCTCCTGCGGGGGTGGACCTGCACATGTGGGGCAGGCCGCATCGGGGCAGGCTGCATGGGGAGGTGGGCAGGAGCAGGGGGCATTGGAGGGGCGACAGGAGCAGGAGGCATTGCAGGGGCAGGAGGGGGCATTGGAGCAGGGGGCATTGCAGGGGCAGGAGGGGGCATGGGCAGTGCTAGGGGAGGGATGGCGGGGATACGGGGTACGGCCATGCTGTAATGGATTGTGTGCGCTATGTGCGCTGTGAGGATGGCCATGGAGTCAGCCATCCTGGTGCACTGGGCCTGGAAGGCGGCCCAGGCCTCCTGGCGCCATCGCAGGTCCCCCTGGACACGCTCGCGAATGGAGCCCTGTATTCCCTCGACTGCAACCGTGGGGGTGCCGCTGCTGCCGGACTGGAGGGTCCCGCTGCAGGGAAGAGAAGAAAGGATGGGTCAGGCAGGCAGGCCGGTCACTGTCCCCACACCTCATGCCCTCCACCCCTGAGCCCAGGTGACCCCACAGTTGTGTGGCTTGGGCCCACTCGGTTCCCCGCCTACCTCCCATGTTGTATGTTTGCAAGGAGGACCGCCCCTGGAGTAGGGTCCTCCCTCCAGTATTGTAACCGCCGGTCTGTGTTCTGGCCCCATGGAGGGCGGGAGGGCGCATGTGTTGCATTCACCTGTGGAACTCCCTGCCGTGGAGACTGTGAAGGCTTTGGGCTAATCACTGGTGTTTGACAGGGAGCGAGATGCATCCCCACACAGTTGCCTGGGAGCACGTCTGGCGGAGGTGGTCTGGGCTCTCAGATCCCCATCGCATGGGATATCTCCGGGACGGAACCAGAAGAGTGACTGGGGGGGAGGGTGTCCCAGCCTTGCAGCAAAGCTCAGGCGGCCCTAAAGGCGGCCCGAGTGCTTCCCCCCCTTCTCCCTCCCACTATCCCTCACACAACGGTAGCCCAGGGACATGTGTGGCCGCAGTGGGGACTTCCCTCGGGGAGCCAGCCAAGGCACCGGGAGCAGGCGAGGGGCTCGGTGGAGGCCACGGTCACAGGGCTGTGACACTGCAGTTTACCCAGGAGCAGCTGGCTGTGCCTCACAGCCAGGCATGGGACAGTGTTGCCGTTCTCCGTGCTGCACCCTTGGCGGAGGTGCAGGCTCTGGGCTGTGTTCCTGGGGCCCTGGCCGGTTCCAGCCGGCATCCACCCTTCCCCCTGGTCCTGCCGAATGTGTGTGAGCAGCACAGTCCCAGGCGTGCCCTGCAACTGCCTGCTGCGGCCACGTGCCGCTCGGTCACAAGGCTGCACGTGCTGCTTGCTGCCTAATGCTACACAGCGTGCAGCTCACGTGGCCAGAGTGACATGCTCTCCCCCTTCTTCCCCCTCCCCCCTCCGGGCGCCTGGCTCTCCCCCTCTACCCCCCCGCCACTGTGAGTGCAAAGTCCAACAATCACCGGTGGATCCTTCCCCGGCCTCGGAGGAGCTGCTGGAGGGGGCCTGCTGGGTGGCAACGCTGGCCTCCTCCTCCGAAGCGCTGCTTTCTCCTTCCCCTGCCTTGGTGGTCCGGGTGCCGGGGGGGGGGGTGTTACCCACCAGCTCTGTGATTCTTGGGGAACCAGAACATGGTCGCCTGTCAACCATGTGCTCTTGGGGAGTCAGGGACTGACATTCATGGAAAACCATCCCCCTCCCTCAGGCCTCTGCTAGAATCAAAGACAAAGCAAAGAAAAGGCCGGGGAAGACACACCTAGCTGCTTCAGACAAGGGTGATACAATTAAGGAAACACCCCAGCCTCATTTACATTAAAGATGGAACAGAGGGACATCTCATTAGCATACAGAATGGAGAGCAGCTCTTCCAAGGCAGGAACCGCACTGAACTATGGGACACTGAAAGCAGAGAAGCACTGCCTGATGGGAAATCCCTGCTCCAGATGCTAATGAACCTAGGCCTGCTCACACCCAAATTAGTCATTATCAGACCAATTCTAGTAACGATCCTATTGACATCTAAAATACTGAAACTGCCAAGTTGCATTGTGAGCTCGTTCAAGGAACATCACCCATAACCAGGGGTGATCAGTCTCTATTGTCTCTCCTCTTTCTCTTTGAACTATCCCTATAAAACTCCTATCCTTGTCCAAAGAAAACTGTTCTGATACCTGGACTTAAACTGCATCAGTTCCACTGAGACTTCTTCATCTCCTGTCTGATCGTGCTGGGGGCTCTGTCCTGCTTTTCTCCTGCCCTCTGGACCCCCGGCTACCATCATCATCTGGGAACCCCGATCAGTGCAAGCTCCGTGGAGTGGTGAGGTCTCTCTCTCTCTTTCTCTCTCTCTCAACTATCTCTCTAAGCATAGCCTCCTGACCCTGTCCTGTGTAAACTGTTATATGGTTACCTAACATTTGTAATCAGCTTCAATTTAGATTTAATATTGTAATTGTTAGATTTAATATTGTAACTTTGATATCTATTCACTACTCAGAAATAAATCACTTTCATTGTTAAACTGGTTGCTTCTCTCTCTTTCTTTCTCTTTTGCTCACTCTTCCTTAAGGGGTGTTGTTTTGGCTTCCCCATTCGCTCTGCAACAACGCTTCTTGTACCCAAGCAAAAGATCCCTGTAGTGCCCAAAATCCTGTGGGGTTTGCTCATCGTGTGGTTTACCTGTGAATGACTGTGGTGTGAAAGTGGGGATAGGGGGTGCTGAACCTGGGGGCTTATGAGGATGGCAGCTTAAAGTGCTGTTTAATCCAGCCCACGGAGTCCAAGGGCACATGAGGGTGCAGTGTGGCATTGCTGTGAAACCCAGCCAGCTGAGTCCAGGGACATATGAGGGGGTCAGCTTCTGAGTGCTGAGTACCCAGTCCTCTCAGACGTGCTCTGATTAGTGGGTGTGAGTGTCTGTGTGTGTTGCTAAGGTGGGAAGAACCCCATCCTGAGGAACCTAGTTCCTGCAGGAGAGCTCCAGTGGGAGGGGGAATTGGCAGCAGGGAGAATTCAGCTCCATATTAGAGCCCAAGTAAGCACCAACAGCACACTGATAGAACTGTTAACCTTCCCCCAGTCCCATAAGGGTAACCCTGATAAATGAGCATACCCCAGAGTATTGGGCAAATCTGGTAACAGGGGGCGCTCGCAGGTGTCCACGGGCACGTCTGGGATTCGCGGGGCTGGCTGGCCAAGGATGGCGTGTAGTCGGTCGTAGTGGGGGCAGGTGTCTGGTCCTGCCCCCCTGCACTCGCTGGCCCTCACGTAGGCCAGGCGCAGCTCCTTCACCTTCGCCCGCACCTGGTCGAGGTTCTGCCTCAGCCATGCGGCCGAAGATATCAGTGTTGCGGTGCCGGGACCTCGTGTCGTGGAGGCCCTCCTCCTCCTGCCAGAGGTCCATGGGTCTCCAGCTCTCTGGGGGACCGTGAGGGAGCCCGTCTTTTCTAGCCTGTGGGGGCCTCCTGCACTGGGGGTGCAGGTGGCTCACCGCCTGGAGCTGCCATGGCTGGCTCTGATGGCTGCTGGGCAGGACGGGAGTTGTGGCAGACCTCAGGCCATAGAGCTCTGTGGCACGGTCCTGCCACGTGCGCTCAGTAGCCTGTGACTGCTTAAAGAGCTCGGGTTCCCAGGAAATCCGGGGCTCCTATGGGGTCTCCCGGCGTCCAAACCACTTTTTTCCATTTAGCCTGCTTTTCCGCAAAAGTCTTAGCTAGCTGTCTACACTGGCCCTTTTGTGCAACAGTTTTTCGCAAAAAGGACTTTTCCCTGAACGGGAGCGGCAAAGCTTTTCCGGGAAAGCGGTTGATTTCGCATAGCAGATCGTCATTGCTTTTGTGGAAAATCAAGCGGCCAGTGTAGAGAGCTGGCAAGTTTTTCCGGGAAAGCGGCTCATTTTCCGGAAAACCTTGCCAGTCTAGACACAGCCAGGGGGAAGAAAATGGCACAACCTGGGTTGCCAATCGACTAATCAAGTAGTCAATAATTCTATGGACTACTCGATTAATTAAATACCTGCCTCTTTACTCAACTATATGAAATAGGGATGTTATCAGTCTTCGAGAACTCAAGTTGAGAATGTTAAGTGATAGTAAATCTCCATATTCTGTTTTGTAGTGGAATTCATAGTCAGTGAAAGTTAAGTGCTACATAGCAACACCGATTAAAAAAAAAGAAAAGAATCTCTGGGCAGTACGCTTAGTTCTTGAAGCATTCTTTTATTGTAAAGTGGATAGAATTTGTATACATAATCCAATTACATGGTTTATTATAGCAGTCTGCAACAAAAATAATGAATTGATATGTAGAAAACAAATTAAACCTTTCAAATTTTAATACTTTTCCCTCTTTTTCAGGTATTGTCTCTCATATATTACTTATGCAAGGGAGTCACCATTAATTGATCTCATTTTATGCAATTAAAAGTTAGTCAGTTCAGTCCTAATTTTTTTCAATAGTGTAATTTTCTCAAATCACACTCTTTAAACTTTAAACCAAAGATTTTTAAGCCAAAAAAAAAAGAGCCTTGCCCCTTTAAGGGCGGCCATTCCCAAGGGAAAAGTTGTTGATGGGGAATAAAAAAGCCCCAAGAAAAAGTTGTTGAGCAAACCAACCAAACAAAAAAGGACAGGGAAAAGAAGATAAGCAAAAAAACAAAACAGTTTGTCCTTTTAACAGGAGAGCCGGCATTGTCCTTTTAAGGGCGGCCATTTTGAGCTCTGTTTAAATTTAACATCCCTAACTCCCTCTCTCTCTCTGTAGCTCTGAAGCCCTGCACCTTCCAGGGGGCACAAATCCAGCCTGTGACCACAAATCAAAATTGCTGAAGTGACCCCCCACAGTGAAAATTATTGTCCGCCCTTGGCTTAGGTGATTGGTCTTTTGTGGCCTTACAATCTGCCAAGTACATGTGGCACTGAGCAGCCTCTGATGATTCCATGTCCAGCCTGCTTGATTCCTAGAACTAACATTGAGTGAGTAGGGGAAATGCAGGGGGGAGAGGCTCAAATATGCAGAGGGGCTGGCCAGGGGCAGGACAGGGTGTGGCGGTGACATCACAAGGCCTTTTTCGGTGTCTCCGCTTATTGGTTAAAGGACCTTGCCAGGTGGTGAACTCACAGAGAGTCCATGACAACAGCCAGGTAGGACAGGATGCGGGGCTGGGGCGATTTCAGACTCCCGTAGCTTTCCGGCCGGGAGTCATCTCGAGGTCTGCTCTTCTTACCTTGAGCGCTCTCAGGCCTCGAACATGAACACTAAGAAGAATCTTCTTGGAGTGTTATACAAATCCCTTTCTGAGAAAAGAGACACGTCTCTGCGGAGAAGGTAAGAGCCTGTGATAGATTTGGTGCTGATGCTGCCTGACCTATCGGGTGCTGGCCAAATGGAAGTTGTAGAAACATTCACATTGGAACTATTCCTTACCAGTGGGGACAGTGGATTTTGTGTCTTTTGTTTCCCTTTTCCCATAGTCTCCTGCCCTGCCTGAGTCTCACTGTTGAGTGGATGAGATAGTGATAGGGAGAAGATCCAGGACTTTGTTCTCTTTAAGACCCAGCAAATGAGCCAGAATGTATCATCTGCTTGGGGAATTGTTCAGCTTCTCTACATTGGTTGGGCCTGAGCAGTTCCTGATTCTGTCAGGAGTGGATTGTTACACCCAACTATCTGCCCTTTGGCTAAGGAGGTTGAGGGTGTGTGTGTGTGTGTGAGTGTGTGTGTGTGTGTGTGTGTCACTGCCAGGAGTGTGTAATACGAGGTGCCCTATTATATGGAGTCCTTACAGATGAACAATAAAATCAGTGTTCTTTTCACATATTCGTGCAGTAGAGCCCCATTTTTCCAGCCTTCCATTGTGCAACTTTCCATGTTGACCTAATAACCAGCGCATGCAGGGCCAGCAGCAGGCAACCCTCCCATGGCCACTAGATGGCGCTGTGGCCTCACACTTCCCTACTCTCCTGAATATCTGAATTTTTGATCATCTGGTTTGGTCCTGGTCCCAATTTGACATGACAAGTGGGGCTCTGCTGTGTAAGAGCTAGGGGTTGCCAGATGGTTCCAGCAAAAATACCGGACACACTTGACATTACATCACAATCTCCATTACAATGGGAGCTGAGAGATTGTGCTGGGGGCCTGGGCAATGCATGTAGCTCCCCCTTCTCCGCCTCCCACTGTGCCCCACAGAAAGACACATGGAGCAGCCACTCGGAGCTCTGGGGTTGTGGTAGGCAGGGAACTTGGCACAGGGTTCCATTAGGCAGCTAGCCTGGAACCAGCTCGGTAAGTGCCTCCTGGCCAGAGCCTACTCTGGCACCCCAACTCCCTGCCTTAGGTCACAATCCCTCCTGTTTCAGGTCACTTCCTCTCTGCCAGGTCCCCCTCCCCCGTTCATGGGTCACAACTCCCTCCCAAACCCTGCAACCGCTTCTAGACCTCTCCTGCAGAACAGAATCCTCTCCTCCACCCCAACCCTCTTTCCTCACATCCCATACTCTCTCCTGCACACCAGAACCCTACCTTGAACTCCCTTTTACATCCAATTTCTGTTCCAGACCCCACCTCCCCTCCATAGAGAAGTGTGGCCCTTGACCTCTTGGAACGGCCTCCCCATCAAAAATTAATGCCCATCTCTGCTTTAAAGCATCTTTAATTTTATTGGTATTTTGAAAAAATGCTCCTCAGATGTTCATGTACATGAAGTGGCTATATGGAATGTGCTCAATATCCTTTCTTTTGCTTCTATGAAAGTATTTTTAGAGACAGGGTGTGATTTAAATATTTTTTCCAACTTCTGCTATTAACACATAACAAGACTATGATGGTTCTGAAGCTAGAGTAGACAGCCTAGGTCCTAGTTTTTAGGTGGCTGAAAGTTCTTTGTTTCCCTCTCTCCAATAGCAGTAGCTCTGTCTCCTCCAGATTTAGCTTAAACAGGCATGTCTTCATGTGCATATTGACTCAGATCTCTTTAATTGGTAGAGGCTAAGATTTAGGAACAAAAGAAAGAAGATCTTGAGAGACTCTTTAAAAGAGGCTGTTGGCTATGGGTGGAAGGAGGTGGGAATGTGGTGCTAAAAAGTAACACAATTTCCAGTTGCATTGACCTTAGAAGCAACATCTGTCTCTCTTCTTAAGTGTCTCTTAACTGTACCTTTAAATATAGTAGGTTCCAAATGTCTTGAACTAGTTCACAAGGTTTTGTCAAACAGGGTGAACTGAAGATAATGACCAAGTTTTATAAATAGCTACTGTAAGAGTGAGGAGTACTTCCAGCAGATGGCAAAAGAGAAAGATGACTGAATAGTTGAGGGAACCATTTATCTTTTCAAAAACTGAACAATAAAATCAGTGTTCTTTTCACATATTAGTACATGTCTACACTGGGGCATTATTTCAAAATAACAAGGCGAGCATCCACACTATCAAGCCTGTTGTGAAATAAGATTATTTCAAAATACCCCCATTATTTCAAAAGAGTTATTCTTCACAAAGAGAAGATATTTAAAAATAACTTATTTCTAACCAACCCGGTAGTGTAGACATAGCCACATGGACTAATCACAATCAAAAGTTGTTGAGTGCAAATGACTGTTTTAAAATGTAAAAAGCAGTTCCCCTATGCACCAAGGAGTAAGACTTGTCTCCCCTTGGAGTACTGTTTTAACCCATCCCTTCTATTTCAGCGGTGTTCAGACTCCAGCATCGGGAACGTCGCATCCTTCCCAGGTGGTGGTGTCGCAGTCCTCCCGGGTGATGTCGTCACCGAAGCCCTCCCAGGTCACAATGTCGCAGCAGCCCTCCCAGAGGACATCGCAGTTCTCCCGGGGGACAGCGCCACAGACTTCTCCAGTGGTTGCCCCACACCACTCTAAGGTGGTGGCATCGCAGGCAATGCAGGGGACATCGCAACTCCCCCGTGTGGTGGCTCCGCAGCCCTCCCGGGGGATGTCGCAGCCCTCCCGCGTGGGAGCTTCCCAGGCCCCGCCACCCGCTCCTCCCGTCCTCACACCCACTCCTCCAGCTCAGCCCTGCTGCCGTCGCCTGTCTAAGTTACAGAGCCGGGGCCCCCGCCAGCTGCAGCAGTGCTCCTCTCTCCTTTGGGAGCGCATCTCAAACCCAGAGAAAAATCTATTCCACCTGCCCCGGGCGACAGTGGCTGCTGAGTCGGGGGGTAGAGCACAGGGGTTATGCAGCACCGCCAAGCCCCTACCGCCCATCCAGCCTCCCGCTGCTGCGGCCTCTGGCCCCGCCACCACCCGTAAGCAGCCGAAGAAGCAGGTATCTCCTAAGAAGAGGAATCCGCAGAGGATGCCCCAGGCGAGAACCGGCCCCTTGCCCAACTCCCGCCTCTGCGCCTCCCTGCATCAGGAGCAGAAACAACAACAGGTACAGCCACAGCCACCGCAGCAGCCACAGAGGTCGAGCCCGACCCGTACCCGCAGCCGCACCATCAGGAACCCAGGCGCGGCGGCGAAGCCGGAGCCGGAGGCTGAGGTCCCCACCACGGACTACACCATCAACCTCACGGCCGAGGCGACCAGGCTGCTGCTGCGCCGCCACCTGGAGAACCAGAGCGGATGGAGGAATCCCTTGGGCAGCACCACACCCCTGCCGGGCTCCCAGAGCAGGGCCGGCCTGGACCTGACCTCATTAATAAAGATCTCAGTGGTGAATGAGAAGAACCGCTATGATGACGAAGAGTATGAGGAGGATCCGGCGCCGGGGATCAGGAACCTGAAGCTGGTGTGCAGGTGTATGGAGTGGCTGCAAGGGGTGGAGGAAGCGAGGAGAGAGGGCCAGCTGGAAACCTTGCCCCACCTCGATGACCCCTGAGACTGAGGGGTGGAGAGCCATCTCACCGCTGCTCCTCGCGACAATAGCCGAGCCTGCCCGTGTGCTGTGCCTGGGAGCAGAGTTCATCAATCCTCCCCGACACCTGGTCTTGTGACCATCCCATCCCGCTCCACACTTTCATGTCTGCAGATGTGTCCGGAAAAGGGTCTGTTCTACATAAAAAAGGGGGGGGGGGAGAAAATAAATACATGTTCACCGTTGCTATGTCCTTTGTATTTTCATTCACATGTTGTGGCATTTGGGAGAGAAAATATTGGGGCAGGCGAATCAGTGTTACACACATGCTTCTCCAGGTCCAGCTGAGAGCCTAGACAGAGGCGAGGGACAGCTGTCCGTGTGAAATGCGCTGGGACCCACAGGGGTCTGTTCTACGGAAACAGGGGGAGGAGAGGGTAGAAAAGAAATAAATATTCACCGTTGCTATGGCCTGTGTATTTTCATTCACATGTTGAGGCATTTGAGGAGAGGAAAAATTGGGGAAGGCTAGTCAGTGCTTCTCCCGATCCAGCTGAGATGCTGGATGTTTTTCATCTGAAAGCAGGAGTGTAGCAGGTTTAATAGATGATGGCCAGGATCGGGACGTTAACCCCTGTGCTTTGGGGGTGTTTAAATGTGACCAAACATGAGCAGAGAAATGTTCTTAGCTAGTTAACTTATTGTAACGCAACAGGTGCTTCATATTCATATTTTATTCACTCCTCAGTTTGAAAGATAAACAGTGATTACAGAAAGATTATAGGCTGATTGAGAGCCGGAGAAAATGGATAACCTTAATTTCCTTCTTAGATTAAAATGTCTGGAAGATATATAGCTCTTACCCGGATATACAGTTTGGGCAAGGGGTGAGTGGGAGAGGAAGGCATTGTGCATCATCGGTATATGAATAGTCTAGCACAGGGTTACTCAACATGCCATCTGTGAGCCGACCCATTTATTTGAGGCCTGTGGTGCAGTTTGGGTTCATGTGGGGCTCAATATGTGACCCACAAGTGGGAGCCAAAACAAAAAAAGTCAATATAATGATCTTCTCTTCGTATGCGT